>NC_092713.1:176639577-176942077 GCF_047496885.1 Scyliorhinus torazame
ATACCTGAGGTGTAAATTCACTCACAGTGCTGTTCGGGAAGAAGTTCCAGGATTTTTACCCAGCGACAGTGAAGGTCATATATTTCCAAGTCGGGGTGGTGAATGACTTGAAGGGAACCTCCAGGTGGTGGGGTTCCCAGATATCTGCTGCTCTTGTCCTTCTAAATGTTAGTGGTGGGGGGTTTGGACTATGCTGCCTAAGGAATTGAGTTCCTGCAGTTCATCTTGTAGATGGTACACATGGCTGCTTTTGTTTGAGAGATTGAATGTTTGTGGAAGGTGCCTCAATCAATCGGGCTGCTTAATCCTGATGGTGTTGAGTTTCTTCAGTGTTATTGGAGATGTACTCATCCAAACAGGTGGCGAGTATTCCAGTGCATTCCTGACTTGTGCCTTGTAGATGGTGGATAGGCTTTGGGGGGGGTCAGGAAGCGAGTTACTCACCGTTGGATTCCTAGACTTTGACCTGTTTTGGTAACCACAGTATTAATATGGCTAGTGCAATTCTGTTTCTGATTAATGGTTTTTGATTCATATAATTTACAGTGCAGAAGGAGGCCATTCGGCCCATCGAGTCTGCACTGGCCCTTGGAAAGAGCACCCTACTTAAACACACACTTCCACCCTATCCCCGTAACGTAAGAACCCAACCAACCTTTTGGACACGAGGGGCAATTTAGTATGGCCAATCCACCTAACCTGCACATCTTTGAACTGTTGGAGGAAACCGGAGCACCCGGAGGAAATCCACGCAGACATGGGGAGTAAGTGCAAACTCCACACAGAATTGAACCTGGGACCCTGGTGCTGTGAGGCAGCAATGCTAACTACTGTGCCACCATGCCTCCCACAAAGATAAATTTAAAGCGGAAATTGTGGAGGGTTCTGCAATGGTAATGCCATTGTACAGAACATACAGTGCAGAAGGAGGCCATTTGGCCGATCGAGTCTGCACCAACACACTTAAGCCCACGCTTCCACCCTATCCCCCTAACCCGATAACCCCTCCGAACCTTTTTTGGCCACTAAAGGCAATTTAGCATGGCCGATCTTGCACGTCTTTGTAGGCAATGGTCATTGCCTGGCACTTGTGTGGCAAAAATGTAACTTTCCACTTGTCAGCCCAAGCCTGGATATTGTCCATGTCTTGCTGGATTTGGATATGGATTGCTTAATTATCTGAGGAGTCGCAAATGGTGCTGGAAATTGTGCAGTCATCTGTGAACTTCTGACCTTATGAAGGAACGGGGGTAATTGATGAAGAAACTGAAGATGTTTGGGCCTAAGATACTACCGTGAGGAACTCCTTCAGTGATGTCCTGGAGCTGAGATGATTGACCTCTAATCAGCACAACCATTTTCCTTTGTGCAAGGTATGACACCACCCAGCGGAAAGTTTTCTCTCTGATTCCCATTGACTCCAGTTTTGCTCAGGCTCCTTGATGCCATTCTCGGTCAAATGCTGCCTTGATGTCAAGGCAGTCACTCTCACTTCGCCTCACCTCTGGCATTTATCCCTTTGTCCATATTTGAACCAAGTCTGCAATGAGGTTGGGATTTGTGTGACCCTGGCAGAACCAAACTGCGATGCTGTGAGCAGGTTATTGCTGAGTAAATTACTGCCGCTTGCTAGCACTGTTGAGCAAGTGATTCCTCCCATCACTTTGCTGATGATGGAGAGTAGACTGATAGGACAGTAGTTGGCTGTTGGATTTGTCCTCTTTCTTGACACCGGAACAATTTTCCACATTGCCCAGTAGATGCCAGTGTTGGAGCTGTACTGAAACAGGTCTGCTAAGGGTGCGGCAATTTCTGGAGCACAAGTCTTCAGTACCATTGCCGGAATATTGTCAGGGCCCATTGCCTTTGCAATATTTAGTGCCTTCGGCAGTTTCTTGATATAACATGGAGTGAATCGTATTGGCTGAAGAGTGACATCTGTGATGCTGGGACCTCCGGTGGAGGCCGTGACGGATCATCCACTCGGCACTTCTGGTTGAAGATTTCTCAAATGCTTCAAATACGTTGGACTCCTCCATCATTGAGGATGCCGATATTTTGGGCGCCTTCTCCTCCAATGTGTTGCTTAATTGTCCACCGACATTCATGGCTGGATGTGGCAGCAGCACAATGGGAGTAGAATTGGCCTTGCAGTCCTCAGCGTTGACTCAGGACCCGATAAAGCCTCATTGCATCAAGTTAAGCACGGGCAAGGAAACCTCCTCCTGATTGCTACATATCTCCCCCCATCCGCAGCTGATGAATCAGTATCCTCCATGTTGAACTGCATTTGAAGGAAGTCACTGAGGGTGGTAAAACATAGAACCGCACAGCACAGAACAGGCCCTTCGGCCCTCGATGTTGTGCCGAGCATTGTCCGAAACCAAGATCAAGCTATCCCACTCCCCGTCATTCTGGTGTGCCCCATATGCCTATCCAATAACCGCTTGAAAGTTCCTAAAGTGTCCGACTCCACTGTCACAGCAGGCAGTCCATTCCACACTCTAACCACTCTCTAAGTAAAGTTAGACATCCCTCGTCTTGACACAGTCCTCATCGATATCCGCAATTCCACCAACCTTTGTGTCGTCTGCAAACTTACTAATCAGACCAGTTACATTTTCCTCCAAATCATTTATATATACTACAAACAGCAAAGGTCCCAGCACTGATCCCTGTCGAACACCACTGGTCACAGCCCTTCAATTAGAAAAGTGTCCTTCCATTGCTACTCTCTGCCTTCGATGACCTAGCCAGTTCTGTATCCACCTTGCCAGCTCACCCCTGATCCCGTGTGACTTCACCTTTTGTACTAGTCTACCATGAGGGACCTTGTCAAAGGCCTTACTGAAGTCCATATAGACAACATCCACTGCCCTACCTGCATCAATCATCTTTGTGACCTCCTCGAAAAACTCTACCAAGTTAGTGAGACATGACCTCTCCTTCAAAAAAAGCATGCTGCCTCTCGCTAATACGTCCATTTGCTTCCAAATGGGAGTAGATCCTGTCTCGAAGAATCCTCTCCAGTAATTTCCCTACCACTGAAGTAAGGCTCACCGGCCTGTAATTCCCTGGATTATCCTTGCTACCCTTCTTAAACAGAGGAACAACATTGGCTATTCTCCAGTCCTCCGGGACATCACCTGCAGACAGTGAGGATCCAAAGATTTCTGTCAAGGCCTCAGCAATTTCCTCTCCAGCCTCCTTCAGTATTCTGGGGTAGATCCCATCAGGCCCTGGGGACTTATCTACCTTAATATTTTTTAAGCCGCCCAACACATCGTCTTTTTGGATCTCAATGTGACCCAGGCTATCTACACACCCTTCTCCAGTCTCAACATCCACCTATTCCTTCTCTTTGGTGAATACTGATGCAAAGTATCCATTTAGTACCTCCCCATTTCATCTGGCTCCACACATAGATTCACTTGCCTACCCTTCAGTGGGCCAACCCTTTCCCTGGCTACTCTCTTGCTTTTTATGTACGTGTAAAAAGCCTTGAGATTTTCCTTAAGCATATTTGCCAATGACTTTTCGTGACCCCTTTTAGCCCACCTGACTCCTTGCTTAAGTTCCTTCCTACTTTCCTTATATTCCACAGGCTTTGTCTGTTCCCAGCCTTCTAGCCCTTACAATGCCTCCTTTTTCTTTTTGACGAGGCCTACAATATCTCTCGTTATCCAAGGTTCCTGAAAATTGCCGTATTTATCCTTCTTCCGTGCAGGAACATGCCGGCCCTGAATTCCTTTCAACTGACATTTTAAAGCTTCCCACATTTCAGACGTTGATTTACTCTCAAGCATCCGCCCCCAATCTAGATTCTTCAGTTCCCGCCTAATATTGTTACAATCAGCCTTTCCCCAATTTATCACATTCACCCTAGGAACACTCTTATCCTTGTCCACCAGCACTTTAAATCTACTAAATTGTGTTCAATGTTCCCAAAATGCTCCCATACTAAAACTTCTACCACCTAGCCAGGCTCATTCCTCAATACCAGGTCCAGCCCCTTCCCTAGTTGGACTATCGACATATTGTTTTAAGAAGCCCTCCTGGATGCTCCTTACAAACTGTTGCCCCATCCAAGCCTCTAACACTAAGTGAGTCCCAATCAATATTGGGGAAGTTGAAGTCTCCCATCAGAACAACCCTTTTGCTTTTACTCCTTTCCAAAATCTGTCTACCTATCTGCTCCTCTAACTCCCGCTGGCTGTTGGCAGGCCTGTAGTAAACCCCCAACATTGTGACTGCACCCTTCTTATTCCTGATCTCTACCCATATAGCCTCGCTTCCCTCTGAGGTGTCCTCCTGGAGTACAGCTGTGATACTCTCACTAACCAGTAGCTCAACACCGCCACGCCTTTTACATTCCCCTCTATCCCGCCTGAAACATCTAAATCCTCGAACGTTTAGCTGCCAATCCTGTCCTTCCCTCAACCAGGTCTCTGCAGTGGCAACAACATCATAGTTCCAAGTAGTAATCCAAGCTCTAAATTCATCTGCCTTAACCGTTATGCATCTTGTATTAAAACACAAGACCCGCTGTTTTCAGCAACAACTCCCTGTCTGCTCTTCCTCAGAGCCATACTGGCACTATTCCCTAGTTCTCCCTCAATGTTTTCACCTTCTGACCTATTGCTCCGGTACCCACCCGCTGCCATACTAGTTTAAACCCTCCCATGTGACACTGGCAAACCTCGCGGCCAGGATATTGATACCTCTCCAGTTTAGATGCAACCCGCCCTTCTTATACAGGTCACACCTGCCCCGGAAGAGCTCCCAGTGTTCCAGATAACTGAAACACTCCCTCCTGCACCAGCAGTTTAGCCACGTGTTTAGCTGCTCTATCTTCCTATTTCTAGCCTCACTGGCTCGTGGCACAGTTAGTAATCCCGAGATTACAACCCTAGAGGTCCTGTCTTTTAACTTTCTGTCTAGCTCCCTGGACTCCTGCTGCAGGGCCTCATGCCCCTCCCTGCCTATGTCGTTAGTACCAATATGTACAACAACCTCTCCTGTTTGCCCTCCCCTTCAAGATGCCCGCTACCGTTCTGAGACATCCTGGGTCCTGGCACCAGTGAGGCAACATAGCATCCTGGAGTCTCTTTCAAGTCCACAGAAGCGCCTATCTGTACCCCTGACTATAGAGTCCGCGATGACTATTGCTCTTCTGCGCGTTGATCATCCCTGCTGAACATCAGAGCCAGCCGTGGTGCTACTGCTCTGGCTGCTGCTGTTTTCCCTTGGTAGACTATTCCCCCAACAGAATGCATGCGGCATACCTGTTCGAGAGGGGGGCAGCCACAGGGGTTTCCTTCACTGACTGCCTGCCCCTTCTGGTGGTCACCCATCTCTCTGCCTGCACCTCGGGTGTGACCACGTTTCTATGAGTCCTATCCATGATGCTTTCCGCCACCTGCATGCTCCTAAGTGCATCAAATTACTGCTCCAACCGAACCATGCGGTCTGTGAGGAGTTGCCATCGGTTACACTTGCTGCAGATGTAGTCGACCGAAACGCTGGAAGCGTCATACATCTGCCACATCTCACAGTTGGAGCACTGCGCCCCGTTGAGTGGCATTTAAGCACTAATTCATTAATTTAAAATAAACACTTGAATTATTATAGAACATAGAACAGTACAGCACAGAACAGGCCCTTCGGCCCTCGATGTTGTGCCGAGCATTGTCCGAAACCAAGATCAGGCCATCCCACTCCCCACTCCCTGTAATTCTGGTGTGCTCCATGTGCCTATCCAATAACCGCTTGAAAGTTCCTAAAGTGTCCGACTCCACTATCACAGCAGGCAGTCCATTCCACACCCTAACCACTCTCTTGAGTAAAGAACCTACCTTGGACATCCTTCCTATATCTCCCGCCCTGAATCTTATAGTTATGCCCCCTTGTAACAGCTACATCCACCCGAGGAAATAGTCTCTGAACGTCCACTCTATCTATCCCCCTCATTGTCTTATAAACATCTATTAAGTTGCCTCTCATCCTCCTCCGCTCCAAAGAGAAAAGCCCTAGCTCCCTCAACCTTTGCTCATAAGACCTATCCTCAAACCAGGCAGCATTCTGGTAACTCACCTTGGCACCCTTTCCAATGCTTCCACATCCTTCCTATAATGAGGTGACCAGAACCGCGCACAATACTCCAAATGTGGTCTCACTAGGGTCATGTATAGTTGCAGCATAACCCCGCGGCTCTTCAACTCAAGCCCCCTGTTAATAAACGCTAACACACTATAAGCCTTCTTCAAGGCTCTATGCAATTGAAAGAGTCCCCCGCCGGATAGGAAGGAATAACAGGAAGACTGAGTACTGGGCTAATGGTAAGATTCTTGGCAGTGTGGATGAGCAGAGAGATCTCGGTGTTCATGTACATAGATCCCTGAAAGTTGCCACTCAGGTTGAGAGGGTTGTTAAGAAGGCGTACAGTGTGTAGCTTTAATTGGTAAAGGGATTGAGTTTCGGAGCCATGAGGTCTTGTTGCAGCTGTACAAAACTCTGGTGCGGCCGCATTTGGAGTATTGCGTGCAATTCTGGACACCGCATTATAGGAAGGATGTGGAAGCATTGGAAAGGGTGCAGAGGAGAGTTATCAGAATGTTGCCTGGTATGGAGGGAAGATCTTATGAGGAAAGGCTGAGGGACTTGAGGCTGTTTTCGTTAGAGAGAAGAAGGTTAAGAGGTGACTTAATTGAGACATACAAGATGATCAGAGGATTGGATAGGGTGGACAGTGAGAGCCTTTTTCCTCGGATGGTGATGTCTAGCACGAGGGGACATAGCTTTAAATTGAGGGAGATAGATATAAGACAGATGTCAGAGGTAGATTCTTTACTCAGATAGTAGTAAGTGTGTGGAATTCCCTGCCTGCAACAGTAGTGGACTCGCCAACACTAAGGGTATTCAAATGGTCATTGGATAGACATATGCATGATAAGGGAATAGTGTAGATGGGCTTTAGGATGGTTTCACAGATCGGCGCAACATGGAGGGCCGAAGGGTCTGTACTGCGCTGTAATGTTCTATGTTCTAAATAACCTGGCAGAGAGTGGGCAGAGAGAGAGAGAGTGCCTTCAAGCCGCTTCCTAGTTGAACCTCTTCACAGAACGTAGGACAAAATAAAACACTTCGCATGATCCGCTTTTCTTCTGGAATGCTCTGAAGGATTTCATCAATCATAAGCGGAAACAGACGGACAGTCTCAGAATTCCTGACTCTCCGATTGGTTGCTTGTCAAGTTTAAAAAACTGGCAGCAAGGGCTCTGCCACCAAGCATAAATGGAAAGTCTGGGCTAGTTCATTAGACCAAGGGTGTTTTGGGTTGCCCGAAGTCTGTGGCTTAAGCAAAAATCCCAATGGTGCAGCAACTTGGAAGTAGACTCCAGATTAAATGTAGTCAGCAGGACAGGAATTTAAAACAATGAACCATGGATTGCACAATGGTTTTTAGCAGGCTGCTGACAACATGTGGGGATGTCAGCAACCATCCAGCACTGAAGGTGCAGTTAGAGGTGTCCAACAGCATGTTGGAGCAGGAGGCGGCATCGACAATTTGTGCTACCTCTGCCAACTGGTGGCGTCCGTGGTAGGGACCTTGGGTGCAAACGTATCTGCCATGGGTCAGGATGTCAAAGGCCTGGGGCACACCGTGCAGGCGTAGGCTGAGGCAGAGGACAGGGCGGCCATGTCATCGGCAGCCATGTAACAGAACTGGGCGGCATGGTAGCACTGCTGCCTCATGGAACTGAGAACCCGGGTTCGATGCAAGCTGTGGGTCACTGTGCGCATGGTGTTTGCACATTCTCCCTGTGTCTGCGTAGGTCTCATCCCCACAACCCAAAAAAAGGCGTGCAGGGTAGGTGGAGTGGACATGCTAAATTGCCCCTTAATTGGAACAAAAATAATTGGATACTCTAAAATTTATTTGAAAAAAGCCAACTACCAGAGCAAAATGAAAATTACTGCGCTCTCCAAGACCGTGGGTCAGTCTCAACAAGTCATGACTATGGGTGTCGAGTGCTTTGTCTTGGCACTGGATGACCAGACTTGGAATGGCCCCTGAGTGATGTGGCACAACCCCAGAGGGACGTGGCACAGAGCCTGTGCATAATGACCGTGAGCGTGGAGACCCTGGTCGAGACGAGAGCGGGTCTTCAGAAATGGCATTGTCAGATCCCAAGTCGCAGCCCGGGGGACATCGGGCATCCTGTGGAAGGAGGAGATGATGGGGCCCGTACCGGAGCCCCCCGCAGGGGCGGTGTCGGAACACCACAGCGCATCTGAGTCGCCCTCACCTGTCCCTGGTGCATCTGATGGGCACCAGGCAGAATATGCTGGCATCACGCTTCCCGTCACGGGTGCCACATGCCAGACCCGGTCACCAAAGGGAACCCAGGTCACAGGGCGGGAATCTCAGCAGGACAACTCTACTCCTGATGTACCGCCTAGGGACCCACCTTGACGCAACTTTACGGCATGCAAGGCTAGAAAGTTAGACACCATTTAGGTTGGCACGGCTGAGGCACTTAGGATAATGTTCGGTGCTAAGGACAGTTACTGTACATAGCAAGCACAAATAAACACATGTTCACCAATGTTCCATTCAGCCTCAACCATCTCTCCGCAGGGCTTAGGCATGTGTTGGACTGGGTGCAAAGGGTGTGCCGGTTGGGTGGGTGGGTGGGGGGAATGGGCGGACCGTGTAGTGGGCCTACCCTGTGCGTTACCCATCACCGCTCTGCACACAAGCACTCTTTCCCCCCCCCCCCCCCCCCATCCCCGAAGGACTGCAGACCAGTGTGATGAAATGGCCAGCACTCATGCAAGGATTACATGGGCGGACAGTCAAATATGACACCGAGGCGGGAGTAAGATGTTGTTAGATATTGTGGAGCAGTATAAATCATCAGCCTCCACCTCACGGACCAGACCTGCTGATGCTGCCAACCCAGTGCCACCACTCTGTGGTGCAGCTGGTGGGAGGCATGGATGGGAATGGATGTGCTGGGGTGAGGGCGGGGCCGTGAAGGGAGGAGTGGGAGGTGTTGTGGGGGTGGGACAGGATGGTGGTGGCCAGGCCCCCTTGTCAGTGAATCTGGAGGCGATCACGTTGTCCTGTGCACGGTAGACCTGGCGCACATGTTGAACCGCCTCCAAAGCCTGCCCCAGTCCTGTCCATCCTTGCCCACCTCCGCAACGTTCTCATCGGACTAGGCATCCTGTTCCTCCATCTCTTTCTCCAACATTTTGCCCGTCTACATTGTGATGTTGTGAAGGATGCAGCAGTCACCACCATCCCTAGGTATGGGATTACAATTATGGACACGTGGGTTTTTAAACAAAAAACACTGTTTATTCCATGAACTCAACTTAACATCTTATAAACATTGGATCTCTTAACATCCCTTACTTCAAAGATAACTCAGAAAATATTGCAACAGTAAATAATTGCTTAAAATGTTCCATCAAACTTCCAAGAGACTTAACACCTTTAAACAAAATCACATCAGGTTAAAGGTTTCACTATTATAAGTTTAAGTCACCCAAATGATCCAGAGATGGTCTTTTCTGGCAGAGATCCAGCTCACTGCTTTTCAAACTGCAAAACAAAAACCTGCAAAATGGCTGACCAAAAGCCCAGCTCCACCCACTCTCTGACATCACTGTTTTCTTAAAGGTACATTGCTTAAACATCCATGTCTTCAAGGTACTCTCACATGACAATCTTTAGATTACACAACATTTTGGCCTCAACTAGTTTTTGTGGTCGCGAATTCCATGGATTCACCACTCTCTCTGGGTGAAGAAATGTCTCCTTACCTCAGTCCCAAAAGGTCTATCCTTTATCCTCAAACTATGACCACCTCGTTCTGGACTCCCCCACCATCAGGAACATTCTTTCTGAATCGACCCTGTCTAATCCTGCTAGAATTTTGGAAGTTTCTGTGAGATCCCACTCTTCTAAACTCCAGTGAATATAATCCTAACCGATTTAGTCTCTCCTCATATGGCAGTCCTGCCACCCCAGAAAGCAGCCTTGTAAAGCTTCCCTGCACTCCATCCATAGCAAGAACATTCTTCCTCAGATCAGGACACCAAAACTGTACACAATACCCCAGGTGCGGCCGCACCAACGCCCTATACAATTGCAATAAAACATCTTTATTCCTATACTCAAGTTATCTCACCAAGAAGGCTAACATACCATTTGCCTTCTTTATTGCCTGCTGTACCTGCACGCTTACGTTCAGCGACTGACACATGAAGACAGCAAGGTCTCGCTGAGTATTCACCTCTGTCAATTTACACCCATTCAAATAATAAGTTGTCTTCCAATTTTGCTACCGAAGCGGATAACCTCACATTTACCAACATTATACTGCATCTGCCATTGACTCAACCTGCCTAAATCCTGCTGAAGCATCTCTGCATCTTCATCCTCCTCACAGCTCACCCTCCTACCCACTTTTGTATCATCTGCAAATTTAGAGATAATACATTTAGTTCCCTTATCCAAATCATTAATATATAATGTGAACAGTTGGGGTCCGAAAACAGTTCCCTGTGGTACCCCATTAGTTACTGCCTGCCAATCAGAAAAAGACCCATTTATTCCAGCTCTTTGCTTCCTGTCTGCTAACCAGCTTTCCATCCATCTCAAGACACTGCCCGTAATCCCATATGCTTTAACTTTACATATTAATCTGCTACGTGAGACCTTGTCGAAAGCCTTTTTAATGTCTAAATAAACCACATCCACCGATTCTCCATGATCAACTCTGCCAGCTACATCCTCAAAGAATTCAGTAGACTTGTCAAGCATGATTTCCCTTTCGTAAATCCACGCTGAATTTGTCTGATTACAGCACTGCTTTCCAATTGCTGTACTATGATGTACAGATGTTTCACGGTCTCTCTGCTCAGCCGCAGACCTTCGTATATCAGGCACTGCCAGTAAACACAAGGCCTGATGCGACGTCTCCTACCTGCCTCCTCCTTGGCCTGCTGGACAGCCGGCTCCTCATCCTCACTGGTTGACCTCTGCTCCTGTCGGGCAAGCCCCTGCTCTATGGGGCAGGCTCCTGCTCTGTGGGAAGGCTCCTGTTCTGCTGGGTCCTCCATGAGCAGGCCCTGCCCATGAAGCCTCCTGCGTCTGGGCTGAGGCGGCCAGGCAGATGCCAAGCACACCCGACTGTACACCCAAATCCACATCCCGGAGGGGGTAAAGGACAGATTTGGTAGCATGCGGAGCACTCCAGTGCCCACCCAAGTCCACTAGATACACAGCAGATCATGCCCCCACGTGAACCCTCTCTCCTCCCGATCACTGCCCCAATCTGTGGCCGTTCCCCCAGATAATCCTCCCTCCGCACCGTGCACCTGACTCCGCCAGTGCCTTTCATTGGGGATTTCCCTGCCCGGCCGCCTGTTCCTTCCAGTGCCACGCTCTACGGCCCCTGCCCTATGCCCTCCCATGGGGTCTACTGTGGTGCCGTCCTTGGGTGGGCTACATGCTACTCCGCCAGATGAATGGCACCTGGCTGCGGGGGTGGGGCACTGCGCGCTACTAGCTGTCTCCATGCATGAGGCATGTGTGCGGGCAGGGACCGCGGCCGGGGCTTGATGGGAGGCTTGGCACCTGTTGGGACTACTGTAGCTGTAGTGTGCCGTGGGTCCTCTGTGCGACACGTGTTGTGCCCACCTGTCCTGGTAGGTGGATGGGAGCAGAGGCGCAGTGGGCAGGTGGGACCTGGTGTCAGACGGTGTTCCTGCGCGGTGGGTTGGCTTGTACTGCCACTGATAGGGCACCTGGTGTTGGGCCAGTGTTGCAGGGAGAAAGGCCACAGTGCATGCACCATGGGGTCCCCCTGACGTTGGAGGAGCCCCCACCCCCACCGCCCCTCAGCCAGCGCACACATAGCAGCCCACTGTTGCCCCTTTGGAAACTTCACTTACTTCCTCTCTCTCCCTCATCGGCCATGGCACCCGGTCCCCGTTTTTAAATACCTCAAGTAAACCTCGCTGTTGTCACTTATGCCTGGAAGAGGTGGGGCATCGTGGGTGGCCATAGATTACCGGATGTCCCCTGGTTCTAGAATTATCTGCCAAGGGAAACAATTTTATCCTGTTCAATATATCTCTTCCCCTCATAATTTTGCACACCTCAATTAAGTCACCTCTCAGCCTTCTTTGTTCCAAGGAAAATAACCATAATCTTTCCTCGCAGCCACACTTTTCTAGCCACTTTCTTGTAAACCTCCTCTGAACTCTCTCCAGAGCTATTACGTCTATCCTGTAATGTGGCGACCAGAACTGCACACAGTATTGCAGTTGTGGGCCTAACCAGTGTGGCGCACAAAGACTCCGTGAGACGAATAGAGTGAAGTCGATGAGGCTTTATTAAGCGTGTCTGTTCCCCAGCAGCCCGATAGTAAACTGGCCTGCAGGGGAAGGCACCGGCTTCTTATACTTCGCCTTCAGGGCGGAGTATGAGGTCAACGGCCAACCAGGACCCGGGATCTGTCAGCCAATGACATTAGGGCTTCCAGTCCCACATGACCCCCAATACATACTACCACATTCACCCCTTGTCAAAAATGAACCCGGCGGGGTGATGCTTCGTATGGTGGTAAGGGTTTACAGTACTGGTCCTGGGAGGATAGAACAGTTACATGGTAGTACAGTATTGGACAGTATCGTCCTGTTACAACTATTTACAGAGGATATAGGAAAAACAAAATGTTCATTGGACAGTCCATCTTTGTTTTACATCGACGCCACGAGTCGGTCGGGCGGTCTGGTCGTCCGTGTCGATCGCCTCGGCCCCGGCGGTGGTGGTGGTGCTTGTACCAGCGTTGTCGCCTCCGGGAGCCGCACGGTTTCAGCTGTCAGTGCAAAGGGGAGGGGGACTGATCCTCCTGGTAAGGGGGCGGTCGCGGGGTGCGGCGGTGGCAGGAAGGGGGGCGGTTGGGTTGATGGTGCCGGGGGGGGGTGCGTGGTGCCGGCGGGCGCCAGATCCCGCAGGGAGACCGTGTCCTGTCGGCCGTCGGGGTACTCCACGTAGGCGTACTGGGGGTTTGCGTGGAGGAGGTGAACCCTTTCGACCAACGGGTCCGCCTTATGTGCCCGCACGTGCTTTCGGAGCAGGATGGGTCCTGGGGCCGCCAGCCAGGTCGGCAGCGACGTTCCAGAGGAGGACCTCCTAGGGAAGACAAGGAGACGCTCGTGAGGCGTTTGATTAGTGCTCGTACATAATAACGACCGGATGGAATGGAGAGCGTCCGGGAGGACCTCCTGCCACCGTGAAACTGGGAGATCCCTGGACCGTAGGGCCAGTAGGATGGCCTTCCAGACCGTGCCGTTCTCCCTTTCTACTTGCCCGTTCCCCCGGGGGTTGTAGCTGGTCGTCCTGCTTGAAGCTATGCCCTTGCTGAGCAGGAACTGGCGCAGCTCGTCACTCATGAAAGAGGACCCCCTGTCGCTGTGGACGTATGCGGGGTAACCGAACAGCGTGAAGATGCTGTTCAGGGCTTTAATGACTGTGGCCGCTGTCATGTCCGAGCAGGGAATGGCAAAAGGGAAGCGGGAGTATTCGTCCACTACATTAAGGAAATACGCGTTGCGGTCGGTGGAGGGGAGGGGCCCTTTGAAATCGAGACTGAGGCGTTCAAAGGGACGGGAAGCCTTAATCAGGTGCGCTCCATCTGGCCTGAAAAAATGCGGTTTGCATTCTGCGCAGATGTGGCAGTCTCTTGTGACTGTACGGACCTCCTCTAAGGAGTATGGGAGATTGTGGGACTTGATGAAGTGGTAAAACCGAGTGACCCCCGGGTGGCAGAGGTCCTCGTGGAGGGCTTGGAGGCGGTCAATTTGTGCGTTGGCACATGTCCCACGGGATAGGGCATCAGACGGCTCGTTCAGCTTTCCGGGCCGGTACAAGATCTCATAGTTGAAGGTGGAGAGTTCGATCCTCCACCGCAAGATCTTGTCGTTCTTGATCTTGCCCCGCTGTGCATTATCGAACATGAAGGCTACCGACCGTTGGTCAGTGAGGAGAGTGAATCTCCTGCCGGCTAGGTAATGCCTCCAATGTCGCACAGCTTCCAATATGGCTTGGGCTTCCTTTTCCACTGAGGAGTGGCGGATTTCTGAGGCGTGGAGGGTTCGGGAGAAGAAGGCCACGGGTCTGCCCGCTTGGTTAAGGGTAGCCGCTAGAGCTACGTCAGAGGCGTCGCTCTCGACCTGGAAGGGGAGGGACTCGTCGATGGCGCGCATCGTGGCCTTTGCGATGTCTGCTTTGATGCGGCTGAAAGCCTGGCAAGCCTCTGTCGACAGCGGGAAAGTCGTGGTCTGTATTAGGGGGCGGGCCTTGTCTGCGTACTGGGGGACCCACTGGGCGTAGTATGAAAAGAACCCCAGGCAGCGTTTCAGGGCTTTTGGGCAGTGCGGGAGGGGAAATTCCATGAGTGCGCGCATACGTTCGGGGTCGGGGCCTATTATCCCATTGCGCACTATGTAGCCCAGAATGGCTAGCCGATCGGTGCTAAAAACGCACTTGTCCTCGTTGTACGTGAGGTTCAAGGCTTTGGCAGTCTGGAGGTATTTTTGGAGGTTGGTGTCATGGTCCTGCTGATCGTGGCCGCAGATGGTTACATTGTCGAGGTACGGGAACGTGGCCCGTAACCCATATTGATCAACCATTCGGTCCATTTCCCGTTGGAAGACCGAGACGCCGTTTGTGACGCCAAAAGGGACCCGTAGGAAATGGTATAACCGCCCGTCTGCCTCGAAGGCTGTGTACTTGCGGTCACTTGGGCGGATGGGGAGCTGATGGTAGGCGGACTTGAGGTCCACGGTGGAGAAGACTTTATACTGGGCAATCCGATTGACCATGTCGGATATGCGGGGGAGAGGGTACGCGTCTAGTTGTGTGTACCTGTTGATGGTCTGGCTATAGTCAATGACCATCCTTTGTTTCTCCCCTGTCTTCACTACTACCACCTGCGCTCTCCAGGGACTATTGCTGGCCTGGATTATGCCCTCCTTTAGTAGCCGCTGGACTTCGGAGCGAATGAAGGTCCGGTCCTGGGCGCTGTACCGTCTGCTCCTAGTGGCGACGGGTTTGCAATCCGGGGTGAGGTTCGCAAACAAGGACGGGGGTTGCACCTTGAGGGTGGCGAGGCCGCAGATAGTGAGTGGGGGTATGGGGCCTCCGAATTTAAACGTAAGGCTCTGTAGGTTACATTGAAAATCTAAGCCCAGCAAGGTGGGGGCACAGAGTTGGGGAAGGACGTTAAGTTTGTAGTTTTTGAATTCCCTCCCCTGTACCGTTAGGGTAACTATGCAGAATCCCTGGATCTGTACGGAGTGGGATCCTGCAGCTAGGCAAATCTTTTGTGCGCTGGGGAAGGTAGTTAAGGAACAGCGTCTTACCGTGTCGGGATGTATAAAACTTTCCGTGCTCCCGGAGTCGACTAGGCATGGCGTCTCGTGGCCGTTAATTAGGACCGTTGTCGTCGTCGTCTGGAGAGTCCGGGGCCGAGCCTGATCGAGTGTAACCGAAGCGAGCCGTGGTTGTAGTAGTGGGGTGGGGTCCGTTGTTGCCGTCCAAGATGGCGTCGGGGATGGACAAAATGGCCACCCCCATACCTCGCCGTGGCTGAGGGGTCACAAGATGGCGTCGGGGGTGGACAAAATGGCCGCCCCCATGCGTCGTACAGGTCGGGGGCGGTCCAAGATGGCGGGGCCCCTCCTCCCCTCGTGGTGGTCGGGACCCAAAATGGCGGCGTCTGCGGGTCGCACATTGAGTGCTGGGGGGTCTGGGGGGCGCTAGGACCGCGCGGAGTTCCTGCATTGCGAGCGCCCGGGCCGCGGGCGCTAGGACCGCGCGGAGTTCCTTGGCTGCGAGCGCCAGGGCCGCGAGCGCTGGGACCGTGAGGAGCTCCCTCGCCGGGGACGGAGGTGATCGGGGTCCAGGTAAGTTGCGCCGGCGGGTCAGGTGTGGGGTGCGGGACGGGGGTGAGGGCCCAGGTCGGCGGCGCCGGCGGGTCAGGCGTGGGGCGTGGGACGGGGGTGAGGGCCCAGGTCGGCGGCGCCGGCGGGTCAGGCGTGGGGCGCGGGACGGGGGTGAGGGCCCAGGTCGGCGGCGCCGGCGGGTCAGGCGTGGGGCGCGGGACGGGGGTGAGGGCCCAGGTCGGCGTCGCCGGCGGGTCAGTCGTGGGGCCGCGAGCGCTGGCACCGCGCGGAGCTCCCTCGCCGGGGACAGCGGTGGTCGGGGCCCAGGCCGGCGGGTCAGGCGTGGGGCGCGGGACGGGGGTGAGGGCCCAGGTCGGCGGCTCTGGCGGGTCAGTCGTGGGGCCGCGAGCGCTGGCACTGCGGAGCTCCCTCACCGGGGACAGCGGTGGTCGGGGTCAATGTAGGTGGCGCCGGCGGGTCAGGCGTGGGGCGCGGGACGGGGGTGAGGGTGGCGTTCGGGATGCGAAAAACCCCCTCCTCTCCGTGGAGAGTGTTGGCCGGCACCCAAATCGGGAGCGCCGGCGGCGGGTCGTACATGGACTGCGGGGACGGGGGTTGGGGAGCGTAGGCGGCGTGCAGGGCTCCCAGTTCTCCCGGGGCCGCGGTGGTCGGGACCCAAAATGGCGGCGCCTGCGGGTCACACATGGCGTGCTGGGGGGGTTGGGAGGCATAGACTGCCTGTAGGGCTCCCTGTTCTCCCGGGACGGCGGCGACCACACGGGATCGGCACACCACCGCAGAGTGGCCCTTTTTCCCGCAGCTTTTGCAGATGGCTGCGCGGGCCGGACAGCGTTGTCGGGGGTGCTTCGCCTGGCCGCAGAAATAACAGCGGGCGCCCCCGGTGCAACTCGGCGTTTGGACTGCGCAAGCCTGTGGGGTGTCCGGGGGAGGGGGGTAGGGGGTTTGCCGCGGCGGGTACGTATGGGGCCCAATGGCCTGCCGCGCGGTCGGGGCCGTAGGCGCGGGTATTACGCGCGGCTACGTCCAGCGAGGCTGCCAGGGCCCGTGCCTCTGAGAGTCCTAGTGACTCTTTTTCTAGAAGTCTTTGGCGGATTTGGGAGGATTGCATACCTGCAACAAAAGCATCGCGCATTAACATGTCCGTATGTTCGTTTGCATTCACCGACGGGCAGCTGCAGGCTCTTCCCAAAATCAGCAGCGCGGCGTAGAACTCGTCCATCGATTCTCCGGGAGCTTGCCGTCTTGTCGCGAGCTGGTAGCGAGCGTAGATTTGGTTAACTGGGCGAACGTAGAGACTTCTCAGTGCTGTGAACGCCGTCTGGAAATCGCGGGTGTCTTCAATGAGGATGAAAATCTCCGTGCTCACCCTCGAGTGCAGGACCTGCAGTTTTTGTTCGTCTGAGACTCGGCCTGTGGTCGATGTGATGTAGGCCTCAAAGCAAGTCTGCCAGTGTTTGAAGGCTGCTGCCGCATTCACTGCGTGGGGGCTGATCCTCAGGCATTCTGGAATGATCCTGAGCTCCATAGTCCTTTTTAGGCACGCTTAATAAATTGTGGCGCACAAAGACTCCGTGAGACGAATAGAGTGAAGTCGATGAGGCTTTATTAAGCGTGTCTGTTCCCCAGCAGCCCGATAGTAAACTGGCCTGCGGGGGAAGGCACCGGCTTCTTATACTTCGCCTTCAGGGCGGAGTATGAGGTCAACGGCCAACCAGGACCCGGGATCTGTCAGCCAATGACATTAGGGCTTCCAGTCCCACATGACCCCCAATACATACTACCACAACCAGTGTTTTGTACAATCCCAGCATATCCTTGCTTTTGTATTCTATACTTCTTCCAATGCAGGAGAGCATTCTATATGCTTTTTGAACAAGCTTGTCTACTTTTTAAAAAATATATATTTTATTGAAAATTTTTTCCAAACAACAATTTTTCCCTCTTACAAAGCAAACGAAACGATAACAAAACAGAGATTTTTACCGATACACAAGTAACAAAACCCCATTATCTATTGACCTAAACTAAACTAAAGCGCCCCCCCCCCCCCCCCCCCCCCGGTTGCTGCTGCTGGTCATCTGTCTTCCCTCTAATGTTCCCCTAGGTAGTCGAGAAATGACTGCCACCGCCTGGTGAACCCTTGAGCCGATCCTCTCAGGGCAAACTTTATCTGCTCCAGTTTAATGAACCCCGCAATATCGTTTACCCAGGCCTCCACTCCGGGGGGTTTCGCCTCCTTCCACATGAGTAGGATCCTGCGCCGGGCTACTAGGGACGCAAAGGCCACGACATCGGCCTCTTTCGCCTCCTGCACTCCCGGCTCTTCCGCAACTCCAAATAGAGCTAACCCCCAGCCTGGTTTGACCCGGGCCTTCACCACCTGCGAAATCACTCCCGTCACTCCAATACCCTTCCAGTGCCGGGCACGCCCAAAACATATGTGCGTGGTTTACCGGGCTCCCGCCACACCTCCCACATTTGTCCTCCACTCCAAAGAACCTGCTCAATCTTGCCCCCGTTATGTGTGCTCTATGTAGCACCTTAAATTGAATCAGGCTAAGCCTGGCGCATGAGGAAGAGGAATTTACCCTGCTGAGGGCATCAGCCCACATACCCTCCTCTATCTCCTCCCCTAATTCTTCTTCCCACTTTCTTTTTCGTTCGCCCACCGACTCCTCCCCCTCTTCCCTCATCTCTCTATAAATCTCTGACACCTTGCCCTCTCCGACCCACACCCCTGAAAGCACCCTGTCCTGTATCCCCTGTGTCGGGAGCAACGGAAATTCCCTCACCTGTTGTCTAGTAAACGCTCTCACCTGCATATATCGCAAAAAGTTTCCCTGGGGCAACTTATACTTTTCCTCCAATGCTCCCAAGCTCGCAAAAGTCCCATCTATAAATAAATCTCCCACCTTCCTAATTCCCAACTGGTACCAGCTCTGAAATCCTCCATCCATTCTTCCTGGGCGAACCTATGGTTGTTCCTGATAGGGGACCCCACCAGGGCTCCCCGCACCCCTCTCTGTTGCCTCCACTGTCCCCAGATATTCAGTGTTGCCGCCACCACCGGGTTCGTGGTAAGCTTTTTAGGTGAGAACGGTAGCGGCGCCGTCACCAGCGCCTCTAAACTCGTCCCTTTACAGGACTTTCTCTCCAGTCTTTTCCACGCCGCCCCCTCACCCTCCATCATCCATCTACGTATCATTGCCATATTGGCGGCCCAGTAGTAATCACCCAAGTTCGGTAGTGCCAGTCCTCCTCTGTCCCTACTACGCTGAAGGAACCCCCCCCTTACTCTCGGAACTTTCCCTGCCCACACGAAGCTCGTGATGCTCCTATCTATTTTATTAAAAAAGGTCTTGGTGATTAGTATAGGGAGACATTGAAATACAAATAAGAACCTCGGGAGGACCATCATCTTAATTGCTTGCACCCTGCCCGCCAGCGATAGAGGCTGCATGTCCCACCTCTTGAAGTCCTCCTCCATTTGTTCTACCAGCCGTGTCAGATTAAGTCTGTGCAAGGTTCCCCAGCTCCTAGCGATCTGAATCCCCAGGTATCGGAAGTTTCTTTCCACTTTCCTTAGCGGTAAGCCTTCTATCTCTCTACTCTGGTCCCCTGGATGTATCACAAATAATTCACACTTCCCCATGTTTAGCCTATACCCCGAGAATTCCCCGAACCCCCTCAAAATTTGCATAACCTCTATCATCCCCCCCCCGCTGGGTCCGACACGTATAACAATAGGTCATCTGCGTATAACGAGACTCGGTGCTCTTCTCCCCCTCTAATCACCCCTCTCCATTTCCTGGAGTCTCTCAACGCCATGGCCAGAGGTTCAATTGCTAACGCGAACAACAATGGAGACAGCGGGCATCCCTGTCTTGTTCCCCTATATAATCGGAAATACTCCGATCTATGTCGACCTGTAACTACGCTTGCCGTTGGAGCCCCATAAAGAAGTCTAACCCGGCTAATAAACCCATTCCCAAACCCAAACCTCCTTAACACTTCCCATAAATACTCCCACTCCACCCTATCAAATGCCTTCTCTGCGTCCATTGCCGCCACTATCTCTGCCTCCCCCTCCCCATCATTATCACCCCTAATAGTCGTCGCACGTTAACATTCAGTTGTCTCCCTTTTACGAACCCTGTCTGGTCTTCGTGCACCACCCCCGGGACACAGTCCTCTATCCTCGATGCCAGCACCTTTGCCAGCAATTTGGCGTCCACATTCAATAGTGAAATAGGTCTATAGGACCCGCACTGCAACGGATCTTTGTCCCTCTTCAAAATTAGCGATATCGCGCCTCCGACATCGTCGGGGGTAGAGTCCCCCCTTCCCTGGCCTCATTGAACGTCCTCGCCATCAACGGGGCCAACAAGTCCACATATTTTCTGTAATATTCCACCGGGAACCCGTCTGGCCCCGGGGCCTTCCCTGCTTGCATGCTTCCCAGTCCCTTCATAACCTCGTCCACCTCAATCGGCGCCCCCAGGCCTGCCACCTCCTGCTCCTCCACTTTCGGGAACCTCAATTGGTCCAGGAACTGCCGCATCCCCTCCTCTCCCTCTGGGGGTTGAGACCTATACAGTTCCTCATAGAAGGTCTTGAACACCTCATTTATCTTTCCTGCCCTTCGCACAGTGTCTCCCCTTTCGTCTCTAATTCCTCCTATCTCCCTCGCTGCTGCCCTCTTTCGCAATTGATGCACCAACAGGCGACTAGCCTTTTCCCCATATTCATACCTCCTCCCCTGTGCCTTCCTCCACAGTACCTCCGCCTTTCTGGTGGTCAGAAGGTCAAACTCTGTCTGGAGTCGTCTCCTCTCCCTGTACAATTCCTCCTCCGGGGTCTCTGCAAATTCCCTGTCCACCCTTAAAATCTCCCCCAATAATCTTTCCCTTTCCTTGGCCTCTGTTTTCCTTTTGTGGGCCCCAATAGAGATCAGCTCTCCTCTGACCACCGCTTTTAATGCTTCCCAGACCACTCCCATAGGGACCTCGCCGTCGTCATTGACCTCCAGGTATCTCTCAATACACCCCCGCACTCTTGCACACACTCCCTCATCCGCCATCAGTCCCACATCTAATCGCCAGAGTGTTCTCTGCTCCCTGTCCTCTCCTACTTCCAGGTCCACCCAATGTGGGGCATGATCCAAAACCGCTATGGCTGAGTACTCCGCTTCTTCCGCCCTAGAGATCAACGACCTTCCCAAAACAAAAAAATCTATCCAGGAGTACACTTTATGGACATGGGAGAAGAAGGAAAACTCCCTAGCCCTAGGTCTAAAAAATCGCCATGGATCCACTCCCCCCATTTGGTCCATAAACCCCTTAAGTACCTTGGCCGCTGCCGGCCTTCTTCCGGTCCTTGAGCTGGATCTATCTAGCCCCGGGTCCAGCACCGTATTAAGGTCCCCTCCTAAAATCAAGTTCCCTGCCTCCAGGTCCGGTATACGCCCCAGCATCCGTCTCATGAATCCCGCATCGTCCCAATTTGGGGCATACACATTAACCAACACGACCTCCATTCCCTCCAGCCTACCACTCACCATTACATATCTACCTCCGTTATCTGCTACGATGTTCTTTGCTTCAAATGCTACCCGTTTCCCCACCAAGATGGCCACCCCTCTGTTCTTTGCGTCCAATCCTGAGTGGAACACCTGTCCCACCCATCCTTTCCTTAGCCTAACTTGGTCCGCCACCTTTAGGTGCGTCTCTTGGAGCATAACCACGTCTGCCCTTAGTCCTTTCAAATGCGCGAGCACGCGGGCCGTTTTTATCGGTCCATTCAGGCCTCTCACGTTCCACGTGATCAGCCGCACTAGGGGGCTACCTGCCCCCTCCCGTGTCAACTAGCCATTACCTTCTCTAGGCCAGTCCCATATCCCGCCTCCGCACTCCCGCTCGCTCTCCCAGCGTCGCACACCATCCCCACCCACCCACTCTTTAGCCATTTCCTTTTGGATTTCCGCAGCAGCAACCCAGTTGCCCCCCCCCCGCTAGATCCCTATCTAGCATGATTGCTCCCCCCATATCACTTCCGTAAGTCAGCTGACTTCAACTGACCCCGGCTGCTCCTGCTCACTCCTCGACCCCCCCCCGTGTGGGGGAACTCCCATCCGCCTTGCGCCTGTCTTCCCGCCTTATTCTTTCCGGCGCGGGAACATCCTGCCCCGCCTCTTATGGCGCAGCTCCCTTTCCCCTCCCCCTCTCCTTCCCCATTCTCCGACTATGTCCCGTCTTTCCCCCCCTCACCGGCACCCACATTTCCCCAATGTCTCCCCCCTTCCCTGTTTACTTCTCAATTAACTTCCACCGTAACATTAACAAAAACAATAACAATAACATTTCCTGCAGCATCAGTCCCTCAGTTCCGGTCCAATTTCTCTTCTTTGATGAAGGACCATGCTTCTTCCGCCGTCTCGAAATAATAGTGTCTCTCCTGATACGTGACCCATAGTCTTGCCGGCTGCAGCATCCCAAACTTCACCTTCCTTTTATGCAACACCTCTTTGGCTCGGTTGAAGCTCGCCCTCCTTCTCGCCACCTCCGCACTCCAATCCTGGTATATCCGTACCACCGCATTCTCCCATTTGCTACTCCGCACCTTTTTAGCCCATCTCAGGACCTCTTCTCTGACTTTGAGGCGGTAAGGCGGGAAAATCGCACAATTATCGCCCTCGGTGGTTCTCCCGCTTTTGGTCTTCTCGCCGGAATCCGATTTGCCCACTCCACCTCCAAGGGGCCCGTAGGGGCCTCAGCTCCCATCAACGAGCTTAGCATCTTACTTGCGTACTCTCCACAGTCCACTCCTTCCACACCCTCAGGGAGACCTAGTATCTGAAGGTTCTTCCTTCGCGCTCCGTTTTCTAGGGCCTCGATCCTTTCAGTACACTTTTTATGAAGTGCCTCGTGCGTCTGAGTCTTAAGCGCCAGGCCCAGGATCTCGTCCTCAATATCTGTCACCTTCTGCTCCACCACACGGAGCTCTGTCTCCTGGGTCTTTAATGTCTCCTTGAGCCCCTCAATTGCCTGCAGCATCGGGGTCAGCACCTCCCTCTTCAGCAGCTCCACGCACCGTCTCACGATTTCATCCTGCTCAGGCCCCCATGTCGCCTGCGCTTTCTCCACCGCCATCTTGTATTTCTCTCCCTCTGACCTTTTGTTCGATGATTCCTCGGGCTGCAGCCGCCGCCGCCGGTTTCTTCCTTCTTCATTCGGGGGGGACTCCCTTCCCACACACCCCACACCGGGTCGCGTCGTCGAAAAATTCCCCGTTGGGGCTCTTAAAAGAGCCCGAAGGTCCGTCGGAGCTGGAGCCGCCGAAACGTGCGGCTAGCTCGGCATCACCGCAACCGGAAGTCCAACAACCTTGTCTACTTGAATTGCTGCCTGTGTACATACTCCAAGATCACTCACTTCATCTACCCCTCTTAGTATATTCCCATTTTTGTGTACTCCCCTATAACTGTTTGACCTCCCTAAATGCATGACATCCCACGTATCTGTGTTAAATTCCATCTGCCACTTTATCGCCCACTCCCGTGCCGTGGGCAGCACGGTAGCATTGTGGATAGCACAATTGCTTCACAGCTCCAGGGTCTCAGGTTCGATTGCCGGCTTGCTCACTGTCTGTGCGGAGTCTGCACATTCTCCCCGTGTGTGCGTGGGTTTCCTCCGGGTGCTCCGGTTTCCTCCCACAGTCCAAAGATGTGCGGGTTAGGTGGATTGGCAATACTAAATTGCCCATAGTGTCCAAAATTGCCCTTAGTGTAGGATGGGGTTACTGGGTAATGGGGATTAGGTGGGGAACTGGGTTATGGGGATAGGGTGGCGGTTTGGACCTTGGGTAGGGTTCTCTTTCCAAGAGCTGGTGCAGGCTCGATGGGCCGAATGGCCTCCTACTGCACTGTAAATTCTATGTCTATGTCCACCAATCCATTTATATCGTTTTGGAGCTTATTGATATCCTTTACACTGTCCACCACTCAGCCAATCTCTGTGTAGTTTGCAAATTTCCCAATCATGCTCCCCACGTTCACGTCCACATCGTTAATGTATAATGCAACAGTAACGGTCCCAACACCGAGCCCTGTGGAACACCACTTGAAATAACTTCCCAATTTCATGGACAATTCCTGTTACTAAGCTAACTTTTTATCCAGTTTTCCACATTTCCCATGAGCTTTCACTTTCTTCACCAAATTGCCATCTAGGACTTTGTCAAACGCTTTGCTAAAATCCATGTGCACTACCTTCATCAACTCTTCACGTCACTTCTTCAAAGAATTCAATCAACTTTGTGAGGCAAGACCTTCCTTTAATAAATCCATGCTGACTATCCCTGACTTGTCCATGCCTTTCTATGTGAGTTAATCCTATCGCTCAGGATGGATTCTAATAATTTTCCCACTACGGAAATAAGACTCACTGGCCTGTCATTTTTTGACATTTCCTTCGATCCCTTTTTAAACAATGGAATCACGTTTGCATTTCTCCAGTCCTCCGGTACCTCCCCTGTATCTAGTGAGGATTATAAAATCATCTTCAGACCATCTACTCCTTGACCACCTTCAGAAGCCTCAGAAGCAATCCATCTGGCCTTGGCGACTTATCAACTTTCAGGGATTCCAGTCCTTTGACTACTTCCTCGGTCTTTATGATTATCTCATCCAATATCTCATTGTGTTCCTCCTGCACTACTATATCTGCATCATCCATTTCCTTTGTAAACACGGAGACAAATTATTCTTTAACTAACCTTTTACCATTAATATATTGGTAAAACATCATTGGGTTTTCTTTAACTTTACTTGCTAATCTTTTTTCCTGCCCTTGGTTTAATTTCCTTAATTCATTTTTTACTTTGTTCCTGCACTTCCTAAATTCGTCTAGGCTATCTGAAGTTCTTAGCTTTTTGTGCCTATCATGCACTTTCTTTTCTGTTGTGGAAAATTGTCTCGGTATGTCCTATACACAAGAGGCAAGTCAATTACTGTTCCATTAGTCTACTCTTAATCATCAGCAAACTGATGGAAGGGGTCATCAATAGACCTATCAAGTGACATTTGCTGATAAATGACCTGCTCATTGATGCCCAGATTGGATTCTGCCAAGGTCACTCAGTTCCTGACCTTGGGTGAGGTGAGAGCGACTGCCCCTGACATCAGGCAGCATTTGACCTAAAGCGGCATCAAATACAAAACTGGAGTCAAGACAAAGGAAGGGAGATCAATCATCTGGGTTAGAGAACATCACGACAGGAGTTCCTCATGCAAACATTCTACATTCAACCATCTTCAACTGCATCATCAATGACCTACCTTCCATCGTAAGGTCAGAAGTGGGGATATTTGCATGTTCAGCACCATTCGTGACTCCTCAGATACTGAAGAAGTCCAATTCCAAATGTAGAGAGATCTTGGGGTCTATGTTCATACATCTTCTAAAGTTGCTACTCAAGTGGATAGAGCTGTGAAGAAGGCCTATGGTGTGCTCGCGTTCATTAACAGAGGGATTGAATTTAAGAGCCGTGAGGTGATGATGCAGCTGTACAAAACTTTGGTAAGGCTACATTTGGAGTACTGTGTACAGTTCTGGTCACGTCATTTTAGGAAGGATGTGGAAGCTTTGGAAAAGGTGCAAAGAAGATTTGCCAGGATGTTACCTGGAATGGAGAGTAGGTCTTACGAGGAAAGGTTGAGGGTGCTAGGCCTTTTCTCATTAGAACGGAGAAGGATGAGGGGCGACTTGATCGAGGTTTATAAGATGATCAGGGGAATAGATAGAGTAGACAGTCAGAGACTTTTTCCCCGGGTGGTACAAACCATTACAAGGGGACATAAATTTAAGGTGAAAGGTGGAAGATATAGGAGGGATATCAGAGGTAGGTTCTTTACCCAGAGAGTAGTGGGGGCATGAAATGCACTGCCTGTGGAAGTAGTTGAGTCTGAAACATTAGGGACCTTCAAGCAGCTATTGGATAGGTACATGGATTACGGTAAAATGATATAGTGTAGATTTATTTGTTCTTAAGGGCAGCACGGTAGCATTGTGGATAGCACAATTGCTTCACAGCTCCAGGGTCCCAGGTTCGATTCCAGCTTGGGTCACTGTCTGTGCGGAGTCTGCACATCCTCCCCGTGTCTGTGTGGGTTTCCTCCGGGTGCTCCGGTTTCCCCCCACAGTCCAAAGATGTGCAGGGTAGGTGGATTGGCCATGATAAATTGCCCTTAGTGTCCAAAATTGCCCTTGGTGTTGGGTGGAGGTGCTGAGTTTGGGTAGGGTGCTCTTTCCAGGAGCCGGTGCAGACCTAGGGGGCCGAATGGCCTCCTTCTGCACTGTAAATTCAATGATAATCTATGATTAATCTAGGACAAAGGTTCGGCACAATATCGTGGGCCGAAGGGCCTGTTCTGTGCTGTATTTTCTATGTTCTATGTTCTAGCAAGATCTGGACAATATCCAGGCTTTGGCTGATATGTGGCAAGTAATATTCGCAATGAAAATCTCCAACAAGAGAGGGTCTGACCATACCTTGACATTCAATGGCATTACATAGAACATAGAACATCCATGCAGAAGGAGGTCATTCAACCCATCGAGTTTGCACCTACCCACTTAAACCCTCACTTCCACCCTACACCCGTAACCCAATAATCCCTCCTACCTTTTTGGTCACCAAGGGCAATTTATCATGGCCAATCCACCTAGCCTGCATGTCTTTGGACTGTGGGAGGAAACCGGAGCACCCGGAGGAAACCCAGGCAGACACGGAGATAACGTGCAGACTCCACACAGACAGTGACCCAGCGGGGAATCGAACCTGGAACCCTGGCGCTGTGAAGCCACAGTGCTATCCACTTGTGCTGCCCTAATTGCCCTAACCATTACTGAATCTCCCACTATCAACATCCTGGGGTCAGAATCTGAACTGGGGTAGCTAGATAAGTACTGTGGCGACAAGAGCAAGTCAGAGGCTAGGAATCCTGTGGTGAGAAACTTGCCTCCTGACTCCCCAAAACCTGTCCACAATCGACAAGGCACAAGTCAGGCACAGCTCCAACAAAACTCAAGAAACTCTACATCATCCACGACAAAGCAGGCCACTTGATTGCTATCCCATCAACAAAGATTCAAACCCTCCACCACCGACACACTGTGCAACAGTGTGTACCATCTCCACGATGTATTGCAGGATCTCACCAAGGTTCCTTAGCCAGCACATCCCAAACCCATGACCACTACCATCTAGAAGGGTAGCAGAAACCTGAGAGCATGACCACCAGGAAGTTCCATTCCAAGCCACTCATCGTCCTGACTTGGAAGCATTCCTTCACTCTTCCTGTGCCAAAATCATGGTGGTCCCTCACTAACAACACTGGGTGTACCTGGACCATGTGGACTGCAGCGACCCAATAAAGCAGCTCAACATAGCCTTCTCGAGAAGGAAGATCCATTGACACACTCATACCAAGAATTTATCTTTAACATTGGTGTGCAGGGATATTTGGGGGTAGAGGGTGTGCAGGTGTGGGGGTAGGGAGTGTGTAAGTGTGGGGTGCGAAGATTTGTTAAAGCGGGCATTTAGGTGCCAGGGTATTTGGGTGAATGGGTTTGGTAGTAGGTGATGGAGTGTTTGGATGAGGATTTTTTGTGGCTGCATTGGGTTGTAGGTGTTTTTTGAGTGTGGGGTGGCGCAGGTAAATGGGTGTGTGGGTATATAGCTATGGGGGCGATTTCGGTGTGGCGGTATTTGGCTATGGGGATTACAGTGTGGGGTATTTAGTGTTTTTTGGGAATGGAGGGTATTTGGGTGTCGCAGTGTATTTGGGGGATTGGGTATTTGGGGAGAGGAGCTTTTGGCTTTGGGGTATTTGGTGGCAAGTCTGGCGGTGGGAGTTATTTGAGTGGGGGGGTAAGTGGAGGTTGGGAGATTTGAGGTGATGGGTATGTGGCTTCAGGGTATTTAAGGGTATTCGACCATATAGAGGTATTTGGCTTCAGGGCATTTGGTGGTCGGACTGTTTTTTGAGTTGGGGGCATTTGGGTGTCGTGGTGTATTTGGTTTTGGGCTATTTCTAGGTATTTTGGTGTGTGGGTATTGAGAGGTGGGGAGATTTCGCTTCACCGTATTTGCGGGGGGTATTTCGAGGCAATGCGTTTTTGGCTTCAGGGTATTGGGGCCTAAGGGGGGTATTTAGCTTTGTGGAATTTGAGGGTATTGGGGCGTAAATGGGAGTATTCAGCTTTGGGGTATTTGGGGGTCGGGGTAGTGGAGGGTATTTGGCCTTAGTGCATTTGAGGTTGGGGGTATTTTGGGGTGGGGTATTCGTCTTAGGGTATTTGGAGGTTGGAGTATTTCGGGTGGGAGGTATTTGGACGTTGGTGTATTTGGCTTTAGGGTATCTGGGTTGGGCAGTGTTTGGGGGATGGGGATATTTGGAGGTGGGGTGATGTGTAATTGGCTTGGGGGTATTTGGAGTGGGGATGTTTGGAGATGTTGGGTATTTGGCTTTAGCGTATTTGGGGGTGGGGGTATTCGGGGGTGGGGGTATTTGGCTTTGGTGTATTTGGAACTGGGAGGTTTTTGGAGGTGAGGATAGTTGGCTAGCGGGCATTTGGGAGTAGGGGGTATTTGGGGGTGGGGTATTTGACTGTCACGGTATATTTGGCTTCAGGGTGCGGATTTCTGGATTCCTCCTCATTTCTCCGCAAACCTTTAGTGGGCTCCATTGCCTCCGTTTCATTTTAGGAACAAAAGAAATCAAGTAAACTTGAGGAGAGTATGAAGATGTTGGACTACGAAATGAAGAAGACAGATGACCTTCTGTACCGCATGATTCCTAAACCCGTAGCTAAGAGTCTTCGGAAAGGGTTGCCTTCTGTGAACACCTGTGAGGTAGGCCCCAGTTACCATTGTAGGCCTCAGTTATGGTTACCAAATTATGACACAGATTGCCGGGTTCTCATTGTTTTTGAGTAAGTTACTTTTTATGATTCATTCCATCATTAGATAAGCAGCAACAACTCTCTGGGTGTCTCAGATCCTGATGTTGCCCAGGTAACCCGGACCCCGACGCTGTCCAGCTGTCCCCTACCCCAACACTACCTGGGTGTCCAGGACACAGACACCACCCATGTGCCCCGGACCGTGACAGTTTCCGGTTTCTCCCCTCCCCCACACTCTGACACTTCCTTGTGTTTCAACAGTGTCCATATATCCCACACAGCAATGCTGTGCACACCCACCTTCATCACCAGTACTCGTGACCGAGTTGGCTGAATGCGGAAGGATATAGCCACCAGAGAAGGCCTATGGCAGGTAGTGGACAATTAAACATTTTCCTGGAGTCATAGAGGTTTACAGCATGAAAACAGGCCCAACGGCCCAACTTGCCCATGCCGTCCGGTTTTTACCACTAAGCTAGTTCCAATTGCTCGCATTTGGACAATAACCCTGTATATCCAGATTTCCCATTCAGCTGTCTAAATGCTTTTTAAAAGACAAAATTGTACCCGTCTCAATTACTGCCTCTGGCAGCTTGTTCCAGACACTCACCACCTTCTGTATGAAAGAATTGCCCCTCTGGACCCTTTTGCATCTCTCCCCTCTCACCTTAAACCTATGCCCTCCAGTTGTAGACTCTCCTACCTTTCGGAAAAGATGTGGACTATCGACCTTATCTCTGTCCCTCACTATTTTATAGATCTGGAAGTCACCCTAAGCCTTCTAAACTCCAGGGAACAAAGCCCCAGTCTATTCAGCCTCTCCTTATAACTCCAACCATCAAGTCCAGGTAGCATCCTAGTAAATCTTTTCTGCACTCTTTCCAGTTTAATAATATCCTTTCTAAAATAGGGTAACCAGAACTGGACACAATATTCCAAGTGTGGCCTTACAACTTCTTGTACAGGGGCAGCACGGTAGCATGGTGGTTAGCACAATTGCTTCACAGCTCCAGGGTCCCAGGTTCGATTCCGGCTTGGGTCACTGTCTGTGCGGAGTTTGCACGTTCTCCCCGTGTGTGCGTGGGTTTCCTCCGGGTTCTCCGGTTTCCTCCCACAGTCCAAAGATGTGCGGGTTAGGTGGATTGGCCATGCTAAATTGCCCATAGTGTCCAAAATTGCCCGTAGGATGGGGTTACTGGGTTATGGGGATTAGGTGGGGTTACTGGGTTATGGGGATAGGGTGGAGGTTTGGACCTTCGGTAGGGTGCTCTTTCCAAGAGCCGGTGCAGACTCGATGGGCCGAATGGCCTCCTTCTGCACTGTAAATTCTATGTCTATGTCTATGTCTAACTTCGTCCCTACTCCTGTATTCAATGTTGTGACCAATGAAACCAAACATATCGAATGCTTTCTTCACCACCCTGTCCACCTGTGACTCCACCTTCAAGGAGCAATGAACCTGTACTCCCAGATCTCTTTGTTCTACAACTGACCCCAACACCCTACCATTAACTGAGTAGATCCTGCCCCGATTCGATTCACCGAAATGCATCCCCTCACACCTATTTAAATTAAACTCCATCTGCCATTCATCGGCCCAATTGATCAAATCCCATTGCAATCCTAGATAACCTTCTTCACTGTCCGCTATGCCACCAATCTGGGTGTCATCTGCAAACTTACTAACCATGCATCCTAAATTCTCATCCAAATCATTAATATAAATAAAAAATAACAGTGGACCCATAACTGCTCCCTGAGGATCACAGGTCTCCAGTATGAAAACCAATCCTCTGCAACCACCCTTTGTCTTCTGTCGACAGACTAATTTTGTATCCAATTGGCTACCTCAACCTTGATCCCGTGAGATTAATCCTTATGCAACAACCTACCATACGGCATTGTGTCAAAAGCCTTGCTGAAGCCCATGTAGACAACGTCAGCTGCACTGCCCTCATCTACATTCCTGGTTTCCCCTTCAAATTCGCGAGACATGATTTTCCACTCACAAAGCCATGCTGACTGTCCATATTCAGTTCTTGCTTCTCTAAATGCCTGGAGATCCTGGGCGGGATTCACCCTTCTGGGAACTAAGTTCTCACTCCCGCCGGAAAACAGGCGAGAATCACTCCGGAATTTTTCCTCGAATATATTCATTGGAGTTTAGAAGAGTGAGAGGGGATCTTACAAAATTCAAACAGGATAAGACAGTGTAGGTTCATAAAGAATGTTTCCGATGGTGGGGGAGTCCTGAACTAGGCGTCATCATTTTAGGATAAGGGGTGAGGTGAAAGTCCTTCTGGACTGAGATGATGAGAAATTACATCACCCAGAGAATGGTGAATCTATGGAGTTCCCTCGTCCAAATCATTAATATATAATGTGAACAGTTGGAGCCGAGCACAGATCCCTGCAGTACCCCACTCGTCACTGCCTGCCAAATGGAAAAATACCTATTTGTTCCAACTCTTTGCTTCCTGTCTGCTAACCAGTTGCATCTTCAAAGAACTCTAGTAGATTTGTCAAGCATGATTTCTCTTCCATATATCTATGCTAACTGTGTCTAATTATACCACTGCTTTCCAAATACCGTAATATGCAATCCTTGATAATGGACTCCAGCAATTTCCCTACTACCGACGTTAGGCTGACTGGTCTATTGTTCCCTTTTCTCTCTGTACCACCCTTATTGAATAGTGGGGTTACATTCGCTACCCTCCAATTTGTAGGTGCCAATCCAGAGACCAAAGAATTTTGGAAAATGACCAACAATGGATCTACTATTTCTAGGGTCACTTCCTTTAGTAGGCTAGGATGAAGATTTTCAGGTTCTGGTGATCAGACTGCCTTCAATCCCACTAATTTCCCCCAAACCATTTATTTACTAAAACTATTTTCCTTCAGCTCCTCACTAAAACGTGTGTTCCTCAGAACTTTGAGCACATTATTCATGTCTTGCTTTGTGAAGACAGAAGCAAAGTACGAATTTAGTTTCGCGCCATTTCCTTGTTATGAATTCCCCCGTTTCTGACTGTAAGGCGTCTACATTAGTTTTTAATCATTATTTTCCTTCTTTCATACCTATAGAAGCGTTAACAGTGAGTTGTTATGTTCCAAGATCGTTTACTTTCAAATTGTATTTTCTCCTTCTTAATCAATCCCTTGGTCTGCCTTTGCTGAATTTTAAACTGTCCACAATCCTCAGGCTATTCTTTTTTCTTGCGAATTTATATGCTTCTTCTTTGAATCTAATATTATGCCTAATTTCTCTTGTAAGCCATGATTTGGCCACAGTTCCCTTTTGTGTCAAATAGGATGAACAACTTTTGGAGTTCGCCTATTCGTTGCTTGAGTGCCTGCCATTGTCAGTCCACTGTCCTTCCTTTCAGTAATGTTTCCACTCCGTCCTGGCCAGCCGATGCCTCATACCACATAGTTATCTTTAAGGTCTCAGAATCAACAAACTCACCTTGATAAAGAATTCTACCATATTATGGTTACTCACCCCCAAGGGCTCTCTCACAACTAGATTGTCAACTAATCCTTTCTCATTGCGCAACATCCAGTCCAAGATAGCCTGTTCCCTTGTTGGTTCCTCAATATACTGGTCCAGAAAACCCCCTGTATACACTCCAGAAATTCCTCCTCTATAGTACTGTGGCTAATTTGAGTAACCCAATCGATGTGCAGATTAAAATCACCCATAATCATAGATGTTCCTCAATGACATGCATCCCTGATTTTCTGTCTAATACTTTTCCTAACATTACCATTGCAGGTTAGTGGGCTGTATACGACCCCTATGCATATATTTTGTCCCTTGATGTTTCTTAACTCGACCCAGACAGATTCCACATCTGCGCACTAATACTTATCCTCAATATTGTGTCAATAACTTCTTTAATCAACGCAATTCCACCACCTTTTTCAATGCCCTTCCAAAAAACCTTTAAGCCCTCGATGTTTAGTTCCCAGCCTTGGTCACCTTGGAGCCATGATTCCCTAATCAAAAATATATCATGTCCCTTTGCATCTATCTGCGCAACTAATTCATTCATTTTATTTTGAATCCTCTGTGCCTTCAGGTATAAAATGTTAAGGCTAGCCCTTTAATGTACCTTGTCCCGTACCTACTACTTTTTATAGTGTCATTATCTGATACAGACCCTTGATTTCTCTGCCTATCACTTTTCTTATTATCCTTTCTGTCTTTTTCCCTTGTTCTTGATTTCCCCACTCTGAATCCTTAAATAGGTTTCCATACCCCTGCCATATTAGTATAAACCTTCCCCAATGTCTCTCGCAAGCACTCTCCCAAGGACATCAGACCCGCTCCTGCCCACGTGTAACCCGTCCAGTTTGTACAGGTCCCACCTCCCCCAGGGCTGGTCCTAATGTCCCAGGAATCTGAAGCCGTCCCCCTCACACCGCCTCTTCAGCCACATATTCATCCAATACATCTTATTATTTCTACTCTGACTAACACGTGGCACTGGTAGTAATCCTTAGATCACTACCTTTGAGGTTCGACTTCTCAACTTACTTCCTGACTCCGTATATTCTGCCTTCAGGACTATGTTCCTTTTTAAACTTATGTCGTCGGTACTGATGTGTACCATGACCACTGGCTGTTCACCCTCCCCCTTTAGAATGTCCAGCAACCGTTTGGAGAAACCCTTGACGCTAGCATCAGGGTGGCAACTTACCATCCTGGTTTGTGGCCACAGAAATGCCTATCTATTCTCAGTACAATCGAATCCCCTAAAACTATTGCATTCCCATAACTTTTACTCCTCCCTTCTGCAGCAGAACCTACAATGGTGTAACAAATTTGGCATTTCTCCTGAGAGGCCATTCCCCTCCACAATATGCAAAAGCAGTGTATTTGTTTTGCAGGGAAATGGCCACAAGTGATTCCTGCTCTGCCTGCCCAGCTCTCTTGCTCTGCCTGGTGATCACCCATTCTCTTCCTGCCCGTGGAGTCTGAGCCTGTGGTGTGGCCACCTCTCTATACGTGCTATACACGATACTCTCCATCTCGCTGATGCTCCACAGTGTACCCAGCCGCTGCTCCAGCTCTGAAACTCATGATTCCAGGAAGTGCAGCTGGAGACACTTCCTGCACACGTGGTCCTGGGAACTGGAAGGGTTCCTGGTCTCCCACATGGCGTACGAAGGGCAAACCACGGCTTGGGGTTCTGCTGACATGTCTTACTCTTTACATTAAATTTATCCTTTTAATATCAAATAACATTAAATTGTCTTAACTAATATGAACTCCCCTTCTTCTCGACTCCTTGTATAATATACAAGCATATATAAATGTACACACCAAATCAGCTGTTTTGATTTCCTGGTTCTGCTTTCAGATTCACTTTTCCTGTATCTTCCAAGCTAGGTTCCCTAACTCTTATCTTTCTTCAGTTATTCAACTGACAGCTATTTAGGAAAAGTTCCTAATATCAGTAACTCACCAACCAATCTTTCCTGTGACGTCACTGTTGATTTGTTTTCTTCAAACACAGCATGCTGTTTGATCAGCTCCTGAGCCTCTAGCAGGCTCGCTGCTGTCTGAAGGTGGGTGAGGACACCAAACATCTCGTTCCCTTTATCCCCCGCTCGCAGTAAAGTGTCTCTCGCAAGTCAGTGCTCTCTGTTGCCTGAAAGAAAGTGAGCGCCTCGACCCACGCGTTCCCTATTTTGGAAATATTTTACTATTCATTCACTGTCGTTGGGGCAAAGTCGTGGAATTCCTTCCCTAACGGCACTGGGGCTGTACCTACACCTTGGGAATGGGCAATAAATGCTGCCCCCAAATGTCATCAATTTACCAGTAATAATTCATAGAATTTATAGGTTATTATAGAATAATAACCTACCCAAACTCACAATGGAGACAGTGAGTGAAGAGAGCGAGAGATGCTGAACATTGGAGTTGTATCAGGCTGCCTGAGCTTCCTGAATGTATTGCCTAATTGTGATTAATGTCCTTGCTCAGGTATTCCCAGATGTCACCATCTTATTCAGTGATGTGGTTGGTTTTACTCGGATTTGCAGTCATATTACTCCCATGCAAGTGGTTTCTATGCTGAACACGATGTATACGCTGTTCGATACCCTAAGTGAGAAGCATAGGGTCTTCAAGGTTAGTGCTAATGAAGTGGGCTGAGTGCGCAAAAATCAAGACAATGCAGTATCTAACCACAAGATATTTTGCTGCAGCAATCCAAAACAACTAACTTTATACTAAATACTGAAGGCACTTTTCTAGAACCATCAAATGGTGTGACACCGAAAGAGGCCATTCAGCCCATTGTGTGTACTCAGAGGGAGATATCCAATTCGTCTAATTATCCTCTCAGGAAATTTTAATCTTTCAAGTGGAAAATTCAAAGCGAGGACAGAAGTCAGATTTCCTCTGACATCGGGGCTTTCCCCTTGCCATTGTCCTCGCAGGCTAGTGGAGAATTGGATTTCCCGCCAATCTAAGTCAGGAACTTAATTTGCATACACCAGCATGTCACGCATACTCACAAAAAACACTTCCCAGAGGACTTCTGATGGTGCCAAGCGAAAGGCGGCTTCCACCTATAGACTTCCTTTTGGACCATTTTGATCCGAGGAACGGCCGCCAAACTGCCCGAGGCGGTGGTGCTGAGCACAAGGCTTTGGTGCTGAGCCCGAGGCGGCACTGCTGAGCCCTGAGCGCGAGGCGCCGAGCCCGAGCTGCTCTGAGCATGAGGCGCTGAGCCCGAAGCACGATGCACTCTGAGGGCGAGGCGCCGAGGTGCTCTGAGCGTGAGGCATTCTGAGTGCGATGCGCCCGGAGATCGAGGCAACCTGAGGGCGAGGAGCCAAGCCAGGAGAGCACGTTGAAAGAGGCCAACGTGCATACGCGCGTTTGTGCCAGCGCCACTGCGCATGCGCGGATCCCGCGGCCACAGTTCGCACCAGGATAGGCAACTGGAGCGACACGAACTGCTCCAGTGCCGTGCTGGCCCCCTGTAGGAGCCAGAATTTCACCTGACAGCGGCCCATTCACGCCGTAATTCCGGAGCGCAAGGCGTTTGGATCAGTGGTGTCAAGTCCGAAGTGCGAGGCGCCGAGCCCTGAGCGGCAGTGCAGAGTCCGGAGCGCGAAGCACTGAGCCCTGAGCGGCAGTGCCGAGCCCGGAGCGCGAGGCGCCAAGCCCGGATCGCAAAGCTGCCGGAACGGCGGTGCTGAGCTGGAGGGCGAGGCAACCGGAGGGGCGGCGCTGAGTCCGGTGCACGAGCCAGCCGGAGGGCCGGCACTGAGCCCAGAGTGTGAAGAAACCGGAGCGGTGGCGCTGAGCCCAGAGTGCGACGCAGCCCGAGCGGTTGCGCTGAGCCCGGAGCGCGAGGCAGCCGGAGCGGCAGCGCTGAGCCCAGGGCGTGAGGCAGCATTAAGGAACAGGGCAAAGCATGCAGTTGTCCCTTGCTGCCATATGTCTGCCATTCACTATGATTTGAAACATTGGGGGCAGGATTCTCCCAGCCCTGGACCCGGCCGGAGAATCCCCGCGACCGGGTCACGCCGCTGGCACGTGGTTCTCCGCGCGATTGTCTTATGCTCCGGCCCATGTACTCCTGCGCCATGCTCACATGCGTGGATCCGGCGGTGCACAGTTCGTGCCGGCTTCGGCAGCTGGAGCAGTGCGAACCACTCCAGCGCCGTGCTGCCACCCCCCCCCCCCCCCCCCCCCCCCCCCCGTAGGGGCCAGAATTACTCCTGAAGAATGGGACAAAAGAGGTGCTGTGGACTGTGGAAGTAAGTGGGAAAGTGTGTGTATGTAGTTTTGACTTATGTTTTTACTTAATTACTGTTCTCGAGAATCAGTTTCTTTATCATTGTTCATTGAGCAACATTTTTTACTGAGATGTGTATCTTTGATTGTTTTTCCTGGGGTTGGGCGGGAGGGGAGGGAAGGTCTGGGCAGTGGCCCCCACACCAGCAAACCGAAGTTGGTTAGTGAACGGGGGTGTTGTGGGGGTGGAAGGGACTGTGGACATTGGAGCCTGGCGAGCAGGTTTCAATGGGCGTTGGAGGAGTGAAAAGGGAGGGGATGGGATTGAAAGAGGGTGAGGCTTCTTGGAGCGGCAGTGTACGTGGGGGATTCTGGGTGGAGGGGATGGGGTTCGATGTTAACATTGGATATGGCGGGTCAGGCTCAGTGGGCAGGGCCGAGAATTATGATGATGGTGGATAGGAAGTGGGGCGGAGGGGAGAGACACCGCCGTTAGGATAGTTATATGGAACGTGAGGGGGTTGGGAGGCCCAGTGAAGAAATCGAGGGTGCTGGCGCACCTGAAAGGTTTGAAGGCTGATGTGGCGATGCTGCAGGACCCTCACTTGAGAGTGAAGGATCAGGGTAGGCTAATGAAGGACTGGGATAATCAGGTGTTTCACTCTGGCTTTGATGGCAGGGCACTGGCGGGTGGGGTGGGGGGGGGGGTGGGGGTGGGGGGGGGGGGGTGGTCCTGGTTAGTAAAAGAGTGAGTTTCTAAATGGAGAAAGTGTTTGTGGACCAGGGAGGTATGTGATCGTGACAGGGGCATCGGAGGGGAGGTTCGTTACGTTGGTAACCGTTTCTGGTCCCAATTGTACGGGGGATGTTTTGCAGGCTCTGGTGTGGGAAGCTTTGAAGGCAGTGGTGAGGGAGGAGGTGAAATCGTTGAAGACAAACGTGGGTATGAAGAGAGGGTGGAACGGCGAAGGTCAATAGACGAGATGTTGCAGGTAGACAGGAGGTATGCAGAAGATGGGGATCGGGCATTGTTGGAAAAGAGGAAGGAGTTGCAGGTGAGTTTTGGTCGGCAATCCACAAGGAAGGTGGTGCGCCGATTGAGACGGGCGAGCGGAACAGTCTACGAGTATGGAAAGACGGCAGGACGCATGCTGGCAGGCGAACTTCGGAGGGAGGCAGCGGCGAGGGAAATTGTTCAGGTGCGGGATAGTGTAGGGAAGTTGGTTGTGGATCCGGGCCAGATTAATAGGGTGTTTTATGAGTGGTTGTAGAGGTCAGAACCAGTGGGACAGGATCCGGTAATGCAAGAATTCCTGGATGTTTTGGACTATCTGTGGTTGTGGTGGAGGATAGGGCCACATTGGAGAAGGCGATAGGGAAGCACGAGATCAAGGACGCGATTGGGAGGATGCAATCAGGGAAGATAGCAGGACCGGATGGATTTGTGGTGGATTTGTATAAGAAATTTAGGGATAGGTTGGCGCTGCTGATGGTGGGGAGATTCGAGCAGGCGACAGGGAAGGGGGTGTTGCCACAGACTTTGGGGCAGTCATTGATCTCCGTGTTGCTCAAGAAGGATAAAGATCCGACAGAGTGTGGGTCATCTAGGCGCATATCACTCTTGAATGTGGATGCAAAGATGTTGGCGAAGGTGCTGGAGGGTGGGGGGGAAGGGGGTAGATTGGAGGAGTGCTTCCCGAAGGTGATAGATCAGGCGGGGTTTGCGAAAGGGATGCAGTCCTTTTCGAACATTAGGAGGGTATTAAATGTAGTTATGGCACAGGCGGAGAGTACAGAGACAGAGGTGGTGGTGGCATTGGACGCCGAGAAGGCGTTTTACCGAGTAGAGAGAGGGGTATTTGATGACCATTTTGGAGCGAACAAAGAACAAACAAAAGTACAGCACAGGAGCAGGCCCTTGGGCCCTCCAGGCCTGTGCTGACCATGCTGCCCGCCTGAGCTGTGACTGTGCTTTTACTTTTGTTTGCACTGAGTGCTGAATTTGGTGCTTTTTGAGTGCTATAGTAAGAGTTTGGTGACCGAGGGAGTATAAGGCTTCATTTTTATCTAAAGTTTAGTCTTTCTTTTATTTAGTTAATTAACTTAAAAGTTGCTGTTTGGTTTAGAAGAAGGTGAATTTTCAATAAGCTTTAAACAGGCTTCTACTTGTAGGCACTTGCAGCTGGAGCTTGTTCATTAGTTAATTGGATTAGGCCAGTTTTCAGAGGCTAGATTCACAGTATAAAAGTGATCCCCTACAGTGCAGACTTTGTTTGCACTGAGTGCTGAATTTGGTGCTTTTTGAGTGCTATAGTAAGAGTTTGGTGACCGAGGGAGTGCTGAATTTGGTGCTTTTTGAGTGCTATAGTAAGAGTTTGGTGACCGAGGGAGTGCTGAATTTGGTGCTTTTTGAGTGCTATAGTAAGAGTTTGGTGACCGAGGGAGTTAGGTGAGGAGGGAGTAAGGTGCTCCTTTCATTTTGTTTCCGACATTTCCGCAAAGAGTGCGAAGAGAGCCAGGAGTTTACAGAAAGTGTAGCTGACTGGGAGCAGAGTCGGAGGGCGGAGATCTAGTTAGTCCACAGGGCAGCTATATTCTGTCAGGTAAGAAGGGATGGAGGCTAGGCCAGTTTCATGCTCCTCCTGTAGGATGTGGGTGGTGAGGGATACCACCGGTGTCCCCGCTGACTATACCTGCGGGAAGTGCACCCAACTTCTGCTCCTCAAAGACCGTGTTAGGGAACTGGAGCTGAAGCTGGATGAACTTCGGATCATCCAGGAGGCAGAGGGGGTGATTGAGAAGAGTTACAAGGAGGTAACCTCATCCAAGGTTCAGGACAAGAATAGCTGGGTTACAGTCAGGGGAAAAAAAACAAACAGGCAGACAGTGCAGGGATCCCTCGTGGCCGTTCCCCTTCAAAACAAGTATACCGTTTTGGATGCTGTTGGGGGGGATGACCTACCGGGGGAAGGCCCTAGCGGCCAGGTCTCTGGCACTGAGTCTGGCTCTGGGGCTCAGAAGGGAAGGGGGGAGAATAGAAAAGCAATAGTTGTAGGAGATTCAATGGTTAGGGGAATAGATAGGAGATTCTGTGGTCGCGAGCGAGACACCCGGAAGGTATGTTGCCAGGGATGTCTCGGATCGTGTCTTCAGGATCCTTAAGGGGGAGGGGGAGCAGCCAGAAGTCGTGGTGCACATTGGTACCAACGACATAGGTAGGAAAAGGGGTGTGGAGGTAATAAACAAGTTTAGGGAGTTAGGCTGGAAGTTAAAAGCCAGGACAGACAGAGTTGTCATCTCTGGTTTGTTGCCGGTGCCACGTGATAGCGAGGCTAGGAATAGGGAGAGAGTGTAATTGAACACGTGGCTGCAGGAATGGTGTAGGAGGGAGGGCTTCAGGTATTTGGATAATTGGAGCGCATTCTGGGGAAGGTGGGACCTGTACAAGCAGGACGGGTTGCATCTGAACCAGAGGGGCACCAATATCCTGGGAGGGAGGTTTTCTAGTACTCTTCGGGAGGGTTTAAACTAATTTGGCAGGGGAATGGGAACCGGATTTGTAGTCCAGCAACTAAGGTAGCCGATATTCAGGACGCCAAAGCATGTAGTGAGGCAGTGGGGAAGGGAACACTGACAAAGGAGAGTACTTGCAGGCACAGAGATGGGTTGAAGTGTGTATACTTCAACGCAAGAAGCATCAGGAATAAGGTGGGTGAACTTAAGGCATGGATCGGTACTACGATGTGGTGGCCATCACGGAAACTTGGATAGAAGAGGGGCAGAAATGGTTGTTGGAGGTCCCTGGTTATAGATGTTTCAATAAGATTAGGGAGGGTGGTAAAAGAGTTGGGGGGGGGGGGGGGGGTGGCATTATTAATTAGAGATAGTAAAACAGCTGCAGAAAGGCAGTTCGAGGAGTATCACCCTATTGAGGTAGTAAGGGTTGAAGTCAGAAATAGGAAAGGAGCAGTCACCTTGTTAGGAGTTTTCTATAGGCCCCCCAATCGTAGCAGAGATGTGGAGGAACAGATTGGGAAACAGATTTTGGAAAGGTGCAGAAGTCATAGGGTAGTAGTCATGGGTGACTTTAACTTCCCAAATATTGAGTGGAAACTCTTTAGATCAAATAGTTTGGATGGGGTGGTGTTTGTGCAGTGTGTCCAGGAAGCTTTTCTAACACAGTATGTAGATTGTCCGACCAGAGGAGGGGCAATATTGGATTTAGTACTGGGTAATGAACCAGGGCAAGTGATAGATTTGTTAGTGGGGGAGCATTTTGGAGATAGTGACCACAATTCTGTGACTTTCACTTTAGTAATGGAGAGGGATAGGTACGTGCAACAGGGCAAGGTTTACAATTGGGGGAAGGGTAAAAACGATGTTGTCAGACAAGAATTGAAGTGCATAAGTTGGGAACATAGGCTGTCAGGGAAGGACACAAGTGAAATGTGGAACTTGTTCAAGGAACAGGTGCTACGTGTCCTTGATATGTATGTCCCTGTCAGGCAGGGAAGAGATGGTCGAGTGAGGGAACCATGGTTGACAAGAGAGGTTGAATGTCTTGTTAAGAGGAAAAAGGAGACTTATGTAAGGCTGAGGAAACAAGGTTCAGACAGGGCATTGGAGGGATACAAGATAGCCAGGAGGGAACTGAAGAAAGGGATTAGGAGAGCTAAGAGAGGGCATGAACAATCTTTGGCGGGTAGGATCAAGGAAAACCCCAAGGCCTTTTACACATATGTGAGAAATATGAGAATGACTAGAGCGAGGGTAGGTCCGATCAAGGACAGTAGCGGGAGATTGTGTATTGAGTCTGAAGAGATAGGAGCGGTCTTGAACGAGTACTTTTCTTCTGTATTTACAAATGAGAGGGGCGAAATATGTTGGAGAGGACAGTGTGAAACAGATTGGTAAGCTCGAGGAAATACTTGTTAGGAAGGAAGATGTGTTGGGCATTTTGAAAAACTTGAGGATAGACAAGTCCCCTGGGCCTGACGGGATATATCCAAGGATTCTATGGGAAGCAAGAGATGAAATTGCAGAGCCGTTGGCAATGATCTTTTCGTCCTCACTGTCAACAGGGGTGGTACCAGGGGATTGGAGAGTGGCGAATGTCGTGCCCCTGTTCAAAAAAGGGACTAGGGATAACCCTGGGAATTACAGGCCAGTTAGTCTTACTTCGGTGGTAGGCAAAGTAATGGAAAGGGTACTGAAGGATAGGATTTATGAGCATCTGGAAAGACACTGCTTGATTAGGGATAGTCAGCACAGATTTGTGAGGGGTAGGTCTTGCCTTACAAGTCTTATTGAATTCTTTGAGGAGGTGACCAAGCATGTGGATGAAGGTAAAGCAGTGGATGTAGTGTACATGGATTTTAGTAAGGCATTTGATAAGGTTCCCCATGGTAGGCTTATGCAGAAAGTAAGGAGGCATGGGATAGTGGGAAATTTGGCCAGTTGGATAACAAACTGGCTAACCGATAGAAGTCAGAGAGTGGTGGTGGATGGTAAATATTCAGCCTGGATCCCAGTTACCAGTGGCGTACCGCAGGGATCAGTTCTGGGTCCTCTGCTGTTTGTGATTTTCATTAATGACTTGGATGAGGGAGTTGAAGGGGGGGTCAGTAAATTTGCAGACGATACGAAGATTGGTGGAGTTGTGGATAGTGAGGAGGGCGGTTGTCGGCTGCAAAAAGACATAGATAGGATGCAGAGCTGGGCTGAGAAGTGGCAGATGGAGTTTAACCCTGAAAAGTGTGAGGTTGTCCATTTTGGAAGGACAAATATGAATGCGGATTACAGGGTTAACGGTAGAGTTCTTGGCAATGTGGAGGAGCAGAGAGATCTTCGGGTCTATGTTCATACATCTTTGAAAGTTGCCTCTCAAGTGGATAGAGCTGTGAAGAAGGCCTATGGTGTGCTCGCGTTCATTAACAGAGGGATTGAATTTAAGAGCCGTGAGGTGATGATGCAGCTGTCCAAAACTTTGGTAAGGCCATATTTGGAGGACTGTGTACAGTTCTGGTCGCCTCATTTTAGGAAGGATGTGGAAGCTTTGGAAAAGGTGCAAAGAAGATTTACCAGGATGTTGCCTGGAATGAAGAGTAGGTCTTACGAGGAAAGGTTGGGGCTGCTAGGCCTTTTCTCATTAGAACGGAGAAGGATGAGGGGCGACTTGATAGAGGTTTATAAGATGATCAGGGGAATAGATAAAGTAGACAGTCAGAGACTTTTTCCCCGGGTGGTACAAACCATTACAAGGGGACATAAATTTAAGGTGAAAGGTGGAAAATATAGGAGGGATATCAGAGGTAGGTTCTTTACCCAGAGAGTAGTGGGGGCATGGAATGCACTGCCTGTGGAAGTAGTTGAGTCTGAAACATTAGGGACCTTCAAGCAGCTATTGGATAGGTACATGGATTACGGTAAAATGATATAGTGTAGATTTATTTGTTCTTCAGGGCAGCACGGTAGCATTGTGGATAGCACAATTGCTTCACAGCTCCAGGGTCCCAGGTTCGATTCCGGCTTGGGCCGCTGTCTGTGCGGAGTCTGTGCGTCCTCCCCGTGTCTGCGTGGGTTTCCTCCGGGTGCTCCGGTTTCCTACCACGGTCCAAAGATGTGCAGGTTAGGTGAATTGGCCAATGATAAATTGCCCTTAATGTCCAAAATTGCCCTTGGTGTTGGGTGGAGGTGTTGAGTTTGGGTAGGGTGCTCTTTCCAGGAGCCGGTGCAGACTCAAAGGGCCGAATGGCCTCCTTCTGCTCTGTAAATTCAATGATAATCTATGATTAATCTAGGACAAAGGTTCGGCACAACATCGTGGGCCGAAGGGCCTGTTCTGTGCTGTATTTTCTATGTTCTATGTACTTTGCTTTTACTTCCGCTTTGAGCAAAAAGCTGGTGTGTGTGTCTCTGTGTTTTAGTTTCATTTTCAGAGGGAAGAAATTCAGTGAAAGCAACCATACTGTATGCATACCTCTACAAGCTAAAGAATGTTCATTGGGGTGATTTGAAAGTAATACCTGTTTCTGTAGAGAATTTAACCTGCTGTCTTTCTGTAAAAAGGATATTTTGGACACATGGATGTTGTTCGGAAAGCTATGAAGGGTTAATTGTAGAATATTGTATCTGTGGGGATTATTGGTGTTGATAGTTGTTAAGATTTTCACTGTGTGTTTATAAAGTGTCAACTAGATTCATAAATAAACATGGTATTGTACTGAAAGTACTTTAGATCTCCGTTGCATCACATCTGTAGAGTGGGTCCTTGTGCTCCCCATAACCGAAATCTATTAAACATGGTGGGTAAGGTGAACCTCAGAAACACTTTGGTGTTCTCTAACCCTGGCCCATAACAGTCTGAGGTTGGCTTCTTTCGATGGGTACCTCGGGGTGAGGTTGGCTGTTCACGATATGTACCATAGGATGAGCCTGGCACTTCGTGATGGGTACATCAGTGTGAGGATGGCCTTTCACAATGGGTACATCAGTGTGAGGTTAACCCTTCAAAATGGATACCTCAGTGTGAGGTTGGCTCTTCACGATAGTTACATTGGTGTGAGGTTGGCTCTTCACTTTGGATACCTCGGGTGTGTGGTTGGCTCTTCACGATGGGTACCTCGGGTGTCAGTTTCGCTCTTCACGATGGGTACATTGATGTGAGGTTGGGTCTTCACGATGGTGAATCGATGTGAGGTTGACTCTTCACAGGGCAGCACGGTAGCACAGTGGGTAGCACTGTGGTTTCACAGCACCAGGGTCCCACGTTTGATTCCCGGCTGAGTCACTATGTGCGGAGGCTGCACGTTCATACTGTGCTTTTCACAGTTACTTCATTGGAAAGTAAGCCTACTTGTGACAATAAAGATGATGCTGATTATTATTATTATTATGTTGGTTTCCTTGGGAAATAGGTTCATCAGTGTGAGGTTTGCTCCTCACGATGCACACATTTGTGTGAGGTTGGCTCTTCACGATGGGTAACGTGTGTGACAGGTTGGCTCTTAACGCTGGTACAACAGGTGTGAGGTTAGTTGTTCGTGATGGGTACATTGATGTGAGTTAGGCTGTTCATGATGGGTCGTGAGTGTGAGGTTGGCTCTTAACGCTGGGACAACAGGTGTGACGTTGGCCCTTCACGTTGGGTACATCGGGTGTGAGATTGGCTCTTCACGATGGGTACATCCGTGCGAGGTTGGCTCTTCACGATGGGTACCGCCAGCGTGAGGTAGGCTCTTCATGATGGGTACCCCGGGTGTGTGGTTAGCTCTTCAGGATGGGCACATCGATCTGAGGTTGGCTCTTCATCTGTGATGTTGAACATAGGACATTACAGCGCAGTACAGGCCCTCCAGCCATCGATGTTGCGCCGACCCGTGAAACCACTCTAAAGCCCATCTACACTATTCCCTTATTGTCCATATGTCTATCCAATGACCATTTGAATGTCCTTAGTGTTGGCGTGTCGACTACTGTTGCAGGCAGGGCATTCCACGCCCTTACTACTCTCTGAGTAAAGAACCTACCTCTGACATCTGTCTTATATTGTGGGCAGCACGGTAGCATGGTGGTTAGCACAATTGCTTCACAGCTCCAGGGTCCCAGGTTCGATTCCCGGCTTGGGTCACTTGGGTCTGTGCGGAGTCTGCACGTTCTCCCCGTGTCTGCGTGGGTTTCCTCCGGGTGCTCCGGTTTCCTCCCACAGTCCAAAGATGTGCAGGTTAGGTGGATTGGCCGTGCTAAATTACCCTTAGTGTCCAAAATTGCCCTTAGTGTTGGGTGGGGTAACTGGGTTATGGGGATAGGGTGGAGGTGTGGGCTTGGGTAGGGTGCTCTTTCCAAGAGCCGGTGCAGACTCGATGGGCCGAATTGCCTCCTCCTGCACTGTAAATTCTATGATATCTATCTCCCCTCAATTTAAAGATATGTACCCTCGAGCTAGACATCACCATCCGAGAAAAAAGGCTCTCACTGTCCACCCTATCCAATCTTCTGATCATCTTGTATGCCTCAATTAAGTCACCTCTTAACCTTCTCTCTAACGAAAACAGCCTCAAGTCCCTCAGCCTTTCCTCATAAGATCTTCCCTCCATACCAGGCAACATTCTGGTAAATCTCCTCTGCACACTTTCCAATGCTTCCACATCCTTCCTATAATGGGGCGACCAGAATTGCACGCAATACTCCAAATGCAGCCGCACCAGAGTTTTGTACAGCTGCAACATGACCTCATGGCTCCGAAACTCAATCCCTCTACCAATAAAAGCTAACACACCGTACGCCTTCTTAGCAACCCTCTCAACCTGGGTGGCAACTTTCAGGGATCTATGTACATGGACACCGAGATCTCTCTGCTCATCCACACTGCCAAGAATCTTGCCATTAGCCCAGCACTCAGTCTTCCTGTTATTCCTTCCAAAATGAATCACCTCACACTTTTCTGCATTAAACTCCATTTGCCACCTCTCAGCCCAGCGCTGCCGCTTATCTATGTCCCTCTATAACTTGTAACATCCTTCCGCACTGTCCACAACTCCACCGACTTTAGTGTAATCTGCAAATTTACTCATCCATCCTTCTACGCCCTCCTCCAGGTCATTTATAAAAATGACTCTCACTGGTGCTCCCGTGGGTCTGCGGTTGGCTCTTCACGATGGGAACCGGGGGGGGGGGAGGTTTTCTCTTCACCGTGAGTACATTGGTGTCAGGTTGGCTCTTCGCGTTGGCACAGCGGGTGAGTTTCGCTCTTGACGACGGGCACATCAGGTGTGATGTTTGCTCTTGGCGCTGGTCCTGTGGATGTGACGTTGACTCTTCACGGTGGTCCTGTGGTTTTGAGATTGTCTCTTCACGATGGCTACATTGGTATGAGGTTGGGTCTTCCCGATGGTGCATCGATGTGAGGTTGGCTCATCACGGGGAAACACGGCAGCACAGTGGTTAGCAATGTGGCTTCACAGCAACAGGGTCCCAGGTTTGATTACTGGCTGAATCACAATGGGTACCGCAGTTGTGAGTGTGACTCTTCACGATGGGAACGCGGGTGTGAGGCTGGCTCGTCTGGATGGGTACATGGGAGCGAGTTTGGCTGTTCGTGATGGGTACATCGACTGTGAGGTTGGCTCTTCACGGAGGGTACATTTGTGTGAATTTGGCTGTTCATGATTGGTACATCGTTGTGTGTTTGGCTCTTCACAATGGGTAACGCAGGTCTGAGGTTGGTTCTACATGGTGGGTACATCGGTGTAAGGTTGGCTCTTCACGATGGGTTCATCGGTTTTGATGTTGGCTCTTCACCGTGGTCCTGTGGTTGTGAGGTTCGCTCTTCATGATGGGTACCTCGGTAGTGAGGTTGGCTATTCACCCTGGGTACATCAGGTGTGAGTTTGGCTCTTCACAATGGGCACCGCGGGTGTAGGGTTGGTTCTTCACGATGGGTACATCGTTGTGAGTTTAGCTCTTCACAATGGGTACCGTGGGGTGTGAGGTTGGCTCTTCACTATGGGTTCATCACGTGTGATGTTGGCTCTTCACTATGCGTACATCAGTTCTGAGGTTGGCTCTTCACGATGGGTACATCAATGTGAGTTTGACTCTTCACGATGGGTAGATTATTGTGAGTTTGGCTCTTCACAATGGGTACCGCGGGTGTAAGGATGGCTGTTCACTATGGGTACCGCGGGGTTTGATGCTGGCTCTTCACTATGGGTGCCGCGGTGTGTGAGGTTGGCCCTTCACTGCTGGTTCATCCGGTGTGAGGTTGGCTCTTCATGATGGGTATATCGGTGTGATGTTGGTTCTTCATGGTGGGTACATTAATTCTGAGGTTGGCTCTTCACGATGGGTGCAGTGGCTGTGAGGTTGGCTCTTCACTATGGGTACATCAATTGTGAGGTTGGCTCTTCACGATTGGATACCGGGTGTGAGGTTGGCTCTTCTGGATGGGTACATTGGGTGTCAGTTTAGCTGTTCACGATGGGTGCATCCACCATGAGGTTGGCACTTTACGATGGGGGATATAAATGTGAGTTTGGCTCTTCAAAATGGGTGCATCGATGTGAGGTTCGCTCTTTCTGATGGGTCCATCAGTGTCAGGTGTGGCTCTTCATTCCGGTACATTGGTGTGAGCTCTGTTCTTCACGGTGGGTATATCAGGTGTGAGATTGGTTCTTTATGGTGGCTACATCGGTGTGAGGTTGGCTCTTCATGATGGGTTCATCGATGTTAAGGTTGGCTCTTTACGGTGGTCCTGTCGGTGTGAGTTTGGATCTTCACAGTGGGTCTCTCGTGTGTGAGTTTGGCTCTTCACGATGGTGCATCGATGTGAAGTTGGATCTTCACGTTGGTTAGCTCGGGTATGAGGTTGGCTCTTCACAATGGGTACATTGGTGTGAGGCTGGGTCTTCACGATGGGTACATCAGTGTGAGTTTGGCTCTTCACATTGGTCCTGTGGGAGTGAGGTTGTCTCTTCATGGTGGCCCTATGGGTGTGAGTTTGGCACTTCACGATGGGTACTCCGGGTGTGCGTTTGACTCTTCATGTTGGTCCTGTGGGTGTGCGGTTGTCTCCTCATGGTGGTCCTGCGGGTGTGTGGTTGGCTCATCACGGTGGTCCTATGGGTTTGACATTGGCACCTCATGAAGTGTGGTAGCGCGGGAGTTAGTTTGGCTCTCTGCGATGTCTACATCAGTGTGAGATTGGCTCCTTACGAAGGGGTCAGCAGGTCTCAGGTTGGCTCTTCACGATGGGCTCCAGGGAGTGAGGTTGTCTCTTCACGATAGGTACATCGGTGTGAGCTTGGCACTTCACAATAGGTACAAGGATTTGATGTTGCCTCTTCATGATTGGAACCTTGGTGTGATGGTGGCTGTTCACTGTGGGTGCATCGGGTGTGAAGTTGGATCTTCACGATGGGTACATCGAGTGTGGGGTAGGCTCTGCACGTTGGGAACCCCAATGTGAGGTTGTCACTTCACGATGTGTACATTGGTGTGAGTTTTCTCTTCACGATTGGTGCAATAGGAATGAGGTTGGCTCTTCATGGTGTGTGCATCCATGTAAGGTTGGCTCTTCATGGTGTGTACGTCCGTGTAAGGTTGACTCTTCATGATGGGTACATCCGTATGAGGCTGGCTCTTCACGATGGGTATATCTGTGTGAGGGTGTGTCTTCATGATGGGTAATGTGTATGTGAGTTTGGCTCTTCACATTCGGTAAATCGGTGTGAGGTTCGCTCTTCATGCTGGGTACATTGGTGTGAGGTTGGCTGATCACAATGGGTACATTGGTGTGATGTCTCTTCACGATAGGTACATCATTGTGAGTTTGGCTCTTCACAATGGGTACCGCGGGTGTGAGGTTTGCTCCTCACTATGATTTGATCAGGTGTGATGTTGGCTCTTCACTATGGGTACATCAGTTCAGAGATTGGCTCTGCACGATGGGCACAGCGGGTGTGAGGTTGATTCTTCACTGTTGGTACATCAGTTGTGATGTTGGCTCTTCACGATGGGTACATCAATTGTGAGTTTGGCTTTACACGATGGTAACCCGGGTTGTGAGGCTGGCTCTTCACGGTGGTCCTGTGGATATTGGGTTGGCTCTTTACGGTGCTCCTGTGGGTGTGAGGTTGGCTCCTCACAATGGGTACATCAGGTGTAAGGTTGGCTCTGCATGATGGGGTCGCAGATGTGAGGTTGTCACTTCACGATGTAACATTGGTGTGAGATTCGCTATTCACGATTGGTACAATAGGAATGAGGTTGGCTCTTCATGGTGGGGACATCCGTGTAAGGTTGGCTCTTCACGATGGGTACATCCATGTGAGTTTGATTCTTAACGATGGGTACACCCATATGAGGTTGACTCTTCATGATGGGTAATGTGTGTGTGAGGTTGGTCCTTCATGATGAGTACATCGATGTGAGGTTCGCTGGTCACGATGTGTCCATCAATTGGCTGTTCATGGTGGGTACCCAGGTGTGGAGCTGGCTCTTCGGGATGGGTACATTGGGTGTGAGATTGGCTCTTCATGACGGGTACATCCGTGTGAGGTTCGCTCTTCACGGTGGGTACATCAATTGGCTCCTCACAGCGGGAACCCGAGTGTGAGGCTGTTTTTTCGGGGTGGGTATATTGGGTGTGAGATTGGCTCTGAATGATGGGTACACACGTGTGAGGTTGGATGTTCACGATGGGTACCACCAGTGTGCGATTGGCCTTTCACGATGGGTGCATCATTGTGAGCTTGGCCCTTAACGATGGGTGCATTGATGGTTGGATGTTCACGATGAGCACAGCCGTGTAATGTCGTCCTGTGGATGTGAGTTATGCTCTTCTGCGTGGTCCTGTGGGTGTGAGGTTGGCTCCTTATGTTGGGTACCTTGGTCTGAGGTTGCCGCTTCACGATGGGTACACCCATGTGAGATTGGCTCTTCACTTAGGTTACATCGGTGTTCAGGTTGGTTCTTCACGATGGTTACACCGCGTGTGAGACTGGCTCTTCATGATGGCACCTCTGTGTTAAGTTGTCTCTTCACGATGGGCACATCCGTGTGAGGTTGGCTCTTCATGACGGATACCTCGGTGTTAAGTTGTCTCTACCCGGTGCTCCAGTGGATTGAGCCTTGCTCTTCATGGTGGTCCTGTGGGTGTGAGGTTGGTTCCTTACGATCGATACCTCAGTGTGAGGTTGGCTCTTTACCATGGGTACGTCGGGTGTGAGGTTAACTCTTGATGACGTGTACCTCGGGTGTGAGGTTGGCTTTTCACGATGGGTATATCGGTCTAAGTATGGCTGTTCACGATTGGTACATTGGTGTGAGATTGGCTCTTCACGATGGTGCATCGATGTTGGATCTTCATGTTGGGTACCTCAGGTGTGAGGTTCGCTCTTCATAATGGGTACACGATGTGAGCTTAGTTCTTCACAATTGGTACATCTGTGTGTGGTTGGTTCTTCATGATTGGTATATCTGTAGCCATCTGGGATGGCCACTTAAAATAAGAAACATGGACGGTCGCAAAGCATAACGGGAAAAATGGCCAATGTAAGGTTCAGGCAGGCTCAGAGCCTGAATGTATATTTGTGAGCGAAGAATCCAGACGGCATCGAAACCACCAACCGATTAGCATTTTGATTGCCCGTCTCTGTCATTCAAAGGACTGATACTTGAGCAACCGATACAATCGCAGACATTTCGGAGTCACTCCCTGTACTCGGGAAGCATAAACAACAGGGTCAGTGACCGCTGAGGACACGCCCAGCCATCAAGGCACCCGCCCCTTTATTGGTTCAAATCGAACACAGTGATCAAGAAATACCCAATTAGTGGGGTCCAATCTGAAGGACCGCCCAAAAGAGCGTGAAAACCCGCAAGGATAAAGAGAGAGACCACCATGTGTCCGGCCTCTCTTGGACCTGGCGCTCCGGCAACGTCTACTTCTAATTGCCCCACCACCAGAAGCAAGTTCAAGTTCAACGCCCGCTACCAGACGGATGAGCCTAGCTGAGCAGCAGTTACTTCTACAGACCCGATAGATCCAGGATCCGAACAAAGGCCACTGTTCCTCTGACCTAAGCCGGCTGCCTGAAGTTAAGTACAGGTTGTCATAGTTGATAGGTGTAGTTTAACTAGTACTGTCTATGTTACATGATTAATTGTGTGTGTAAATAAAGTACCCTTATTCATGACCTAACTAACTGGTGTTTGGCCCTTTGATTGATATCCGGTTGAACCTTGTGGTGGTATCATTTGATACCTGGCGACTCTGAGCAATATAATATCGATATCCAAAGAAAGAGGGGCAAACTCATTGATTGCCATATTTACAGCAGTTTAAAAAAATGCAACAGTTATTCGTGACATCTGACGGGACTCGACCCAGAAGTGACTGTGTCACTCTGAGAGAACCCACAAAACGTTTGAATCAGAAATCCAAATTGGGAAAGTAAAATAAACCACAAGTTTAGACCAGTATCTATGGAATTCCTTGCCCAGTGAAGCAGTAGAGGCTCCTTCATTAAATGTTTTTAAGATAAAGATAGATAGTTTTTTGAAGAATAAAGGGATTAAGGGTTATGGGGTTCGGGCCGGAAAGTGGAGCTGAGTCCACAAAAGATCAGCCATGATCTCATTGAATGGTGGAGCAGGCTCGAGGGGCCAGATGGCCTACTCCTGCTCCTAGTTCTTATGTTCTTATGTATCGATCAAACCTCCAGATTCGAAAGTGTGTAATTTGCATGCGTACTAACAAGGGATATAAGGTAACCTCGATAGATTTTGTTGCGTGAAACTTTCGGGAGTTGCGTAAACCGGAAAATAGCTTGAGCCGTACCTGTGTTTGCAGCACCACTTTGTTCCCCCTTCTCCGAAATTCCCGGTAGAAACAGAGATAATCGTAGAGATGGCAATGAAGGCAATGGAGAGCCCGACGTCGCAGCGACCAACAGAGCAGAACAGTGCCCCATATGGGAAGAAGAGATTAGGAAATACCGAAAGGGGAAAGGATGGCCCCTATGGTCCGAGTTTTGTGCGACTGAGGAAACAGGTCCTGGTAGCATAGGACAAGCTTGGTGGGACAACCTGACTGAGATCCACAAGAAGAATTTGAGTAAAGTTTGTAAGCCGATGGCATTCGTGTCCTGCTTGGCACAATTGCGAGGCACCGAGGAGGTCGTGAGGGCGCTCCGTCGGCAGCTTGAGGAGAAAGAGAGGAGTAGAGAGGGAAATGTTAGCGAGTGTGAGAGTGTAAACGAGCAACTCCGAGAGCAGCACGCGGCGAAGGACAAAGAAATGGTTGATGTCAAACGGGCACACCAATCTTGTCTAGCCCACCTAAGTAGCTTTCAGATTCAATACGATAAGGCCTACCAGGACACGCAACGTGCGGTGTTGGTAAGAGAGGAAATGGAAAACCAAGCAGAACAATTGAGAAAACAATGTGAGGATTTCAAGGCAGTCCTACGAGCACTCCACGGTTCCACCACGGAACAGAGGCAGTGTTCGGTGGACCATGCCAAATGCAGGCAGCAAATTGCAAGATTGCAATCACTGCTCTCAGTTCAGAACGGGTTCAGAGATTGCCCTTACCACAAAATGTTACAGCACTCCGGTCGTTTTTAGGACTGGTTGGTTACTGCAGGAACCACATAGACGGGTTCGTCACGAAAGCAGCCCCACTTTTCGAGCTCCTTAAGAAAAAGGACCCATGGAAATGGCTTCCACAGCACACGGATGCCGTAGATACATTGAAACGCACCCTAAGCAGAGCTCCCGCTTTGCAGGCCCCAGACCCACACTCCCCATACGCAATAGAGGTAGCAACCACCGACCGAACCCTTTCGGCCGTACTCCTACAGGACAAGCACGATCGTTTAGGCTATGCCTCACGAGTTTTAGATCCAGTAGAGCACGAATTTTCAGCCTGCGCAAGGCACTTGCTCGCAGTTTTCTGGGCTGTACAATACTTCTCATAGATATCAGGACCCAACCCCGCAACCATTTTGACTAAGCACACCCCGACACAGCTACTATTAGACGGTAGGCTAAAGGACGTCACAGTAAGCCAAATTCGAGCAGCATACCGTCTAATAGTAGTATTGGTCCACTCATCCCTGCAGAAATGGATTCAAAGATGCGTTGGTTGTCATCGACACATTCATGAAATGGGTAGAAGCTTTCCCTTCACGAACAAACACGGCCAAGGCCACGGCAAAAATTCTAACCGAGCACATTTTCACTAGATGGGGAGTCCCCCGTAATATTGAGTCCGACCATGGTTCGCACTACACAGGCAGAGTCATGAAAAATATCCTGACAATTTTTGGCATAAAACAGAAGTTTCACATTGCCTATCACCCACATTCCTGCGGCATTGCAGAACGCATGAATCGGACCATAAAATACCACAAAGGCAGCAAAGGAAATGGTGCAGCAGCAAAATCCGACATGGGATACAGTACTCCCATTCACACTGATGCTCATTATGAACATGGTGTCGAGTTCGACAGGATACGCCCCCCATACCCTCATGCCCGGACCACCCATTAAAGGTACAGAGTATTTATTTGGACTTGATTTGGCCAGCCCCGCAGTCACCGCCCTTACCCACGAAAAAGCCCAACACATCATGGAGAATATTAAAGCAGCACAGCTAGCTGCAGCTGTTCGACTAGCCGCTTGGAAAAAGCAGAGTAAGCCCTGATTTGATAAAACAGTACACCCGACAGAGTGTACAGTTGGACAGAAAGTCATGATCTCCCTGGACAATCCTAGTTAATTCCTCTCCCCCAAATTTGCAGCACCCTACTCAATTTCCGATAAAGTAAGCCCCTCAGTTTACAAGGTCACATATCCAAATGGAAAATCAGGATGGGTCCATATAAACCAGCTGAAGGTTTATGGAACGCAGTGCAACCACTCACACCACCTCTCACTGGTAATGGCAGACAACGCAGACCCGCCCACTGACAACCAACTCCAACCCTCCCCCAGCCAGGACAGCATGTCCACAGATTTGACCTTGACTCCGCCCCCCAGAGTCCAATTTCACCCTCACACTGTATTCACTAGCGATAGCGACAGCGAACGCACAACGGGCGCCCTTGATACTCCCGACCCATGGAGAAAAAGACCAGGCCCCAGTCACTACAGCCCCAGTGACACCGACCACGATATGTTCGGCCCCTCAGACACAATTTATTTGCCGTTACCAGAACCTGACCCACCACCCGACGATAGCGACACTCCCCTTGCCCCTACCGCCCTGCAGAATACGAAACAATGGCTACACGACAATTCTTGTCGTCTGACAAGGAACAACAAGATGGATCCCACATCGGCCCACGCCACATTGGCACTGAAATTCAAGGCACGAGTTTGGCACCCGGGAGATGGTGATGAGTCAGAGTCTGACTCCTACCATGCTCACTCCTTTGGGGCCCTTTGTTGAATGGAACCCTGACGTGTCCAGGTGAATAGAGAAAGGAACCGATTGAGATTTAGATTCCCTGATGGAACCTGCCCGCTTTCTTCTTTTTAAAAAAAAATGTTGAATATTCTCTCTCTTGTACGACTTTGTGTGTCGATCTCAGGCACATTCCTTGACACAGTTATGACTACTCCTCTGACGCCACATGGCAGTTAAAGACACAAGTTTGCTGAAAGACCACAAACATTCAAATTCTTCCCGTTCTTGGAAGGTCACTCAGGCAGTGGAGTAACGGCTCTGATCCCTGCCCTGCCTGAGGACCCCCAATGTATTTGGTCAGCCAACTCTGGTAGTGGAGCAACGGCACTGATCACCGCCCTATCCTGGGATTCCACCCATTCTTGCCCTGCCGCGGCTCATACGCAACCCATTCGGAAAGTTCGTTTCGAAACACTTTTGCTGTTTTTAAAAAAATGTGGTTTAAAGAATGCGCTTTGGTTAGTGAAAGTATCACAGCTGTACTCCAGGAGGACAGCTCAGAGGGCAGCGAGGCTATATGGGTAGAGATCAGGAATAACATGGGTGCAGTCACAATGTTGGGGGTTTACTACAGGCCTCCCAACAGCGGGAGACAAGAGGAGCAGATAGGTAGATCGATTTTGGAAACGAGTAAAAACAACAGGGTTGTTGTGATGGGATACTTCAACTTCCCCAATATTGACACGGAATCATTTAGTGCTCGGGGCTTGGACGGGGAAGAGTTTGTAAGGAGCATCCAGGAGGGCTTTTTCAAACAATATATAGATAGTCCAACTAGGGAAGGGGCTGTACTGGACCAGATATTGGGGAATGAGCACGGCCAGGTGGTAGAAGTTTCAGTAGGGGAGCATTTTGGGAACAGTGACCGCAACTCAGTAAGTTTTAAAGTGCTGGTGGACAAGGACAAGAGTGGTCCGAGGGTGAATGTGCTAAATTGGGGGAAGGCTAATTATAACAATATTAGGCGGGAACTGAAGAACCTAGATTGGGGGCGGATGTTTGAGGGTAAATCAACATCTGACATGTGGGAGGCTTTCAAATTGTCAGTTGAAAGGAATTCAGGACCGGCATGTTCCTGTGCGGAAGAAGGATAAATACGGCAAATTTCGGCAAACATGGTTAACGAGAGATATTGTTGACCACGTCAAAAAGAAAAAGGAGGCATTTGTCAGGGCTTCAGATCTGGGAACAGACGAAGCCTGTGTGGAATATAAGGAAAGTAGGAAAGAACTTAAGCAAAGAGTCAGGAGGGCTAAAAGGGGCCACGAAACGTTATTGGCAAATAGGGTCAAGTAAAATCCCAAGGCTTTTTACACTTACATAAAAAGCAAGAGGGGAGCCAGGGAAAGGGTTGGCCCACTGAAGGATAGGCAAGGGAAACTATGTGTGGAGCCAGAGGTAATGGGCGAGGCACTAAATGAATACTTTTCATCAGTATTCACCAAAGAGAAGGAATTGAACAAAGATCAAACATAATTACAGCACAGGAACAGGCCCTTCGGCCCTCCAAACCTCCGCCGATCCACTTCCTTCATATAAAACTGTCGCCTATTTTCTAAGGATCTGTATCCCTCTGCTCCCTGCCCATTCATGTATCTGTATAGACACATCTTAAATGACGCTATCATGCCCGCCTCTACCACCTCCGCCGGCAATGCGTTCCAGGCACCCACCACACCCTGCGTAAATACCTTTCCACGCAAACCCCCCTTAAACTTTTCCCATCTCACCTTGAACTCTTGTCCCTTAGTAATTGAGTCCCCCACTCTGGGAAAAAGCTTCTTGCTATCCACCCTGTCTCTACCTCTCATGATTCTGTAGACCTCAATGAGGTCCCCCCTCAACCTCCGTCTTTCTAATGAAAAGAATCCTAATCTAATCGACCTCTCATCATAGCTAGCGCCCTCCATACCAGGCAACCTCCTGGTGAACCTCCTCTGCTCCTTCTCCAAAGGAACCACATCCTTTTGGTAATGTGGCGACCAGAACTGTCCGCAGTATTCCAAATGTGGCCGAACAAAAGTCTTATACAACTGGAACATAACCTGCCAACTCAAGACACCTTCCGATGAAGGAAAGCATGCCGTATGCCTTCTTGACCACTCTATCGACCTGCGCAGCCACCTTCAGGGTACAATGGACCTGAACACCCAGATCTCTCTGTACATCAATTTTCCCCAGGGCTTTTTCATTTACCATATCGTTCGCTTTTGAATTGGATCTTCCAAAATGCATCACCTCGCATTTGCACGGATTGAACTCCATCTGCTATTTCTCCGCCTAAGTCTCCAATATATCTATATTCTGCTGTATTCTCTGATAGTCCCCTTCACTATCTGCTACTCCACCAATCTTAGTGTCATCTGCAAACTTGCTAATCAGACCACTTATACCTTCCTCCAGATCATTCATGTATATCACAAACAACAGTGGTCCCAGCACTGATCCCTGTGGAACGCCACTGGTCACAGTTTTCCATTTTGAGAAACTCTTTTCCACTACTACTTTCTGTCTCCTGTTGCCCAGCCAGTTCTTTATCCATCTAGCTAGTATACACTGGACCCCATGAGACTTCTCTTTCTCCATCAGCCTACTATGGGGAACCGTATCAAATGCCTTACTGAAGTCTATGTATATGACATATACAGCCCTTCCCTCATCAATCAACTTCCTCAAATAATTCTATTAAATTGGTTCGACATGAACATCTCTGTACAAAACCATGTTGCCTGTCACTGATAATCCCATTTTCTTCCAATTGGGAATATATCCTATCTTGCAGTATCTTCTCCAGCAGCTTCCCTACCACTGACGTCAGGCTCACCGGTCTATAATTGGTGGATGTTGAGTCTGGAGAAGGGTATGTAGATAGCCTGGGTCACATTGGGATCCAAAAAGACGAGGTGTTGGGCGTCTTGATAAATATTAAGGTGGATAGGTCCCCAGGGCCTGATGAGATCTACCCCAGAATACTGAAGGAGGCTAGAGAGGAAATTGCTGAGGCCTTAGCAGAAATCTTTGAATCCTCACTGTCTTCAGGTGATGACCCGGACGACTGGAGAATTGCCAATATTGTTTCTTTGTAGCAAGGATAATCCAGGGAACTACAGGCCGGTGAACCTTGCGTCACTGGTAGGGAAATTATTGGAGATAATTCTTCCAGACAAGATCAACTCCCATTTGGAAGCAAATGGACGTATTAGCGAGAGGCAACATGGTTTTGTGAAGAGGAGGTCGTGTCTCACTAACTTGACAGAGTTTTTCGAAGAGGTCACAAAGATGATTGATGCATGTAGTGCAGTGGATGTTGTCTATATGGACTTCAGTAAGGCCTTTGACAAGGTCCCTCATGGCAGACTGGTACAAACGGTGAAGCCACACGGCATCAGGGGTGAGCTGGCAAGACGGATACAGATCTGGCTAGGTCATGGACGGCAGAGAGTAGCAATGGAAGGGTGCTTTTCTGATTGGAGGGCTGTGACCAATGGTGTTCGACAGGGATCAGTGCTGGAACCTTTGCTGTTCGTAGTATATATAAATGATTTGGAGGAAATTGTAACTGGTCTGATTAGTAAGTTTGCAGACGGCACAAAGGTTGGTGGAATTGCGGATAGCGCTGAGGACTGTCCGAGCATACAGCAGGATTTAGATCGTTTGGAGGCTTGGGCGGAGGGATGGCAGATGGAGTTTAATCCGGACAAATGTGAGGTAATGCATTTTGGATGGCCTACTGCAGTAGGGAATATACAGTGAAGGGTAGAACCCTCTAGAGTATTGACAATCAGAGAGATATAGGTGTACAGGTCCACAGGTCACTGAACGAGGCAACAAAAGTGGAGGAGGTAGTCAGGAAGGCATACGACATGCTTGCCTTCATTGGCCGGGGCATTCAGTCTAAGAATTGGCAAGTCATGTTGCAGCTGTACAGAACCTTAGTTAGGCCACACTTGCAGTATAGTGTTCAATTCTGGCCGCCACACTACCAGAAGGATGTGGAGGCTTTAGAGAGGGTGCAGAAGAGATTTACCAGGGTGGTTCCTGGAATGGAGGGCATTAGCTATGAGGAGCGTTTGAATAAACTCGTATTTTTCTCACTGGAACAACGGAGATTGAGGGGCGACCTGATAGAGGTCTACAAAATTATGAGGGGCATTGACAGAGTGGATAGTCAGAGGTTTTTTTTCCCAGGATAGAGGGGTAATTGTACAAGGGGGCATAGAGTTAAGGTGCGAGGGGCAAGGTTTAGAGGAAATGTGCGAGGCCAGTTTTTTACAGGGAAGATAGAAAGGGCATCTTGACAAATACATGAATAGGACGGGAATAGAGGGATACGGACCCATGAATGTAGACTATTTTAGTTTAGACAGGCAGCATGGTCTGCACAGGCTTGGATGGCCGAAGGGCCTGTTCCTGTGCTGTACTTTTCTTTTTTCTTTGTTCCTTGTTCATGAGCCCAGCTGAGCAGCAGTTACTTCTACAGACCCGATAGATCCAGCTCCGAACAAAGGCCACTGTTCCTCTGACCTAAGCCGGGTGCCTGAAGTTAAGTACAGGTTGTCATAGTTGATAGGTGTAGTTTAACTGGTAGTGTCTATGTTGCATGATTAATTGCGTGTGTAAATCAAGTCCCCTTGATCTTGAACTAACTAACTGGTGTTGGCTCTTTGATCGATATCTGGTTGAACATTGTGAGTTTGGCTCTTCATTGGCTCTTCACGGTGGTCCTGTCGGTGTGAGTTTGGATCTTCACGATGGGTACATCGGTGTGGGGTTGGTTCTGCACGATCGGTATAGCGGTGTGAGTTTGGCTCCTCACGATGGTCCTGTAGATGTGGGTTTGGCACTTCACGGTGGTCCTCTGGGTGTGAGGTTAGCTCTTCACGGTGGTCCTGTGGATGTTGGGTTGGCTCTTCACGATGGTCCTGCAGGTGTGAGATTTGCTCTTCGCTATGTGTTCATCAGGTGTGATGTTGACTCTTCACTATGGGTACATCAGTTCTGAGGTTGGCTGCTCACGATGGGCACAGCGGATGTGAGTTTGTTTATTTACGATGGGAATCCGGGTTGTGAGGTTGACTCTTGACTGTGGTCCTGTGGGTGTGAGGTTGGCTCTTCACAATGGGTACATCGGTGTGAGATTCGCTCTTCACGATTGGTACAATAGGAATGAGGTTGGCCCTTCATGGTGTGTGCATCTGTGTAAGGTTGGCTCTTCACGATGGGCACATCATTCTGAGTTTGTCTCTTAATGATGGGTGCATCGATGGTTGGATGTTCACGACCGGTACGTCCATGTAATGTTGGCTCTTCATTATGTGTACACCGGTGTGAGGCTGGCTCTTCACGATGGGTACATCGATGTGAGGTTGGTTCTTCACGATGGGTACATCAACGTGAGGTTAGTTCTTCATGATGGGGACATCGGTGTGCGGTTGGCTCTTCACGATTGGTACAATAGGAATGAGGTTGGGTCTTCAGCTCTTCATAATGCGTACATCGGTGTGAGTTTGGTTCTTCACGATGGGTACATCGGTGTGAGTTTGGCTCATCGCGATGGCTACATCAATTGGCTCTTCACAGTGGGAACCCGAGTGTGAGATTATGTCTTCGGGAAGGGTACATTGGGACTGAGTTTGGCTCTTCATGATGAGCACATTGGTGTGAATTGGGCTCTTCATGATGGGTACCGCCAGTGTGCGGTTGGCTCTTCATGGTGGATACATCTGACGAATGTGATATAAAATAGTTACTTTAGAGATATTAGTTAATGTAATGTAGAAATAAGCCACTTTGATTCTGGCAAGTAGAGACAAAGGATTTTAGACCGCATGGAAAAAAGCAGGAAGAGGTGTGTCTATGAGAGTGATGCTGAATTGATAGGGGCCGGAGAAAGGGATTGGAAGTGAGCCAATCAGAATAGATGAATCAAGTCAGGAGGGACATAGGATGACCTATGGGTGTCGAGTATGTGAAACTTGATGCCATTTGAATGTATCAGTACTGATCTCTTTGTCTGGGACATTCACTTAGTTCCCGGGGCTGCAGAGAGCAACATGTTATCTGTATCACTGTGGACTAGGTAGCTTGCAAGCTGAATAAAATAACTATTGTTATACTTGCAAATCCATCTCGACTTTTATTGAGGCCAGACTGACGGATAAAGAAATTCGGGATTCAACATTTGGTGCCGAAACCCGGGATTTCTCAGGGCGATCCTGGTCCAACTGCGAAATCAGAATTAGACTGATTATGAACAGGAGGATGGGGAACGAGGGCCCTCAATGTAGAACTGGAAAACGACCGTGCATTGATTGTTCCCCTCTTCTTATCGTCTGATTAGTCTGGTCACTCGCGGTTGGCACAGAAAGACCGCCTCGACGAAATCACAGGTCAGTCTGGGGATTAGCAATTTAATTGATGGGATTTCATATTGTTGATTCGGCTTGGGTTAGGGTTTTGGGTTGATGTGACATCTCAAATGATGATTCAATTCCAAGTATAAGGGTTCAGAGGCTGATGGGACTTCAGTGATGAAGGTTCAGTCTATGATATGGGTTCAGGGGCTGATGGGACTTCAGTAATGAAGGTTCAGTCCAGTATAACTGTTTTTAAATCTGAAGATGGTTCAACTCTACGTGTGAGTGTTTTAAATATATAGTTGATTAAGCTAAAATTGTCTCCTTGGACTGTATTGGCGAAAAACGCAGTTCCGAGGACTAGTTGAGATTGTGGGGAATGCTGCATATTGGTTGAAGCAGAAGTCTCTCAAAGGGTTAACAGCAGCAGGCAACATCAAAAGACAGACCGTGCTTCTCACTCAGGCTTTGAGATAACAGCAGCAGCCGTAGTGTAATCGGATACCTTTCCTTTGAGTCAGTGAACATCAGCAAAGTTACGTTTTGAATTAATTAAAGGAAACCAGTGGGTTTCTCCACTTCTTTGATAAAAGTTATTATTTTCGAAAGCAATTGATTGAAATTGCCAGAATCTTAAGTTTTACTTACTTGAAATAATGTTTATCTCATTTTATCAGGAGATTAATAGAAACTTAAAGGAGGTCACGGACAGCATTTAAAAAAAAAGTGTAAATCTGGAGATGATAGTTGATTTTGCCAACACTTATGTGAATGTAAAAGAAAAAAAACTTGTTAAAAGACAAATTGTTAAGATAAAGAAATAATTAAGTTGTAAATGTTATACAAGTTTGTGTTAAGCAAATTGTAAATTTGGTTCTGAGTTGAGATCAGAGCTAAGCTTGCAAGTTGCAGTAATTCAATTTGAATTTTCAAACATTTTTAAGTTTAAAAAAAAAGCGCAAGTAGAGACAGGAAAGACGCAGGTCAAACAAGAGATGAGCTACGTAGTTCAATGGCTGGCCTTGAATTGACAGAAAAAGAAAAATTCAATAATTTGGAAAAGTAAGCATATCACCGAAGTCTCTCCAAACTAAGGAGAAACCACAAGGTTCCGGAACAAAGGAAGCTGAAACAAGTTATTTTGAAGAGAAAGAACTCCCCCTAGTGACAGGGAGAGATGTTGAAGTCCTGGAACAACCAGGGGAAATAGCTAGAGTGCCCCCTGGTGACATTCGGAGACAGTTACCGATTAGGAAGATGCGAAACCTTGACGCAGTGACTGCGGGAGCGAACCCCACGATAGACGTTTACTTCCCATGGACACCCAGTGAGATGATGGCTATTATGGCTACAATCCCAGATAGAAAAAAATCTCCTGCTGCCTTCGTGGATTCCTTGAGAACTACCATCTCAATTTATCAAGCTGATTCAAGGGACCTCTGGGCCCTAGTCCAGCAGATTTTAACCCCAGCAGAGTACCGCAATTATCTTAACCACCTGAATTATGCTAGTCATGCCGCACTTCAGCAGGCCTATGCGTTAGACGACGATAGAAGGACACAGATCCTGAATGCGTTGAATAGCACATTTCAAAGGCTCATAAATCTTTCTGTTATCTTAGACCTAAAACCGAAGAAGACTGAAGAGCCAGAGGAATTTCTGGAGCGTTTTAATGAAATCTACTGTGGGCAATCAGGCGATTCAAAATGATCAGAATTCCCCTCAATATTGTGCTATGTTAATGCATTGCCTACCACCTTCTGTGGTTACTGCTGTGAAATGTAATAACATGAATTGGACAGAGAACGACCCTTCCCAGATGGCAAGGGCAGTCAGATTTTATTGGAAGGAGGGCGTAGGCCAGGAAGGAGGCTCAGTTACAAAGGTTAAGACTGAGTATGTAATGAAAAAGGATGATCTGCGACCCCAACAAGCGGCAGAAATGGTAGTTTACCAGCAGGAGCCCCAATATTGTGACTTTGGGTAGGTGGATCAGCGAGGGGGAGGATATCAAACCCACCCAAAGGGACCCTCAGCTCCTTTTTATGGCCCACCGAACGAATCAACAGCTCTACAACCGCAGCCCCCTCTGAGGGGCCATTGGTCTACTGGAAGAAGAGGACGGGGCAGATATAGAGGGAGCAATGCATGTTTTAATTGCGGCCGTGCAGATCACTGGCAACAGGAATGCCCCTTTAAAAGACAGGCAGCAGAAGGAGAGGGTACCCACCAAGGGGAGGACAGACGAGATACACTGACTTCTCCCAGGAAAACCCTTTCCCAACACAGGATTGACTAGCTAATTTAGCCATAAGGACTCCAATCGGACAGGGAACCTATTATCTCTCTGCAGATAGGAGATCAACATCACTCATTTGTAATCGACACCGGGGCAGCCATGTCTTCTGTGCAATCAGCACTTAAATTACCATTATCCGACCACACGCAGCAATTGTCAGGGTTCCAAGGACAGGTGTGTGAGTATCCTATTTCTGAACCTGTGACAGTCACTTACGAGAATAAGTCTGCAGAGCATCAGTTTGTAGTGACTACTGGATTGGACTGTAACTTGTTGGCCCGAGATTTACTGTGTATCTTCCAGCTACAGCTAGAATGCGGAGATGAGGGGGTAACGGTTACATCATGGAGGATGAGACAACAGTGCTATATTTCTATCACCCCCCCAGTGGTGGACGTTAGACGTTGAACAGTCACTGCATCACGTTACCCTGGCCTATGACAGAACTGGACGAAACAGGGAGTTGGAGGACAAATACCGGCCATTACTTGAGACCGAATGGCCAGTCAAGGTTACAGCCACAGTTATGGGAAAAGAAGGTACAGCCGATTTTGTTACAATATCACCACATTTATGGCCACAGTCAGCTTCGGTAAGCCCTCATATTACACGTCAGGTCCATGACCAGTACCATGCCAGGGATATGGGGCGAATGGTCAGGAGGGCAGTGGATCATTCGGATCCAACAGAGTACGCACTTCAAGTCATGCCGGACGGCACTACCAAAAAAAAATTTTGAGGTCCCTGAAACAATTAACACTTGACTGCAGCATCACAGGGGACATGATGTGTTGGAATATGTCAATCCACAGGTCTGGGTGGAATACCCATCACAAGTGGGAAAGACAAATGTTACACCTATTAAGGTGATGATTAAGGATCATGTAAAGCTACCTTCCATTCGACAATACCCCCTGAAATCTCAAGCTGCTCCATCAATAGATAAATTAATTCAAGAGCTGTTGAAACAGGGTATTTTGGTCCCTTGCCAATCAGAATGTAACACCCCCATACTTGCTGTGCCTAAACCAGCTAAACCAGACCAGTACCGATTAGTACAGGATTTACGTTCAATCAATGCCATCGCATAGCCATTACATGCTCTCACCCTCCAACAGGATATTACGGTGTATCGCTCCCACTCGGTCATCGCACTACTGAGGCAACTGCAGACTCAACATCATACCGCAGCTCGTCAGAATAGGTATGAGATATACCTTTTGAACAATCCACGTCTGACATTTAACCACTGTACCACTATCAATCCAGCCTGTTTTCTTAGTGGTCCCCCTGTCCATGAAGACGCACCTGGCCACGACTGTTTAGCCTTGATTCAGGAAACTACCACAATAAGGGGCGATTTGAGTGACATTTCGTCAGAACAACCTGACATGATTATGTGTGGTCAAATATCCCACCGGGGGTTAGTTAATGACCTACTGCAGGCCCTCCTTATGCCCGCGCAGATTTCCGTTATTAAATGCGCTGCCCACATGAATGGTACAACCCCAGTTGACGTTGGTAATGAACGAGCAGATTGTGCAGCGCGAACAGCTGCGCAAATTCAGCAAGTGAGACTAAACGATCTACTATAAATATGTCTGCTTCTGGGGGGGTTTAAACTAATGCAGCAGGGGCATGGGAACCTGGATTGTAGTTTTAGGGTGAGGGAGAATGAGAGTATAGAGGTCAGGAGCACAGATTTGACGTCGCAGGAGGGGGCCAGCGTTCAGGTAGGTGGTTTGAAGTGTGTCTACTTCAATGCCAGGAGTATACGAAACAAGGTAGGGGAACTGGCAGCGTGGGTTGGTACCTGGGACTTCGATGTTGTGGCCATTTCGGAGACATGGATAGAGCAGGGACAGGAATGGATGTTGCAGGTTCCGGGGTTTAGGTGTTTTAGTAAGCTCAGAGAAGGAGGCAAAAGAGGGGGAGGTGTGGCGCTGCTAGTCAAGAGCAGTATTACGGTGGCGGAGAGGATGCTAGATGGGGACTCTTCTTCCGAGGTAGTATTGGCTGAAGTTAGAAACAGGAAAGGAGAGGTCACCCTGTTGGGAGTTTTTTATAGGCCTCCTAATAGTTCTAGGGATGTAGAGGAAAGGATGGCGAAGATGATTCTGGATATGAGCGAAAGTAACAGGGTAGTTATTATGGGAGACTTTAACTTTCCAAATATTGACTGGAAAAGATATAGTTCGAGTACAATAGATGGGTCGTTTTTTGTACAGTGTGTGCAGGAGGGTTTCCTGAAACAATATGTTGACAGGCCAACAAGAGGCGAGGCCACGTTGGATTTGGTTTTGGGTAATGAACCAGGCCAGGTGTTGGATTTGGAGGTAGGAGAGCACTTTGGGGACAGTGACCACAATTCGGTGAGGTTTACGTTAATGATGGAAAGGGATAAGTATACACCGCAGGGCAAGAGTTATAGCTGGGGGAAGGGCAATTATGATGCCATTAGACGTGACTTGGGGGGATAAGGTGGAGAAGTAGGCTGCAAGTGTTGGGCACACTGGATAAGTGGGGCTTGTTCAAGGATCAGCTACTGCGTGTTCTTGATAAGTATGTACCGGTCAGACAGGGAGGAAGGCGTCGAGCGAGGGAACCGTGGTTTATCAAGGAAGTGGAATCTCTTGTTAAGAGGAAGAAGGAGGCCTATGTGAAGATGAAGTGTGAAGTTTCGGTTGGGGCGATGGATAGTTACAAGGTAGCGAGGAAGGATCTAAAGAGAGAGCTAAGACGAGCAAGGAGGGGACATGAGAAGTATTTGGCAGGAAGGATCAAGGAAAACCCAAAAGCTTTCTATAGGTATGTCAGGAATAAGCGAATGACTAGGGAAAGAGTAGGACCAGTCAAGGACAGGGATGGGAAATTGTGTGTGGAGTCTGAAGAGATAGGCGAGATACTAAATGAATATTTTTCGTCAGTATTCACTCAGGAAAAAGATATTGTTGTGGAGGAGAATGCTGAGCCCCAGGCTAATAGAATAGATGGCATTGAGGTACGTAGGGAAGAGGTGTTGGCAATTCTGGACAGGCTGAAAATAGATAAGTCCCCGGGACCTGATGGGATTTATCCTAGGATTCTATGGGAGGCCAGGGAAGAGATTGCTGGACCTTTGGCTTTGATTTTTATGTCATCATTGGCTACAGGAATAGTGCCAGAGGACTGGAGGACAGCAAATGTGGTCCCTTTGTTCAAAAAGGGGAGCAGAGACAACCCCGGCAACTATAGACCGGTGAGCCTCACATCTGTAGTGGGTAAAGTCTTGGAGGGGATTATAAGGGACAAGATTTATAATCATCTAGATAGGAATAATATGATCAGGGATAGTCAGCATGGCTTTGTGAAGGGTAGGTCATGCCTCACAAACCTTATTGAGTTCTTTGAGAAGGTGACTGAACAGGTAGACGAGGGTAGAGCAGTTGATGTGGTGTATATGGATTTCAGCAAAGCGTTTGATAAGGTTCCCCACGGTAGGCTATTGCAAAAAATACGGAGGCTGGGGATTGAGGGTGATTTAGAGATGTGGATCAGAAATTGGCTAGCTGAAAGAAGACAGAGGGTGGTGGTTGATGGGAAATGTTCAGAATGGAGTACAGTCACAAGTGGAGTACCACAAGGATCTGTTCTGGGGCCGTTGCTGTTTGTCATTTTTATCAATGACCTAGAGGAAGGCGCAGAAGGGTGGGTGAGTAAATTTGCAGACGATACTAAAGTCGGTGGTGTTGTCGATAGTGTGGAAGGATGTAGCAGGTTACAGAGGGATATAGATAAGCTGCAGAGCTGGGCTGAGAGGTGGCAAATGGAGTTTAATGTAGAGAAGTGTGAGGTGATTCACTTTGGAAGGAATAACAGGAATGCGGAATATTTGGCTAATGGTAAAGTTCTTGAAAGTGTGGATGAGCAGAGGGATCTAGGTGTCCATGTACATAGATCCCTGAAAGTTGCCACCCAGGTTGATAGGGTTGTGAAGAAGGCCTATGGAGTGTTGGCCTTTATTGGTAGAGGGATTGAGTTCCGGAGTCGGGAGGTCATGTTGCAGCTGTACAGAACTCTGGTCCGGCCGCATTTGGAGCATTGCGTACAGTTCTGGTCACCGCATTATAGGAAGGACGTGGAGGCTTTGGAGCGGGTGCAGAGGAGATTTACCAGGATGTTGCCTGGTATGGAGGGAAAATCTTATGAGGAAAGGCTGACGGACTTGAGGTTGTTTTCGTTGGAGAGAAGAAGGTTAAGAGGAGACTTAATAGAGGCATACAAAATGATCAGGGGGTTGGATAGGGTGGACAGTGAGAGCCTTCTCCCGCGGATGGATATGGCTGGCACGAGGGGACATAACTTTAAACTGAGGGGTAATAGATATAGGACAGAGGTCAGAGGTAGGTTCTTTACGCAAAGAGTAGTGAGGCCGTGGAATGCCCTACCTGCTACAGTAGTGAACTCGCCAACATTGAGGGCATTTAAAAGTTTATTGGATAAACATATGGATGATAATGGCATAGTGTAGGTTAGATGGCTTTTGTTTCGGTGCAACATCGTGGGCCGAAGGGCCTGTACTGCGCTGTATTGTTCTATGTTCTATGTTCTAAGTCAATGCCAACCATCCAAGACGTCATAAGGTTACAGGAGGACGCTCCTGAGAGTGATAAACAAATGTGGAAACGGTTAGGTTGTACATATGATTCTGTTTCCTCTTTATGGACCACGCCTGCACATCAGACTTGTATGCAAATCTTAGCTGTTGTTTCTTGGCGACGGGTACCTCGGCTTTGACGTTAGCTCTTCACGATGGGTACACGATGGGTCTGAGTTAACCTGTTCACGATGGCTACATTGGTGTGAGATTGGCTCTTCATGATGGTGCATCGTTGTGAGGCCCGATCTTCAGTTGGGTGCCTCGGGTGTGAGGTTGGCTCTTCATGAGCGGTACATCAGGTGTGAGATTGGCTCTTCATGATTGGTACATCGGTGCGAGGTTGGCTTTTCATGGTGGGCCTGTCCGCTTGAGTTTCGACCTTCCTGATGGGTCTCTCAGGTGTGAGTTTGGCGCTTCATGGTGGGTACACCCGTGTGAGGTTGATTCTTTATGATGGGTGCATCCGTATGAGGTTGGTTCTTCACGATTGGTACATTGGTGCGGGGTTGGCTCTTCACGGTGGTCCTGTCGGTATGTGTTTGGATCTTCGTGATGGGTCTCTCAGGTGTGATTTTGGCTCTTCACGATGGGTACATCGGTGTGACATTGGTTCTGCACGATCGGTGTTTCGGTGTGAGTTTGGCTCCCCACGATGTTCCTGTGCATGTGGTGTTGGCTCTTCACGGAGGTCCTGTGGGTGTGAGTTTGGTTCTTCGCTATGGGTTCATCAGGTGTGATGTTGACGCTTCACTATGAGTTGATCAGGTGTGATGTTGGCTCTTCACGATGTTGACATCGATGTGAGGTTGGGTCTTCACAATGGATTGGATTGGATTGGATTTGTTTATTGTCACGTGTACCGAGGTACAGTGAAAAGTATTTTTCTGCGAGCAGCTCTACAGATCATTAAGTACATGAGAATAAAAGGGAATAAAAGAAAATACATAATAGGGCAACACAACATATACAATGTAACTACATAAGCACTAGCATCGGATGAAGCATACAGGGTGTAGTGTTAATAAAATCAGTCCATAAGAGGGTCATTTAGGAGTCTGGTGACAGTGGGGAAGAAGCTGTTTTTGAGTCTGTATCTCCTGCCTGATGGAAGAAGTTGGAAGAGTGAGTAAGCCGGGTGGGAGGGATCTTTGATTATACTGCCCACTTCCCCAGGTAGCGGGAGGTGTAGATGGAGTCAAGGGATGGGAGGCAGTTTCGTGTGATGGACTGGGCGGTGTTCACGACTCTCTGAAGTTTCTTGCGGTCCTGGGCCGAGCAGTTGCCATACCAGGCTGTGATGCAGCCTGATAGGATGCTTTCTATGGTGCATCTGTAAATGTTGGTAAGCGTCAATGTGTACATGCCGAATTTCCTTAGTTTCCTGAGGAAGTATAGGCGCTGTTGTGCTTTCTTGATGGTAGCGTCGACGTGGGTGGACCAGGACAGATTTTTGGAGATGTGCACCCCATGGAATTTGAAACTACTAACCATCTCCACCTCGGCCCCGTTGATGCTGACAGGGGTGTGTACAGTACTTTGCTTCCTGAAGTCAATTACCAGCTCTTTAGTTTTGCTGGCATTGAGGGAGAGATTGTTGTCGCTACACCACTCCACTAGGTTCTCTATCTCCCTCCTGTATTTGGACTCATCGTTATTCGAGATCCAGCCCACTATGGTTGTATCGTCAGCAAACCTGTAGATGGAGTTGGAACAAAGTTTTGCCACGCAGTCGTGTGTGTACAGGGAGTAGAGTACGCAGCCTTGCGGGGCGCCGGTGTTGAGGACTATTGTGGAGGAGGTGTTGTTGTTCATTCTTACTGATTGTGGTCTGTTGGTCAGAAAATCGAGGATCCAGTTGCAGAGTGGGGAGCCAAGTCCTAGGTTTTGGAGCTTTGATATGAGTTTGGCTGGGATTATGGTGTTGAAGGCGGAGCTGTAGTCAATAAATAGGAGTCTAATGTAGGAGTCCTTGTTTTCGAGATGCTCTAGGGATGAGTGTAGGGCCAGGGAAATGGTGTCTGATGTGGACCGGTTGCAGCGGTATGCGAATTGCAGTGGATCAAGGCGTTCTGGGAGTATGGAGGTGATGCGCTTCATGATCAACCTCTCGAAGCACTTCATTACGACTGAAGTCAGGGCCACTGGTCGGTAGTCATTGAGGCACGTTGCCTGGTTCTTCTTTAGTACCGGTATGATGGTGGTCTTCTTGAAACAGGTGGTGACCTCGGAGTGGAGTAGGGACAGGTTAAAGATGTCCGTGAATACCTCTGCCAGCTGGTCTGTGCAGGCTCTGAGTGCACAACCAGGAACCCCGTCTGGGCCCGCCGCCTTCCGAGGGTTCACTTTCAGGAAGGCCAATCTGACTTCGGGAGCTGTGATGGTGGGTATGGGTGAATTATGGGCTGCTGGGGCACTCGCCAGCGGATTGTTGGTTACCTGCTCGAACCGAGCATAGAATGCATTGAGTTCATCGGGGAGGGGTGCGCTGCTGCCAGAGATACTGTTCGGCTTCGCTTTGTAGCCCGTTATGTTGTTTAGTCCTTGCCACAGCCGCCGAGAGTCTGTCTGTGACTCTAGCTTGGTTTGATATTCTCTCTTGGCGTTCCGGATGGCTTTGCGGAGGTCGTACCTGGATTTCTTGTATAGGTCAGGATCGTCTGTCTTGAACGCCACAGACCTGTCCTTCAGTCGGGAGTGAATCTCTCGATTGAGCCATGGTTTCCGGTGGGGAACGCACGTACTGCTTTCTTTGGCATGCAGTCGTCCACACATTTGCTGATTAAGTCTGTGACGGTGGTGGCATACTCATTTAAGTTGGTCACTGAGTTCTTAAATATGGACCAGTCCACTGTCTCTAAACAGTCACGTAACAGCTCTTCTGTCTCCTCGGACCAGCACTGCACAACCTTCTTAGCTGGATTCTCCCGCTTGAGTTTCTGCTTGTATGCCGGGAGAAGGAGCACCGTCTTATGGTCTGATTTCCCAAAGTGCGGTCGGGGGATAGAACGGTAGGCACCCTTGATTTTTGAGTAGCAGTGGTCAAGAGTGTTGTCGCCCCTGGTGGGAGAGATGTGCTGGTGGAATTTTGGCAGTACACTCTTGAGGTTGGCCTTGTTGAAGTCTCCAGCCACGATGAACAAGGCCTCCGGGTGTTCTGTTTCGTAGTTGTTTGTTACTGTGTATAGTTCGTCCAGCGCCTTCCTCACTACTGCCTGGGGTGGGATGTCGACCGCTTTGATAATGGCTGAAGTGAACTCACGTGGAAGATAATATGGGCGTCACTTCACGGTCAGGTATTCCAGGTCTGGGGAGCAGTAGGTCGCCAGAGTCGCCACATCCAAGCACCAGGAGGAGTTGATGAGGAGGCAAACCCCTCCACCCTTCGCTTTGCCTGATGATGCCCGGTGAATTGAGAAACCTTTAGGATGTATGGCACAGACCGGTGAGGCAGGGGTGAGCCATGTCTCTGTGAAACAGAGCACACAGCAGTCTCTTACTTTCCTCTGAGAGGTAAGTCTGGTGTTAAGTTCATCCAGCTTGTTTTTGATCGCTTGGACGTTTGCCAGGAGTATGCTGGGGAAAGGGGTCTTGAAACCGCATTGTTTTAGTCTAACTGCAGACCGCCGCGTTTTCCTCGCTTCCTCGGTCGGCGGCTGCTGCTGGATGATCCTGGGATCCGATGGCAGATGTCAGCTCTTGTGGAAGGTAGGTGGTTGCGTCTGACGGGGTCCAGGGCGCTGGCAGGGACCACCGCGCTGTTTACGTATCTGGGGTCGCGTCTGGCAGGGTCCCGGGCACTGGTTGAAGTAGAGGGATTGCAAGGGGGGCATGTTTGCGATCTGGATGCGTCCCGGCGTTCAGCGAGCGTGGGTCCATCAATTGGCTCTTGATGTTGGGAACCCGGATGTGAGGCTGGCTCTTTATGATGGATACATTCGGTGTGAGGTTCTCTCTTCACGATGGGTACCGCCAGTGTGCGGTTGGCTCTTCACGTTGGGTACATCATTGTGAGTTTGGCTCTTAACGATGGGTGCATCGATGGTTGGATGTTCACGATGGGTACGTCCGTGTAATGTTGGCTCTTCCTGATGGGTATATCGGTGTGAGGTTGGCTTTTCATGATGGGTACACCCGTGTGAGTTTGGCACATCACGATGGGTACATCAATTGGCTCTTCACAGCGGGAATCCGGGTGTGAGGCTGTCTGTTCAGGATGGGTACATTGGGAATGAGATTGGCTCTTCATGATGGGCACATCCGTGTGAGGTGTGCTCTTCATGATGGGTACCGCCAGTTTGCGGTTTGCTCTTCACGATGGGTACATTATTGTGAGTTTGGCTCTTAACGATCATTGCGTCGATGGTTGGATGTTCACGATGGGTACGTCCGTGTAATGTTGGCTCTTCATGATGGCTATATCGCTGTGAGGTTGGCTCTTCACGATGGGTTCATCGGTGTTGAGGTTGGCTCTTGACGATGGTCCTGTGGACGCGAGGTTGTCTCTACACTGTGATCCTGTGGATGTGAGATTTGCTCTTCACTGTGGTCCCATGGGTGAGACGTTGTCTCCTTAGGATGGGAACCCTGCGTGAGGGTGGCTCATCACGATTGGGACAATTGTGTCAGCCTGGTTCTTCACGATGCGTACCTCGCCTGTGAGGTTGGCTTTTCACGATAGGTGCACCCATGTGAGGTTGACTCTTCATGATGGGCACATCGGTGTGAGGTTGGCTCTTCTCGATGGGTACATAGGTGTTGTGGTCGGCTCTTCACGGTGGTCCTGTGGTGTGAGGTTGGCTTCATACGATGGGTACCTCTGTGCGAGGTTGGCTCTTCACCAGGGGTACATCAGCACGAAGTTGGCGCTTCACACTGGTCCTGTGGGTGTCAGGATGTCTCTTCTCTGTGGTCCTGTCGGTATGTGTTTGGTTCTTCACGATGTGTACCTCGGGTGTGAGATTGGCTCTGCATGATTGGTACATCGGAGCAAGGATGGCTCTTTACGATGGTTCATCGTTGTTAGGTGTGATGGTCACGTTGGTTTCTTCGGTGTGAGGTTGGCTCTTCACGATGGTGCATCGTTGTTAGGTTGGATCTTCACGTTGGGTACTTCAATGTGAGGTTTGCTCTTCACGATGGACACAATGAGTTGTGAGGTTGGCTCTTCACGACGGGTCCCGTGGGTGTGAGGTTGGCTCTTCACGATGAGTACCGTGGGTGTGTGGTTGGCTCTTCATGATGGGTACATCATGTGAGGTCCGCTCTTCACGATGTGTACCTTGGTGTGAGTTTGGCTCTGCACAATTGGCACAATGGGTACATCAGCGTGAGGTTGTCTCTTCACGATTTACACCGGTGTGAAGTTGGGTCTTCATGATGTGTACCTTGCTGTGAGGTTGGCTCTTCACGGTGGTCCTGTGGGTGTGAGATTGGTTTTCACAATGGGACCTCGGGTGTGAGATTGGCACTTTATGATGAGGTGAGGTTGGCTTTTTACGATGGGAACATCAGGTGTGAGGTGGCTCTTCATGATGGAAACCAGGGGTTGAAATTGGCTCTTCACGATGGGTACATCGGCGTGAGACTGGCTATTCATGATGGGTACATTGGGTGGGAAGGTTGCTATTCATGATGGTCCTGTGGATGTGAGATCAGCTCTTTCCGGTTGTTCTGTGGTTGGATCTTCACGGTGGGAACCTCGGTGTGAGGTTGGTTCATCACGATGCGTACCATGGTGTGAGTTTGGCTCTTACGATGGAAACCCCGGTGTGTGATTGGCTCTTCATGATGGGTAAATCGAGGTGTGGTTGGATATTCATGGTACGTACATCAGGTGTGAGTTGGTTCTTCATGATGGGAATTAAGGTGTGAGATTGGTATGCACGATGGGTACATCAGATATAGAATTATATAATAGAATTTACAGTGCTGAAGGAGGTCATTCAGCCCATCGAGTCTGCACCGGCTCATGGAAAGAGCACCCTACCGCAGCCCACACATCCACCATATCCCCATAACCCAGTAACCCCACCCAACACTAAGGGCAATGTTGGACACTAAGGGCAATTTAGCATGGCCAATCCATCTAACCTGCACATCTTTGGACTGTGGGAGGAAAGTGGAGCACCCGGAGGAAACCCACGCACACACTGGAGGACATGCAAACTCCGAACAGACAGTGACCCAAGCCAGGAATCGAAACTGGGAGACTGGAGCTGTGAAGCAATTATGCTAACCACTATGCTACCGTGCTGCCCTCGGGTATGAGGTTGGCTCTTCATGATGGGTGCCTCGGGTGTGAGGTTGGCTCTTCAACACGAGTTCATCGGTGTTAGGTTGGCCCTTCATGATGGGTGCATCGGTATGAGGTTAGCTCTTCACGATGGTCCTGTGCTTGTGAGATTGGCGCTTCCCGTGGTCCTGTGGTTCTGAGGTTGGCTCTTCACATTGGGTAACTTGGTGTGAGTTAGGCTTTTCACGATGAGTACATGGGTGCGAATTTGCCTCTTCAGGATGCGTACATCGGTGTGATGTTGGCTTTTCACGATGGTACATAGGTTTGAGATTGGCTCTTCACGATGGAAACTCGGGTGTGCGTTTGGCTCTTCATGATGAGAATTTGGGTGTGAGATTGTCCGTTCACGATGGGTACATCAGATGTGAGGTTGTCTCTTCACGATGGGTTCATCGGAGGGAGGTTGGCTCTTCACGATGGGAATTTGGGTGTGAGATTGGCTCTTCATGATGGGTACCTGGCGCGTGAAGATGGCTCTTCACGATGGGTTCCTCGGATCTGAGTTTGGCTCTTGATGATGGGTACCTCGGTGTGAGTTTGGCTCTTCACATTGGGTTCATCGGAGTCAGTTTGGCTCTTCACGATATGTACATCAGTGTCAGGTTGTCTCTTCATGATGGTGCTGTGGCTGTGAGGTTGGCACTTTCCTGTGGTTCCATGGTTCTGAGGTTGATCTTCACGATGGTACTCTGCTGTGAGGTTGGCTCTTCACGATGGTCCTGTGGATGTCTGGTTTGCTCCTCAAGGTCGTGAGGTGGTTGTGAGGCTGGCTTTCCACCATGGGTACATCGCCGTGAGGTTGTCTCTTCACAATGTGTACATCGGCGTGAGGGTGTCTCTTCACGATGTCTACATCGGTGTGAGGTTGTTTCTTGACTATTGTCCCGTGGCTAAGGTTGGTTTTTCCAGTGGTACTGTCGTTCTGAGGTTGGTCTTTACGAACGGTACATCGGTTTCAGGTTGTCTCTTCACGATGGGTACCTTGGTGTCAGTTTCGTTCCTCACCTCGGGTACATTGGTGTGAGTTTGGCACTTCACGATATGTACACCTGTATGAGGTTGGCTCTTCACGATGGGTGCCTTGGTGTGAGGTTGGCTCTACGCGGTTGTCCTGTGGGTGTGGCATTGGTTTTCACGACGGGTGCATTGATGTGAGGTTGGCTCATCACAATGAGTGCATCGGTGTGAGGTTGGCTCTTCACGATGGTACTCTGGTGTGAGGTTGGCTCTTCACGATGGTCCTATGTATCTCTGGTTTGCTCCTCAAGGTGGTTGTGAGGCTGGCTTTTCACCATGGTTACGTCGGCGTGATGTTGTCTCTTCACGATGTGTACATCGATGTGAGGTTGGCTCTTCACGATGTGTACATCGGTGTGAGGATGGCTCTTCACGACGTGAAATCAGCTGTGAAATTTGCTCTTCACGATGGTCACTCTGGTGTGAGGTTGGCTGTTCTTGATAGATTCATCGAGGTGATGTTGGCTCTTCTGGATGGAACTCAGGTGTGAGATTGTCTGCTCACGATGGATCCATCGTGGTGAGGTTGGACATTCATGATGTGCACATCAGCTGTGAGGTTGGCTCTACACGATGTGTACTTCGGGAGTGAGGTTGGCACTTTCCGTGGTCCTGTGGTTCTGATCTTGATGGATCCATCGTGGTGAGGTTGCACTTCACGATGGGTACCTCGGGTGTGAGGTTGGCTTGTCATGATCGGAATATTAGTCTGAGGTTGGCTCTACACGATGGGTACATCGGTGTGAGGTTTGCTTTTCACAATGGGTAGATCGGTGTGAGGTTAGCTCTTCACGATGGGTACATCGGTGTGAGGTTGGCTCTTCACGATGGGAACTCGGGTGTGAGATTGTCTCTTTACGATGGATTCGTCGGTGTGAGATTGGCTCTTAATGATGGGTATTCTTAGGCAGCACGGTGGCACAATGGTTAGCATTGCTGCTTCATGGCGCCGAAGTTCCAGGTTCGATGCCAGCTCTGTGTCGGTGTCCGTGTGGAGTTTGCTCGTATTCTCCCCGTGTTTGCGACGGTTTCGCCCCCACAACCAAAAGATGTGCAGGGTAGGTGGATTGGCCTTGCTAAATGGCCCTTAATTGGAAAAAATAAATTGGGCACTCTAAATTTATAAAAAATAAATGATGGTTATATCGCGTGTGAGGTTGGTTCTTCACGATGGGTTCCTTGGGTCTGAGGTTGGCTCTTGATGATATGTACCTCGGTGTGTGATTGGCTCTTCACGTTGGCTTCACCGGTGTCAGGTTGGCTCTTCACAATGGTCTTATGGATGTGAGGTTGGCTCTTTCGAGTGGTTCTGTGCTTCTGAGGTTGGTCTTAACGATGGGTACCTCGGTGTGAGATTGGCTCTTCATGATGGGTACCTTGGTGTCAGTTTCGTTCTTCACGACGGGTACATTGGTGTGAGGTTGCCACTTCACGATGGATACACCAGTGTGAGGTTGGTCTTCACGATGGGCACCTTGGTGTGAGGTTGGTTCTTCACAGTTGTCCTGTGGGTGTGGGATTGGTTTTCACCATGGATGCATCGGTGTGCGGTTGGCTCTTCACAATGGGTACATCGGTGTGAGGTTGCCCGTTCAAGATGGGTGCATCGGTGTGAGATTGGTTCTTCACGATGGTACTCTGGTGTGAGGTTAGCTCTTCACGATGGTCCTATGGATGTCTGGTCTGCTCCTCAAGGTGGTGAGGTGGTTGTGAGGCTGGCTTTTCACCATGGGTACATCGGTGTGAGGGTGTCTCTCCACGATGTGTAGACCATAAGACAAAGGAGCGGAAGTAAGGCCATTCAGCCCATCGAGTCCACTCCACCATTCAATCATGTGTACATCGGTGTGAGGTTGCCTCTTCGTGACGTGTCAATCGGGGTGAGATTGTCTCTTTACGACGTGTACATCGGTGTGAGGTCGTCTCTTCACGACGTGTACATCGGTGTGAGGTTGGCTGTTCATGATGGATACATCGAGGTGAGGTTGGCTCTTCACGATGGGAACTCGGTGTGAGATTGGATCTTCACAATGTTTACTCGAGTGTGAGTTTGGAATGTGAGGTTGGCTCTTCACGGTTGTCCTGTGGGTGCAGGTTTGCTCTTCATGATGGGGTCCTTGCTGTGCGGTTGGCTCTTAAAGGTGTACAGTGGATGTTAAAGTTGGTCTTCGGTGTGGTCAGGTCGTTGTGAGTTTGGCTTTTTACAATGGATGAGGTTGGCTTTTGACGATGGGAGATTTAAAAAGCGCAGGAGCTGCGAGTCAGAGCTGAGATCTAAAAAGATCGCGGCCGAGTTTCGGGAGCCGTTCGGAGGAGGAGGAGCAGTCTCTGTCAGGGAGAGAACCTGAGAACATCTAAGACACTCCGAAGGTAAGAAGGTAAGGAAGTGATTATTACTCATTTTTACTTTTATACCTTTTTCAAATTGCGTGTGTCGGGGGGGGGGAACTGAAGTAACATCACAGAAAGGCTGTGACCTGTGTGGCTGGTTGGGAATCATAGAATCATAGAATCATAGAAGTTTACAGCATGGAAACAGGCCCTTCGGCCCAACCAGTCCATGCCGCCCAGTTTTTTACCATTAAGCTAGTCCCAGTTGCCCGCACTTGGCCCATAACCCTCTATACCCATCTTACCCATGTAACCATCTAAATGCTTTTTGAAAGACACAATTGTACCCGCTTCTACTACTACCTCTGGCAGCCCATTCCAGACACTCACTACCCTCTGAGTGAAGAAATTGCCCCTCTGGGCCCTTCTGAATCTCTCCCCTCTCACCTTAAACCTATGCCCTCTAGTTTTAGACTCCCCTACCTTTGGGAAAAGATGTTGACTATCTACCTTATCTATGCCCCTCATTATTTTATAGACCTCTATAAGATCACCCCTAAGCCTCCTACGCTCCAGGGAAAAAAGTCCCAGTCTATCCAGCCTCTCCTTATAACTCAAACCATCAAGTCCCGGCAACATCCTAGTAAATCTTTTCTGCACTCTTTCTAGTTTAATAATATCCTTTCTATAATAGGGTGACCAGAACTGCACACAGTATTCCAAGTGTGGCCGTACCAATGTCTTGTACAACTTCAACAAGACGTCCCAACTCCTATATTCAATGTTCTGACCAATGAAACCAAGCATGCCGAATGCCTTCTTCACCACCCTGTCCACCTGCGACTCCACCTTCAAGGAGCTATGAACCTGTACTCCTAGATCTCTTTGTTCTATAACTCTCCCCAACGCCATACCATTAACTGAGTAGGTCCTGGCCTGATTCGATCTGCCAAAATGCATCACCTCACATTTATCTAAATTAAACTCCATCTGCCATTCGTCGGCCCACTGGCCTAATTGATCAAGATCCCGTTGCAATCCTAGATAACCTTCTTCACTATCCACTATGCCACCAATCTTGGTGTCATCTGCAAACTTACTAACCATGCCTCCTAAATTCTCATCCAAATCATTAATATAAATCACAAATAACAGAGGACCCAGCACCGATCCCTGAGGCACACCACTGGTCACAGGCCTCCAGTTTGAAAAACAACCCTCTACAACCACCCTCTGCCTTCTGTCGTCCAGCCAATTTTGAATCCAATTGGCAACCTCACCCTGGATCCCGTGAGCTTTAACCTTCTGCAACAACCTACCATGCGGTACCTTGTCAAAGGCTTTGCTAAAGTCCATGTAGACAACGTCTACTGCACTACCCTCATCTACCTTCTTGGTCACTCCCTCAAAAAACTCAATCAAATTTGTGAGACATGATTTTCCACGCACAAAGCCATGCTGACTGCCCCGAATCAGTCCTTGCCTCTCTAAATGCTTGTAGATCCTGTCTCTCAGAATACCTTCTAGCAACTTACCTACTACAGACGTTAGGCTCACCGGTCTGTAGTTCCCAGGCTTTTCCCTGCTGCCCTTCTTAAACAAGGGCACAACATTCGCCACTCTCCAATCTTCAGGCACCTCACCTGTGGCTGCCGATGATTCAAATATCTCGGTTAGGGGACCCGCAATTTCCTCCCTAGCCTCCCACAACATCCTGGGATACATTTCATCAGGTCCCGGGGATTTATCTACCTTGATGCGCTTTAAGACTTCCAGCACCTCCTCCTCTGTAATATGCACACTTCTCAAGACATCACTATTTATTTCCCTTAGTTTCCTAACATCCATGCCTTTCTCCACCGTGAATACCGATGAGAAATATTCATTCAGGATCTCACCCAACTCTTGTGGCTCTGCATATAGATGCCCTTGTTGATCCTTAAGAGGCCCTACTCTGTCCCTAGTTACTCTTTTCCCCTTTATGTATCTGTAGAATCTCTTTGGATTCTCCCTTGCATTATTTGCCAAAGCAATTTCATGTCCCCTTTTTGCCCTCCTGATTTCCCTCTTAACTCTATTTCGACAATCTCTATACTCTTCAAGGGATCTACTTGATCCCAGTTGCTTATGTACGTCATATGCCTCCTTCTTCTTTTTGACCAGAGTCTCAATATCTCGAGTCATCCAGGGTTCCCTACTTCTACCAGCCTTGCCCTTCACTCTAAAGGGAATGTGCTTACCCTGAACCCTGGTTAACACATTTTTAAAAGCCTCCCATTTACCAGCCGTCCCTTTGTCTGCCAATAGTCTCCCCCAATCTACCTCTGCAAGTTCCTGTCTGATACCATCAAAATTGGCCTTGCCCCAATTAAGAATTTTAACTCTTGGGCCAGACCTATCATTCTCCATAGCTATCTTAAAACTAATGGAATTATGGTCACTTGTCCCAAAGTGATCCCTCACTAGCACTTCTATCACTTGCCCTTCCTTATTTCCCAAGGCGAGGTCAAGTTTTGCCCCCTCTCTAGTCGGTCCATCCACATACTGAATGAGAAATTCCTCCTGAATACACTCAACAAATTTCCCTCCATCCAAGCCCCTAATGCTATGGCTGTCCCAGTCAATGTTGGGAAAGTTAAAGTCCCCTACTACTACCACCCTATTATTCTTGCAGCTATCTGTAATCTCCTTACATATTTGCTCCTCAATTTCCCGCTGACTATTTGGGGGCCTGTAGTACAGTCCTACCAAGGTGATCTCTCCTTTCTTATTTTTCAGTTCCACCCATATAGACTCAGTGGGCGAACCCTCGGATATATCCCCTCTAAGTACTGCCGTGATGTTCTCCCTAATCAAAAACGCCACTCCCCCTCCTCTCTTACCTCCTGTTCTATCCTTTCTATAGCATCTGTACCCCGGAACATTGAGCTGCCAGTCCTGCCCCTCCCTTAGCCATGTTTCAGTCATAGCTATAATATCCCAGTCCCATGTGCCCGTCCATGCCCTGAGTTCATCCGCTTTGCCCGTCAGGCCCCTTGCATTGAAATAAATGCAGTTTAATGTAGACCTTCCTTGCTCTCTGCCCTGCTTTCTCTGGTCATGCTTTACACACTCTCCCTTCCTGCCTTTTGTTTCTGTCCCCACTGACTTCCTACATCGGTTCCCATCCCCCTGGCACATTAGTTTAAACCCTCCCCAACTGCACTAGCAAACACCCCCCCGAGAACATTGGTTCCGGTCCCACCCAGATGCAGACCGTCCGATTTGTACAGGTCCCACCTCCCCCAGAATCGGTCCCAATGTCCCAGGAATTTGAAACCCTCCCTCTTGCACCATCTCTCAAGCCACGTATTCATCCTAGCTATCCTGTCATTCCTACTCTGACTATCACGTGGCACTGGTAGCAATCCTGAGATTACTACCTTTGAGGTCCTACTTTTTAGTTTAACTCCTAACTCCCTAAATTCAGCTTGTAGGACCTCATCCCGTTTTTTACCTATATCGTTGGTGCCTATATGCACCACGACAGCTGGCTGTTCACCCTCCCCCTCCAGAATGCCCTGCAGCCGCTCCGAGACATCCTTGACCCTTGCACCAGGGAGGCAACATACCAACCTGGATTCTCGTTTGCGTCCGCAGAAACGCCTGTCTATTCCCCTTACGATTGAATCCCCTATCACTATAGCTCTGCCACTCTTTTTCCCGCCCTTCTGTGCAGCAGAGCCAGCCACGGTGCCATGAACCTGGCTGCTGCCACCTTCCCCTGGTGAGCCATCTCCCCCAACAGTTTCCAAAACGGTAAATCTGTTTTGGAGGGAGATGACCGCAGGGGATCCCTGCACTGCCTTCCTACTCTTCCTCTGTCTGTTGGTCACCCTTTCCCTATCTGCCTCAGTAATTTTAATCTGCGGTGTGACCAACTCACTGAATGTGCTTTCCACAACTTCCTCAGCATCGCGGATGCTCCAAAGTGAGTCCATCCGCAGCTCCAGAGCCGTCAAGCGGTCTAACAGGAGCTGCAGTTGGACACACTTCTTGCAGATGAAGGAGTCAGGGACACCAGAAGGGTCCCTGACTTGCCACATCTCACAAGAGGAGCATGACACGGGTCTGAGCTCTCCTGCCATGACTTAAACCTGAAGTTAAATTTGAACTACACTACACAGCTAGGAGAAAGTCAAAGAGAGAGAAATCACTTACCAGTTACAAGCCAAACACTTACCTGCTGGCTGTGATGTAATTGCTCCAGAGACTCCCTCACAGGTCTGCTTCTCTGCACCTCCTTCAGGTGAGCACCAAATTCCCTTAACTAGTTAATTACTTTACTTAATTAACTTGATTTTTTTTTTTTTTGTCACTCACCTCTTACCCGAACTCAGCCTTACCCAAACTCAGATACACTCTGTTTGCCTTCAGCACTCTGTTTCTATAGGCACTTCAGCCACACCCTTTGTATCCTTCCTGATTTACAGTCAGCCAATAGGCCTGCTCCCAAAACTGACCTCTCTCCCAAACAGCTGACCTGCAAGGTAAGGAAGTGGTTAAGCAGTACTTACCTCACCCACAGCGCGCCCTTTTAAACTGTCCCCTCTGCCTCGCAGCTCCCGCGCTTTTTGAAACTCCCGCGCTGTTTCCAAGGTCCTGGCTCCCTCTCTCTCCCGAACAGCTGACCTGCAAGGTAAGGAAGTGGTTAAGGGAATCTACGCCAAATTTTTAAAAATAAGCATTGGTAACTAATTAAACATAAATAATTAATTATAATTTAGAGGGGTATCTAAGCCATGATCGGAGACTACTATATTTAGCTTTCGCATTTATATTAGAAATCTAGTGCTAGGAAACAGATAGTTAACAGTAACTTAAAAAAAATAATTAAAAAATTATGCTTTTAATTTTAATTAATTGACGCAATGTCAGTTAGAGGGGTGCAGTGCTCTGACTGTGAGATGTGGCAGGTCCGGGAGGCTTCCAGCATCCCGGATGGCTTCATCTGCAGAAAGTGCACCCAACTGGAGCTCCTCACAGACCGCATGGTTCGGTTGGAGCAGCAATTGGATGCACTTAGGAGCATGCAGGTGGCGGAAAGCATCATAGATCGCAGTTTTATAAATGTGGTCACACCCAAGGTGCAGGCAGAGAAATGGGTGACCACCAGGCAGTCAATGCAGGAATCCCCTGTGGTTGTCCCCTTCTCGAACAGGTATACCCCTTTGGATACTGTCGGGGGGGGGGGGGGATAGCCTATCAGGGGAAAACAGCAGCAGCCAGAGCAGTGGCACCACGGCTGGCTCTGATGTTCAGAAGGGAGGGTCAAAGTGCAGAAGAGCAATAGTAATAGGGGACTCTATAGTCAGGGGCACAGATAGGGGCTTCTGTGGACGTGAAAGAGACTCCAGGATGGTATGTTGCCTCCCTGGTGCCAGGGTCCAGGATGTCTCCGAACGGGTAGAGGGCATCCTGAAGGGGGAGGGCAAACGGGCAGAGGGCGTTGTACATATTGGTACTAACGATATAGGCAGGGAGGGGCAAGAGGTCCTGCAGCAGGAGTTCAGGGAGCTAGGCAGAAAGTTAAAAGACAGGACCTCTAGGGTTGTAATCTCGGGATTACTTCCTGTGCCACGTGCCAGTGAGGCTAGAAATAGGAAGATAGAGCAGCTAAACATGTGGCTAAACAGCTGGTGTAGGAGGGAGGGTTTCCGTTATCTGGACCACTGGGAGCTCTTCCGGGGCAGGTGTGACCTATATAAGAAGGACGGGTTGCATCTAAACTGGAAAGGCATAAATATCCTGGCCGCGAGGTTTGCTAGCGTCACACGGGAGGGTTTAAACTAGTATGGCAGGGGGGTGGGCACGGGAGCAAAAGGTCAGAAGGTGAGGGCATTGAGGGAAAACTAGGGAAAAGGGCCAGTGGGGCTCTGAGGCAGAGCAGACAGAGAGAAGTTGCTGAACAGAGCGGGTCTGGTGGCCTGAAGTGCATATGTTTTAATGCAAGAAGTATTATGGGTATTACGGCCATGCTAAATTGCCCTTTTATTGGGTTCTCTAAATCTATAAAACAAAAATGATGGAAGCTCGGGTGTCAGCCTGCCTCTTCACGATGGGTACTGTGGTGTGACGCTGGCTCTTCAGGATGCGTATATCAGGTGTGAGGTTGGCTCTTCACGATGGGAACATCAGGTGTGAGGTTGTCCCTTCACGAGGTACATCAGGTGTGAGGTTGGCTCTTCACCATGGATACATCACGTGTGAGGTTGGCTCTTCACGATGGAATTCGTGTTTGAGATTGGCTGTTTATGATGGGTATATCGTTGTGAGGATGGCACTTCCCGAAGGTACCTTGGAAGTGAGGTTGATCTTCACGATGGGTATATGGAGGTGAGGTTGGCTTTTCATTATTGATAAATCAGGTGTGAGGTTGGCTATTCATGATGGGCACTCCAGTGTGAAGCTGGCTCTTCACGATGGGTACAGCAGTTGTGAGGCTGGCTCTTCACAATGGGTACATCGGTGTGAAGTTGGCTCTTCACGATGGGTACATCGGTGTGAAGTTGGCTCTTCACGATGGGTACATCGGTGTAAGGTTGGCTCTTCATGATGGATATATTGGTGTGAGGTTCACTCTTCACGATGATTCTGTGGATGTGAGGTTTGCTCTTCATGATGATCAGGTGGTTGTGAGGCTGTCTCTTCACGATGTGCACATCCGGGTGAAGTTGGCCCTTTGCGATGGGAACTCGGGTGCTAAATTGACTATTCACAATGTGCACTCAGGTGTGAGGTTTGCATTTCGAGATGGGAACTCGGGTGTGAAGTTGGCTCTTTACGATTGGTACATGGGTGTGAGTTTGGCTCTTTATGATGGTAACCTGGGTGTGAGGTTGTATCTTCACGGTTGGTACTTCGATGTGAGGTTGGCACTTCATGATGGGTGCATCAGTGTCAGGTTAGCTCTTCACGTTGCTGAACACAGCGGGTCTGGTGGCCTGAAGTGCACATGTTTTAATGCAAGAAGTATTAAAGGTAAGGCAGATGAGCTTAGAGCTTGGATTAGTACTTGGAACTATGATGTTGTTGCCATGACAGAGACCTGGCTGAGGGAAGGGCAGGATTGGCAGCTAAACGTTCCAGGATTTAGATGTTTCAGGCGGGATAGAGGGGGATGTAAAAAGGGTGGCGGAGTTGCGCTACTGGTTAGGGAGAATATCACAGCTGTACTGCGGGAGGGCACCTCAGAGGGCAGTGAGGCACAATGGGTAGAGATCAGGAATAAGAAGAGTGCAGTCACAATGTTGGGGGTTTACTACAGGCCTCCCAACAGCCAGAGATAGAGGAGCAGATAGGTAGACAGATTTTAGAAAAGAGTAAAAACAACAGGGTTGTGGTGATGGGAGACTTCAACTTCCCCAATATTGACTGGGACTCACTTAGTGCCAGGGGCTTAGACGGGACGGAGTTTGTAAGGAGCATCCAGGAGGGCTTCTTAAAACAATATGTAGACAGTCCAACTAGTGAAGGGGCGGTACTGGACCTGGTATTGTTGAATGAGTCCGGCCAGGTGGTAGAAGTTTCAGGAGGGGGGCATTTCGGGAACAGTGACCACAATTCAGTAAGTTTTAAAGTGCTGCTGGACAAGGATAAGAGTGGTCCTAGGATGAATGTGCTAAATTGGGGGAAGGCTGATTATAACAATATTAGGCGGGAACTGAAGAACCTAGATTGGGGGCGGATGTTTGAGGGCAAATCAACATCTGACATGTGGGAGGCTTTTGAGTGTCAGTTGAAAGGAATTCAGGACCGGCATGTTCCTGTCAGGAAGAAGGATAAATACGGCAATTTTCGGGAACCTTGGATAACGAGAGATATTGTAGGCCTCGTCAAAAAGAAAAAGGAGGCATTTGTCAGGGCTAAAAGGCTGGGAACAGACGAAGCCTGTGTGGAATATAAGGAAAGTAGGAAGGAACTTAAGCAAGGAGTCAGGAGGGCTAGAAGGGGTCACGAAAAGTCATTGGCAAATAGGGTTAAGGAAAATCCCAAGGCTTTTTACAAGTACATAAAAAGCAAGAGGGTAGCCAGGGAAAGGGTTGGCCCACTGAAGGATAGGCAAGGGAATCTATGTGTGGAGCCAGAGGAAATGGGCGAGGTACTAAATGAATACTTTGCATCAGTATTCACCAAAGAGAAGAAATTGGTAGATGTTGAGTCTGGAGAAGGGTGTGTAGATAGCCTGGGTCACATTGAGATCCAAAAAGACGAGGTGTTGGGTGTCTTAAAAAATATTAAGGTAGATCCAGCAGAGGGCAGTAGAGCGGAGCTGCTGATTGGTGTTACAAGGGAAATTTACATACCTCCGTCGTGGTCACCCTAAATTGCAGGTGTACCTGAGCTAAAGACCCTAGCTGTTCGAGTGAAGACAAGCATCCAGCAGAGGGCTGTAGAGCAGAGCTGCTGATTGGTGTTACAAGGGAAATTTGCATACCTCCGTCGTGGTTCGGAGGAGGAGGAGCAGTCTCTGTCAGGGAGAGAACCTGAGAACATCTAAGACACTCAGAAGGTAAGAAGGTAAGTAAGTGATTTTTACTCATTTTTACTTTTATACCTTTTTCAAATTGTGTGTGTCGGGGGGAAACAGAAAAGCTGTGACCTGAGTGGCTGGTTGGGAATCTACACTAAATTAAAAAAAATTAAGCATTGGTAACTAATTAAACATAATTACTTAATTATAATTTAGAGGGGCATCTAAGCCAGAGATCGGAGAGTACTATATTTAGCTTTCGCATTTATATTAGAAATCTAGTGCTAGGAGACAGATAGTTAACAGTAACTTTGAAAATATATATATATTAAAACATTTTTAAAAAAACTTTTAATTTTAATTAATTGACGCTATGTCAGTTAGAGGGGTGCAGTGCTTCCAGGGAGGCTTCCAGCGTCCCGGATTGCTTCAGCTGCAGAAAGTGCACCCAACTGGAGCTCCTCACAGACCGCATGGTTCGGTTGGAGCAGCAATGGATGCACTTAGGAGCATGCAGGTGCGACGGGAGATAGAGGAGCAGATAGGTAGACAGATTTTGGAAAAGAGTAAAAACAACAGGGTTGTGGTGATGGGAGACTTCAACTTCCCCAATATTGACTGGGACTCACTTAGGTAATTGGATGCACTTAGGAGCATGCAGGTGACGGAAAGCGTCATAGATCGCAGTTATATAAATGTGGTCACACCCAAGGTGCAGGCAGAGAAATGGGTGACCACCAGAAAGGGCAGGCAGTCAGTGCAGGAATCCCCTGTGGTTGTCCCCTTCTCGAACAGGTATACCCCTTTGGATACTGTCGGGGGGGATAGCCTATCAGGGGAAAACAGCAGCAGTCAGAGCAGTGGCACCACGGCTGGCTCTGATGTTCAGAAGGGAGGGTCAAAGCGCAGAAGAGCAATAGTAATAGGGGACTCTCTAGTCAGGGGCACAGATAGGCGCTTCTGTGGACGTGAAAGAGACTCCAGGATGGTATGTTGCCTCCCTGGTGCCAGGGTCCAGGATGTCTCCGAACGGGTAGAGGGCATCCTGAAGGGGGAGGGCAAACAGGCAGAGGTTGTTGTACATATTGGTACTAACGACATAGGCAGGAAGGGGCATGAGGTCCTGCAGCAGGAGTTCAGGGAGCTAGGCAGAAAGTTTTTTAAAAAAAGGACCTCTTGGGTTGTAATCTCGGGATTACCACCTGTGCCACGTGCCAGTGAGGCTAGAAATAAGAAGATAGAGCAGCTAAACACGTGGCTAAACAGATGGTGTAGGAGGGAGGGTTTCCGTTATCTGGACCACTGGGAGCTCTTCCGGGGCAGGTGTGACCTATATAAGAAGGACGGGTTGCATCTGAACTGGAGAGGCATAAATATCCTGGCCGCGATGTTTGCTAGTGTCACACGGGAGGGTTTAAACTAATATGGCAGGGGGGTGGGCACGGGAGCAATAGGTCAGAAGGTGAGAGCATTGAGGGAGAACTAGGAAATAGGGACAGTGTGGCTCTGAGGCAGAGCAGACAGGGAGAAGTTGCTGAACAGAGCGGGTCTGGTGGCCTGAAGTGCATATGTTATAATGCAAGAAGTATTACGGGTAAGGCAGATGAACTTAGAGCTTGGATTAGTACTTGGAACTATGATGTTGTTGCCATTACAGAGACCTGGTTGAGGGAAGGGCAGGATTGGCAGCTAAACGTTCCAGGATTTAGATGTTTCAGGCAGGATAGAGGGAGATGTAAAAGGGGTGGCGGAGTTGCGCTACTGGTTAGGGAGAATATCACAGCTGTACTGCGGGAGGACACCTCAGAGGGCAGTGAGGCTATATGGGTAGAGATCAGGAATAAGAAGGGTGCAGTCACAATGTTGGGGGTTTACTACAGGCCTCCCAAAAGCCAGCGGGAGATAGAGGAGCAGATAGGTAGACAGATTTTGGAAAAGAGTAAAAACAACAGGGTTGTGGTGATGGGAGACTTCAACTTCCCCAATATTGACTGGGACTCACTTAGTGCTAGGGGCTTAGACGAGGCGGAGTTTGTAAGGAGCATCCAGGAGGGCTTCTTAAAACAATATGTGGACAGTCCAACTAGGGAAGGGGCGGTACTGGACCTGGTATTGGGGAATGATCCCGGCCAGGTGGTAGATGTTTCAGTAGGGGAGCATTCCGGGAACAGTGACCACAATTCAGTAAGTTTTAAAGTACTGGTGGACAAGGATAAGAGTGGTCCTAGGATGAATGTGCTAAATTGGGGGAAGGCTAATTATAACAATATTAGGCGGGAACTGAAGAACATAGATTGGGGGCGGATTTGAGGGCAAATCAACGTCTGACATGTGGGAGGCTTTCAAGTGTCAGTTGAACGGAATTCAGGACCGGCATGTTCCTGTCAGGAAGAAGGAAATTTTCGGCAATTTCGAAATACGGCAATTTTCGGGAACCTTGGATAACGAGAGATATTGTAGGCCTCGTCAAAAACAAAAAGAAAAGGAGTCAGGAGGGCTAGAAGGGGTCACGAAAAGTCATTGGCAAATAGGGTGAAGGAAAAACCCAAGGCTTTTTACACGTACATAAAAAGCAAGAGGGTAGCCAGGGAAAGGGTTGGCCCACTGAAGGATAGGCAAGGGAATCTATGTGTGGAGCCAGAGGAAATGGGTGAGGTACTAAATGAATACTTTGCATCAGTATTCACCAAAGAGAAGAAATTGGTAGATGTTGAGTCTGGAGAAGGGTGTGTAGATAGCCTGGGTCACATTGAGATCCAAAAAGACGAGGTGTTGGGTGTCTTAAAAAATATTAAGGTAGATAAGTCCCCAGGGCCTGATGGGATCTACCCCAGAATACTGAAGGAGGCTGGAGAGGAAATTGCTGAGGCCTTGACAGAAATCTTTGGATCCTCACTGTCTTCAGGTGATGTCCCGGAGGACTGGAGAATAGCCAATGTTGTTCCTCTGTTTAAGAAGGGTAGCAAGGATAATCCAGGGAACTACAGGCCGGTGAGCCTTACTTCAGTGGTAGGGAAATTACTGGAGAGAATTCTTCGAGACAGGATCTACTCCCATTTGGAAGCAAATGGACGTATTAGTGAGAGGCAGCATGGTTTTGTGAAGGGGAGGTCGTGTCTCACTAACTTGATAGAGTTTTTCGAGGAGGTCACAAAGATGATTGATGCAGGTAGGGCAGTGGATGTTGTCTATATGGACTTCAGTAAGGCCTTTGACAAGGTCCCTCATGGTAGACTAGTACAAAAGGTGAAGTCACACAGGATCAGGGGTGAGCTGGCAAGGTGGATACAGAACTGGTTAGGTCATAGAAGGCAGAGAGTAGAAATGGAAGGATGCTTTTCTAATTGGAGGGCTGTGACCAGTGGTGTTCCACAGGGATCAGTGCTGGGACCTTTGCTGTTTGTAGTATATATAAATGATTTGGAGGAAAATGTAACTGGTCTGATTAGTAAGTTTGCAGATGACACAAAGGTTGGTGGAATTGCGGATAGCGATGAGGACTGTCAGAGGATACAGCAGGATTTAGATTGTTTGGAGACTTGGGCGGAGAGATGGCAGATGGAGTTTAATCAGGACAAATGTGAGGTAATGCATTTTGGAAGGTCTAATGCAGGTAGGGAATATACAGTGAATGGTAGAACCCTCAAGAGTATTGAAAGTCAAAGAGATCTAGGAGTACAGGTCCACAGGTCACTGAAAGGGGCAACACAGGTGGAGAAGGTAGTCAAGAAGGTATACGGCATGCTTGCCTTCATTGGCCGGGGCATTGAGTATAAGAATTGGCAAGTCATGTTGCAGCTGTATAGAACCTTAGTTAGGCCACACTTAGAGTATAGTGTTCAATTCTGGTCGCCACACTACCAGAAGGATGTGGAGGCTTTCGAGAGCGTGCAGAAGAGATTTACCAGAATGTTGCCTGGTATGGAGGGCATTAGCTATGAGGAGCGGTTGAATAAACTCGGTTTGTTCTCACTGGAATGAAGGCGGTTGAGGGGCGACCTGATAGAGGTCTACAAAATTATGAGGGGCATAGGCAGAGTGGATAGTCAGAGGCTTTTCCCCGGGGTAGAGGGGTTTATTACTAGGGGGCATAGGTTTAAGGTGAGAGGGGCAAGGTTTAGAGTAGATGTACGAGGCAGGTTTTTGACGCAGAGGGTAGTGGGTGCCTGGAACTCGCTACCGGAGGAGGTGGTGGAAGCAGGGACGATAGTGACATTTAAGGTGCATCTTGACAAGTACATGAATAGGATGGGAATAGAGGGATACGGACCCAGGAAGTGTAGAAGATTGTAGTTTAGTGGGGCAGCATGGTCGGCACGGGCTTGGAGGGCCGAAGGGCCTGTTCCTGTGCTGTACATTTCTTTGTTATTTGTTTGTTGGAAGACTGGTGTGCGATTGGTTTGTCACGTTGTGTACATCAGGGGTGAGGTTGGCTCTTCATGATGGGTACATCTGTGTGAGACTGGCTCTTCATGATGGGTACATCGGTGTGCGGTTGGCTCTTCACGATGGGAACTCGGTTGTGAGATTGGCACTTCATGATGCGCACACGGGTATGATGTTGTCTCCTCATGATGAGAACTCGGGAGTAGGGTTGGCTCTTCATGATGGGAACACCGGTGTGAGGTTGGCTCCTCATGATGCGAACTCGGGTGTAAGATTGGCTCTTCAAGTTGGGGACATCGTGTTTGAGCTTGCCTCTTCACGATGAGTACTCTGGTGTGTGGTTGGCTCTTCAGAATGGGTACATCAGGTGTGAGGTTGGCTCTTTGCGATGGGTACATCGGTGTGAGGTTTGGTCTTCACAATGGTTCTGTGGATGTGAGGTTGGCTCTTCACGGTGGCTCTGTGGGCGTGAGGTTTGCTCTTCATGATGGGTATCTCGGTGTGAAGTTGGCTCTTCATGATGTGTACCTCGGATGAGGTTTGCTCTTCACGATGGGTACTCTGGTGTGAGTTGTCTCTTCACGGTGGGTACATCGGTGTGAGGTTGGCACTCACGATGGGTACATCGGTATGAGGTTGGCTCTTCACGATGGGAACTCTGGTTTGAGGTTGTTTCTTCATGATGGAAATTCTGGGGCAGCACGGTGACACAGTGGGTTAGACCTGCTGCCTCACGGCGCTGAGCTCCTAGATTCAATACCAGCTCTGGGTCACTGTCCGTGTGGCCTTTGCACATTCTCTCCATGTGTGCATGCGCAACGCCCCCACAACCCAAAGATGTGCATGGTAGGTGGATTTGCCGTGCTAAATTGCCCTTTAATTGGGTTCTCTCAATTTATAAAACAAGAATGATGGAAACTCGGGTGTCAGCCTGCCTCTTCACGATGGGTACTGTGGTGTGACGCTGGCTCTTCAGGATGCGTATATCAGGTGTGAGGTTGGCTCTTCACGACGGGAACATCAGGTGTGAGGTTGTCCCTTCGCGAGGTCCATCAGGTGTGAGGTTGGCTCTTCACCATGGATACATCACGTGTGAGGTTGGCTCTTCACGATGGAATTCGTGTTTGAGATTGGCTGTTTACGATGGGTATATCGTTGTGAGGATTTAACTTCCCGAAGGTACCTTGGAAGTGAGGTTGATCTTCACGATGGGTATATGGAGGTGAGGTTGGCTTTTCATTATTGATAAATCAGGTGTGAGGTTGGCTATTCATGATGGGCACTCCAGTGTGAAGCTGGCTCTTCACGATGGGTACACCAGTTGTGAGGCTGGCTCTTCACAATGGGTACATCGGTTTGAAGTTACTCTTCACAATGGGTACATCGGTGTAAGGTTGGCTCTTCATGATGGATATATTGGTGTGAGGTTCGCTCTTCACGATGATTCTGTGGATGTGAGGTTTGCTCTTCATGATGATCAGGTGGTTGTGAGGCTGTCTCTTCACGATGTGCACATCCGGGTGAAGTTGGCCCTTTGCGATGGGAACCCGGGTGCGAAATTGACTATTCACAATGTGCACTCAGGTATGAGGTTGGCTCTTCATGATGGGTACATCGAGGTAAGGGTGGTTATTATTTTAAAATAAAAAATTATACTACCCAATTCATTTTCTCCATTTAACTCGCAATTTAGCATGGCCAATCCAACTACACTGCACATCTTTGGGTTGTGGTGGTGAAACCCACGCAAACACGGGGAGAATGTGCAAATCCCACACGGATAGTGACCCAGAGCCGGGATCGAACCTGGGACCTCGGTGCTGGGAGGTAGCAGTGTGATGCACTGCGCAACCGTGCTGCCCTTAGATCGACTACTCATGATGGGTGCATCAGGTGTGTGGTTGGCTCTTCACGATGGGTACATCGGTGTGAGGTTTGCTCTTCACGATAGTAACTCGGGTGTGCAATTGGCTCTTCACGATGGGAACTCGGGTGTGAGATTGGCGCTGCACGATGGTTACATCGGTGTCAGTTTGACTCTTCACGATGGGGACATCGGGTGTGAGGGTTGCTCTTCACGACGGTAATTTGTGTTGGAGGTAGGCTCTTCACAATGGGTACATTGGTGTTAGGTTGGCTGTTCACGATGGATACATCTTAGTGAGCTTGGCTCTTCACGATGGCTATATCGGTGTGAGGTTGACACGTTACGATCTGTCTTTCAGCGTCACATTGACACTTCATTTTGGGGACATTGGTGTGAAGCTGGCTCTTCACGATGGGTGCAACGATGTGAGGTTTGCTCTTCACGATAGGTGCATCGGTGTGACGTTGGCACTTCATGATGGGTACATCGGTGTAAGGTTGACTCTTCACGATGGGTGCATCTGTGTGACGTTGGCACTTCATGATGGGTACATCAGTGTGAGGTTGGCTCTTCACAATGGGTACATCAGTGTGAGGCTGGCTCTTCGCTATTGCAATGGAGAGGGATAGGGCCATACGGCAGGGCAAGGTTTATAGTTGGGGGAGGCGTAATTATGATGCGATTAGGGACGAATGAGGGAGCATAGGATGGGAACAGAAACTGTCAGGGAAAGGCACAAATGAAAAGTGGAGCTTGTTCAAGGAACAAATGCTGCGAGTCCTTGGCAGGCATGTCCCTGTCAGGCAGGGAGGAAATGGCCGTGTGAGGGAACCATGGTTCACAAAAGAGGTTGAATGTCTTGTCAAGAGGAAAAAGGAAGAGTATGTAAGGATGAGAAAGCAAGGTCCAGTAGAGTCGCTTGACGGTGACAAGGTAGCAAGGAATGAGCTGAAAAAGGGCTTAAGAGAGCTGGGAGGGGGCATGAGAAGTCTTGGTGGGTCGGACCAAGGAAAACCCCAAGGCTTTTTACTCTTATCTGAGAAATAAAAGAATGACCAGGGTGAGAGTAGGGACAGTAGTGGGAACTAGGTATTTTGTCTTTGAAGCCGAGGAGGATGTAGCTGTTACAAGGGGGTATAACTATAAGGTTCAGGGTGGGAGATATAGGAGGGATGTCCGAGGGAGGTTCTTTACTCGGAGAGTGGTAAGGGTGTGGATGGACTGCCTGCTGTGATAGTGGAGTCGGACACTTTAGGAACTTTCCAGCGGTTATTGGATAGGCACATGGAGCACATCAGAATGGCCGGGAGTGGGATAGCTTGATCTTGGTTTCGGACAATGCTCGGCACAACATCGAGGGCTGAAGGGCCTGTTCTGTGCTGTACTGTTCTATGTTCCATGTTCACGATGGGTACATCGGTGTGAGGTTGGTTCTTCATGATGGGTACATCGGTTTGACTTTGGCATTTCATAATGGGTATATCGTTGTGACTATGGCACGTCATGATGGGTATATCGGTGTGAAGTTGGCACTTCATGATGGGTACATCGGTGTGAGGTTGGCACGTCACACTGGGTACATCGGAATGAGGTTTGCTCTTTATGACGGTACATCGCTGGGAGATCGGCTCGTCACGATGGGTACATCGATATGTGGTTGGCTCTTCATTATGGGACGTCGGTTGTGAGATTGACTCTTCACGAAGGATACATCGGTGTGAGGTTGGCTCTTCAGTGTGAGGTTGGCTCTTCATGATGGATATATTGAGGTGAGGTTGGCTCTTCACGATCGGAAGACTGGTGTGCGATTGGCTCTTCACGTCAGGGGTGAGGTTGGATCTTCATGATGGTTACATCGGTGTGAGATTGGCTCTTCATGATGGGTACCTTGATGTGTGGTTGGCTCTGAATGATGGATCTCGTGGTGTGTGGTTGGCTCTGAACGATGGGTACATCGGTGTGAGGTTGGCTCTTCACGATGGATACATCGGTGTGTGGTTGGCTCTTCACGATGTGAACTCGGTTGTGAATTGACACTTCATGATGGGCACGCGGGTGTGAGGTTGGCTCCTCACGATGAGAACTCGGGTGTAGGGTTGGCTCTTCATGATGGGTACATTGGTGAGAGGTTGGCTATTCACGATAGGTACATCAGTGTGTGGATGGCTTTTCACTATGGGTCTATCGGTGAGAGGTTGGCTCTTCATGATGGGTACTCTGGTGTGAGGCTGGCTCTTCACGATGGTCTTGTGGAAGTGTGGTTTGCTTCTCAAGGGGGTGAGGTTGTTGTCAGGCTGGTGCGTTACGATGTGTACATCGTTGTGAGGTTGGTTCTTCACGATCGTCACTCGGGTGTGAGGTTAGCTCTTCATGATGGGAACTCGGGTGTGAAATTGGCTCTTCACAATGGGTACATCGAGGTGAGGTTGGCTGTTCATGATGGATACATCAAGGTGAGGTTGGCTCTTCATGATGGATACATTGGATGTGAGATTGGCTCTCCACGATGGGTAAATCCACGATGGGTAAATCAATGTGAGGTTGGTGCTTCATGATGGGTACATCATAGAACATAGAACAATACAGCGCAGTACAGGCCCTTCGGCCCACGATGTTGCACCGAAACAAAAGCCATCTAACCTACACTATACCATTATCATCCATATGTTTATCCAATAAACTTTTAAATGCCCTCAATGTTGGCGAGTTCACTACTGTAGCAGGTAGGGCATTCCACGGCCTCACTACTCTTTGCGTAAAGAACCTACCTCTGACCTCTGTCCTATATCTATTACCCCTCAGTTTAAAGTTATGTCCCCTCGTGCCAGCCATTTCCATCCGCGGGAGAAGGCTCTCACTGTCCACCCTATCCAACCCCCTAATCATTTTGTATGCCTCTATTAAGTCTCCTCTTAACCTTCTTCTCTCCAATGAAAACAACCTCAAGTCCATCAGCCTTTCCTCATAAGATTTTCCCTCCATACCAGGCAACATCCTGGTAAATCTCCTCTGCACCCGCTCCAAAGCCTCCACGTCCTTCCTATAATGCGGTGACCAGAACTGTACGCAATACTCCAAATGCGGCCGTACCAGAGTTCTGTACAGCTGCAACATGACCTCCTGACTCCGGAACTCAATCCCTCTCCCAATAAAGGCCAACACTTCATAGGCCTTCTTCACCACCCTATCAACCTGGGTGGCAACTTTCAGGGATCTATGTACATGGACACCTAGATCCCTCTGCTCATCCACACTTTCAAGAACTTTTCCATTCGCCAAATATTCCACATTCCTGTTATTCCTTCCAAAGTGAATCACCTCACACTTCTCTACATTAAACTCCATTTGCCACCTCTCAGCCCAGCTCTGCAGCTTATCTATATCCCTCTGTAACCTGCTACTTCCTTCCACACTATCGACAACACCACCGACTTTAGTATCATCTGCAAATTTACTCACCCACCCTTCTGCGCCTTCCTCTAGGTCATTGATAAAAATGACAAACAGCAACGGCCCCAGAACAGATCCTTGTGGTACGCCACTTGTGACTGAACTCCATTCTGAACATTTCCCATCAACCACCACCCTCTGTCTTCTTTCAGCTAGCCAATTTCTGATCCACATCTCTAAATCAGATGTCAGGTTGCCTCTTAACGATGGATGCCGTGGGTATGAGGTTGACTTTTCATGACGGCAACATTGGTATGAGGTTTACTCTTCACGATGGTTACATCGGTGTGAGTTTGGCTCTTCACGGTGGCTCCGTGGACATGACATTGGCTCTTCATGATGGGAGCCGCAGTGTGCGGTTGGCTCTTCACGATGTGTGCCTTGGAAGAGGTTGGCTCTTCACGATGGGAGCTCGGGTGTGAGTTTGGCTTTTCGCGATGTGTACCGCGGGTCTGAGTTTGGCTCTTCACGATGGGTACATCAGTCTGAGTTTATCTCTTCACTGTGGGCACATCGGTGTGCGGTTGGCTCTTCGCGATGGAAACTCTGGTTGGAGGTTGGTACGTCATTATGGAAACTCGCGTTTGAGCTTGCCTCTTCGCGACGGGTACTCTGGTGTGTGGTTGGCTCTTCAGGCTGGATACATCAGGTGTGAGGTTGGCTCTTTACGATGGGTACATCGGTGTGAGGTTTGGTCTTCACGATGGTCCTGTGGATGTGAGGTTGGCTCTTCACGGTGGTTCCGTGGGAGTGAAGTTGGCTCTTCATTATGGGCATCTCGATGTGAGGTTGGCTCTTAATGATGTGTACCTCGGATGAGGTTGGCTCTTTACGATGGGAACTCTGGTTTGAGGTTGGTTCTTCATGATGGAAACTGGCTGTTAAGGATGGGTACGTCAGGTGTGAGGTTGGCTCGTCACGGTGGGTACATCAGGTGTGAGGTTGGCCCTTCACGATGGGTACATCAGGTGTGAGGTTGTCTCTTCACGATGGGTACATCAGGTGTGAGGTTGGCTCTTCACGATGGCATCCGCATTTGAGATTGGCTGTTTACGATGGGTACATCGATTTCAGTTTGTCTCTTCCCAAAGGTACCTTGGAAGTGAGGTTGGGTCTTCACGATTGGTACCTCGGGTGTGAAGATGGCTCTTCACGATGGGTACATCGGTGTGAGGTTGGCTCTTCATGATGGGTGCATCAGTGTCAGGCAATCTCTGCACGCTGGGAACTCGGTGCGAGTTTGGCTCTGCACGATGGGTATTCGGGTAGAGATTTGCACTTCACGATGCGAATTCGGGTAGCGATTGGTTCTTCATGGTGGGAACTCTGGTGTGAGTTTCGCTCTTCACGTTAGCTTCATCGGATCTGAGGTTCATTCTTCACAATGAGTCAATCAGATGTGAGGTTGTCTCTTCATGATGGGTACATCGATGTGAGGTTGGCTCCTTCATGATGGGTATATCGGGTGTGAGGTTGGCTCTTCACGATGGTAATTCGTATGTGAGATTGACTCTTCACAATGGGTACATTGGTGTTAGGTTGACTCTTCACGATAGGTACTTCGATGTGCGATTGGCACTTCACGATTGGCACATCGGACTGAGGTTGGCTCTTCACGATGGGTATATCGAGGTGAGGTTGGCTTTTCTTTATTGATAAATCAGGTGTGAGTTTGGCTCTTCATGATGGGTACTCTGGTGTGAGGCTGACTCCTCGCGATGGGTACATCGGGGTGAAGTTGGCCCTTTGCGATGGGAACTCGGGTGTGAAATTCGCTATTCACGATGTGCGCTCGGGAGTGAGGTTGGCTTTTCACGACGGGCACTTGGGTGTGAAGTTGGCTCTTTATAATGGGTACATGGGCTGAGATTGGCTCTTCACGATGGTAACCTGGGTGTGAGGTTATATCTTCACGGTTGGTACTTCGATGTGAGGTTGGCTCTTCATGATGGGTGCATAAGTGTTAGGTTGGCTCTTCACACTGTGAACTCGGGAGCGAGGTCGGCTCTGCACAATGGGTACTCGGGTAGCGAATGGCTCTTTATGATGGGAACTAGGGTCGCGATTGGCTCTTCACGATGGGAACTCGGGTGTGACTTTGGCTCTTCACATTGGGTACATCGGATGTGGTGTTCGCTCTTCACGTTGAGTAAATCAGGTGCAAGGTTCGCTCTTCACGATGGGTACATCAGTGTGAGGTTGGCTGTTGACGATGTGGACATCAGTGTGAGGTTGGCTCTTCATGAGTGCATCGAGGTGAGGATGGTTATTCATTTTTTTAAAAATAAAGTGATAGTAACCGATTAATTTTCTCCATTTAACTCGCAATTTAACATGGCCAATCCATCTACCCTGCACATCTTTGGGTTGTGGTGGTGAAACCCACGCAAACACGGGGAGAATGTGCAAAGCCCACACACCACTGACCCAGAGCCGGGATCGAACATGGGACCTCGGTGCTGGGAGGCAGCAGTGCTAAACACTGCGCAACCGTGCTGCCCTTAGATTGGCTATTCATGATGGGTACATCAGGTGTGAGGTTGGCTCTTTACGATGGGTACATCGGTGTGAAGTTGGCTTTTAACGATGCACACTCGAGTGTGAGATTGGCTCTGCACGATACTTACATCGGGGTCAGGTTGACTCTCCACGATGGGGACATTGGGTGTGAGGTTTGCTCTTCCCGATGATAATTTGTGTGAGAGGTAGGTTCTTCACAATGGGTACATTGATGTTAGGTTGGCTCTTCACGATAGGTACATCTATGTGAGGTTGGTTCTTCACGGTGGATACATCGGAGTGGGGTTGGCTCTTCACGATGGGTATATTGGTGTGAGGTTGGCACTTCATGATCGGTATATCGGCGTTACGTTGACACTCCATGATGTAGCCATCATGGATGGCCACTTACAACCAGGAACAGGGAAGGTCGCAAAGCATAGCGGGAAAATGGACAATGCGAGATTCAGGCAGGCTCGGAGCCTGAAAATGTATATTTGCGAAGTCAGGAATCCAGACGGTATCGACACCTCAACCGATCAGTATTTGATGGACCGATTAGCATTTGATGGCCCAACTCCGCCAGACAAAGGACTGGTACTTGAGCGACCGGTACAGTCCCAGATATTTCGGCGCCACTCCCTGTACTAGGAAAGCGTAAACAACAGGGTCAATGACCGCTTGCGACACGCCCAGCCATCAAGGCACCCGCCCGTGTATTGGATCGAATCGAACATAGTGATCAGGGATCACCCAATTAAATGGGGTCCAAACTGAAGGACCGCCCAAAAGAGCGCGAAAACCCCCAAGTATAAGAAGACAGTCCACCATGTATTCAGCCTCTCTTGGACCTGCCGCCCCGGCTACGTCTGCTTCCAAGTGCAGCACCACCAGAAGCGAGTTCAAGTTCAACTCCTGCGACCAGATGGGTGAGCCTACCTGAGCAGCAGTTACTTGTACAGACCCGATAGAGCCTGAATCGAACAACGGCCACCGTTCCTCTGGCCTAAGACGGGTGCCTGAAGTTAAGGACAGGTTGACATAGTTGATAGGTGTAGTTTAACTAGTAGTGTCTATGTTGCATGATTAATTGTGTGTGGAAATAAAGTACCCCTGATCTTGAACTAACTAACTGGTGTTTGGTTCTTTGATCGATACCCGGTTGAACCTTGTGGTGGTATCATTTTATACTGGGCGACTCTGAGCAATATAATATCGATATCTAAATAAAGATACAACAGATCCACAGAAAAGGCAACAATGATGGGTACGTCGGTGTGAGATTGGCTCTTCATGATGGGTACAACGGTTTGTCGGTGGCACTTCATGATGGGTATATCGGTGTGACTATGGCACTTCATGATGGGTAGATCGGTGCGACGTTGGCACTTCATGATGGGTACATCAGTGTGAGGCTGTTTTTTCACGATGGGTACATCGGTTTGAGGTTGGCACTTCACACTGACTACATTGGAATGAGGTTTGCTCTTCATGAGGTACATCGCTAGGAGATTGGCTCTTTATGATGGATATATCGAGATGAGGTTGGCGTTTCATAATTGATATATCAGCTGTGAGGTTGGCTCTTTACGTTGGGAATGCGGGTTTGAAGTTGGCTCTTCATGATGGAATTTCGGTTTTGAGATTGGCTCTTCACGATGGGTTCTCTGGTGTGAGGCTGACTCTTCAGGATGGGTACATCAGGTGTGGGTTTCAGGCGGAATAGAGGGGGATGTAAAAGGGGTGGAGGAGTTGCGCTACTGGTGAGGGAGAATATCACAGCTGTACTGCGGGAGGACACCTCAGAGGACAGCGAGGCTATATGGATAGAGATCAGGAATAACAAGGGTGCATTCAAAATGTTGGGGGTTTACTACAGGCCACCCAACAGCCAGTGGGAGATAGAGGAGCAGATAGGTAGACAGATCTTGGAAAGGAATAAAAGCAACAGGGTTGTTGTGATGGGAGACTTTAAAATCCCCAAATTGACTGGGACTCACTTAGTGCTATGGGCTTGGGCGGGGCAGAGTTTGTAAGGAGCATCCAGGAGAGCTTCTTAAAACAATATGTAGGCAGTCCAACTGAGGAAGAGGCTATACTGGACCTGATATTGGGGAATGAGCCCGGCCAGGTGGTAGAGTTTTCTGTAGTGGAACATTTCGGGAACAATGACCACAATTCAGTAAGTTTTAAAGTGCTGGTGGACAAGGATAAGAATGGACCTAGGGTCAATGTGCTCAACTGGGGGAAGACTAATTAAAACAATATTAGACGGGAACTGAAGAACCTAGATTGGGGGCGGCTGTTTGAGGGGAAATCAACATCTGACATGTGGGAGGATGTCTAGTGTCAGTTGAAAGGAATTCAGGACCGGCATGTTCCTGTGAGGAAGAAGGATAAATACGGCAAATTTTGGGAACCTTCGATCACGAGAGATAAGAAGAAAAAGGAAGCATTTGTATGGGCTAGAAGGCTGAGAACAGAGGAAGCCTGTGTGGAATATAAGGAAAGTAGGAAGGAACTTAAGCAAGGAGTCAGGAGGGCTAAAAGGGGTCAGAAAAGTCATTGGCAAATAGGGTTAAGGAACATCCCAAGGCTTTTTACACGTACATAAAAAGCAAGAGGGTAGCCAGGGAAAGGGTTGGCCCACTGAAGGACAGGCGATGGAATCTATGTGAGGAGCCAGAGGAAATGGGGAGGTACTAAATGAATACTTTGCATCAGTATTCACCAAAGAGAAGGAATTGGTGGGTGTTGAGTCTGGAGAAGGGTATGTAGATAGTCTGGGTCACATTGAGATCCAAAATGAGACGGTCTAGGGCGTCTTGAAAAATATTATAGTGGATAAGTCCCCAGGGCCTGATGGGATTCTCCCCAGAATACTGAAGGAGCCTAGATAGGAAATTGCTGAGGCCTTCACAGAAATCTTTGGATCCTCACTGTCTTCAGGTGATGTCCCGGAGGACTGGAGAATAGCCAATGTTGTTCCTTTGTTTAAAAAGGGTAGCAAGGATAATCCAGGGAACTACAGACCGGTGAGCCTTACGTCAGTGGTAGGGAAATTACAGCAGAGAATTCTTCGAGACAGGATATACTCCAATTTGGAAGCAAATGGACGTATTAGTGAGAGGCAGCACTGTTTTGTGAAGGGGAGGTCGTGTCTCACTAACTTGACAGAGTTTTTCGAGGAGGTCACAATGATGATTGATGCAGGTAGGGCTATGTTGTCTATATATATATATATATATATAGATGGTGTCTATATGGACTTCAGTAAGGCCATTGACAAGGTTCCTCATGGCAGACTGGTACAAAAGGTGAAGTCACACGGGATCAGGGGTGAGCTGGCAAGATGGATACAGAACTGGCTAGGCCATAGAAGGCAGAGACGAGCAATGGAAGGGTGCTTTTCTGATTGGAGGGCTGTGACTAGTGGTGTTCCGCATGGCTCAGTGCTGGGACCTTTGCCGTTCGTAGTATATACAAATGATATGGAGGAAAATCTAACTGGTCTGATTCGTAAGTTTGCAGATAACACAAAGATTGGTGGAAGTGCGGATAGCGATGAGGACTGTCAGAGGATAGAGCAGGATTTAGATCGCTTGGAGACTTGGGCGGAGAGATGGAAGGTGGAATTTAATCCAGACAAATGTGAGGTAATGGAAGGTCTAATGCAGGTTGGGAATAAACAGTGAATGGTAGAACCCTCAAGAATATTGACAGTCAGAGAGATCTAGGTGTACAGGTCCATAGGTCACTGAAAGGGGCAACACGGGTGGAGAAGGTAGTCAAGAAGGCATGCAGCATGCTTGCCTTCATTGGCCGGGGCATTGAGGATAAAAATTGGCAAGTCATGTTGCAGCTGAAAAGAACCTTAGTTAGGCCACACTTGGTGTATAACGTTCAATTATGGTCGCCACGCTACCAGAAGGATATGCAGGCTTTAGAGCGGGTGCAGAACAGATTAACCAGGATGCTGCCTCACATGTGAGGTACGCACTGTGAAGAACCAACTGCATACTCGAGGTACCCATGGTCTAGAATCAAGCGCACACTCGAGGCATCCACCTTGAAAAGGCTCACAGATCGTGAAGAGCCAACCTCAAACATGATGTACCCATTATGAAGAGCCAATCTCACACCTGATGTACCCATCATGAAGAGCCAATCTCACATCTGGTGTACCCATGTGTACACGGGGGGATTTAGCTATGAGGAGAGGTTGAATACACTCGGTTTGTTCTCACTGGAACGACGGAGGTTGAGGGGCGATCTGAATGACGTCTACAAAGTTATGAGGGACATAGACAGAGTGGATAGTCAGAGGCTTTTTCCCAGGGTAGGGCGGTCAATTACTAGGCAGCATAGGTTTAAGGTGCGAGGGGCAAGATTTAGAGGAGATGTACGAGGCAAGTCGTTTACACAGAGGGTTGAGGGTAACTGGAACTCGCTGTCAGAGGAGGTGGTGGAAGCAGGGACGATAGTGACGTTTAAGGGGCATCTTGACAAATACATGAATAGGATGGGAATAGAGGAATACGGACCCAGGAAGTGCAGAAGACTTTAGTTGAGACGGGCAGCATGGTCGGCGCAGGCCTGGAGGTCCGAAGGGCCTGTTCCTGTGCTGTACTTTTATTTGATCTTTGTTCGCAGGTGCTTGTGAGGCTGGCTCTTCACGATGTGTACATCGGTGTGAAGTTGGCTCTTCACGATTTGAACACTAGTGTGACATTAGCTCTTCACGATGGGCACTCGGGTGTGAAGTTGGCTTTTCACGATGGGCACTCGGGTGTGAGGGTGGCTTTTCACGATGGGATCTCGGGAGTGAGATTGGCTCTTCATGATGGGTACATCGGATATGAGGTTGCCTCTTCACGATAGTACCTCGAGTGTGAGGTTAGCTCTTCATGATGGTCATTCAGGTGTCAGGTTAGCTCTTCATGATGGGAACTCGGGTGTGAAGTTGGCTCTTCACGATGCGTACATCAAGGTGAGGTTGCCTGTTCATGAGGGATACATCGAGGTGAGGTTGGCTTTTTATGATGTGTACATCGGATGTCAAGTTGCCTCTTCATGATGATAGCTCGCATGTGAGGTTGGCTCGTCATGATGGTCCATCGGATATGAGGTTGGCTCTTCATGATGGGTACCGCGGCTGTGAAGTTGGCTTCTTACCATAGGTACATTGGTGTGAGCATGTCTTTTCACGGTGGGTGCCTCGGGTGTGTGGTTGGTTCTAGACCATGGCTACCTTGAATATGCGGTTGGTTCTTCACAGTGGGTACCTCACTTGTGATGTTGGCTCTTCACGATAGCTACATCATGTGTGAGGTTGGCTCTTCACGATGGGATCTCGGGTGTGAACTTGAGTCTTCACGATGGGTATCGTGGGTGTGTGGTCTCGTCTTCACGATTGGTACATCAGCTTTGATGTTGGCTCTTCACGATGGGAACCTGATTGTGAGTTTGGCTTTTCACGATGGGAACCTGGGTGTGAGATTGTATCTTCACGATGTGCTGATGTTGGCTCTCCACGATGGCTACATCAGGTGTGAGATTGGCTCTTCATGTTGGGTACATCAGGTGTGAGATTGGCTCTTCATGATGGGTACACCAGTGTGATATTGGCTCTTCATAATGGGTACATCGGGTTAGAGGTTGGCTCTTCACGATCTATGAGCCTTTTCACGGTGGATGCCTCGAGTGTGTGCTTGATTCTAGACCATGGGTACCTCGAGCATGCAGTTGGTTCTTCACAGTGCGTACCTCACATGTGAGGCCGTCACTTCATGATGGATACATTTGTGTGACTTTGACTCTTCACGATGGGTACATCGGTGTGAGATTAGCTCTTCACGCTGGGAACTCGGTGTGTGGTTGGCTCTTCACAACGGGCACTCGAGTGTGAGATTGCCTCTTCACGATGGGTACATCGAGGTGAGGTTGGCTCTTCATGATGGGTCCATCGGGTGTGAGATTAGCTCTTCATGATGGGTACCTCGGATGTGAGGTTGGCTCTTCACGATAGGAACTCGGGTGCAGGGTTAGCTCTTTACGATGGATACATTGATGTGTGGTTGACTCTTCATGGTGGGTGCATCTCTGTGAGATTGGCTATTCACGATGGGTACATCGGGGTGAGGTTGACTCCTCACGATGGGTACCTCGGGTGTGAGGTTGGATTTTCACAGTGTGTACCTCGGGTTGAAGATTGGTTTCTCACAGTGGGTACCCACCAGTGGGATGCCAGAGCTCCAGGAGAACCAGGGGCAGAGTTGAGTGCAGTGACCATTACTAAGGAGAAGTTTCCGGTGAAACTGAAAGGTCTGAAGGTGGATAAGTCACCTGGACTGACTGAACTCCACCCCAGGGCCTTTAAAGATATAGCTGAGGAAATTGTGGAGGCATTGGTGATGATCTTTCAGGAATCACAACTGTTTAAGAAGGGAGGGGGGCAGAAGGTGGAACATTATAGGCCAGTTAGCCTGACTTCGGTCATTGGTAAGAGTTTAAAGTCTTGTTATTAAAGATGAGATCAAAGTACTTGGAAGTGCATGGTAAAATGGGATTGAGTCAGCACGGCTTTGTCAAAGGAAAGTCCTGCCTGACAAATGTTTGAGGAGGTAACAAGGAAGTTAGACAAAGGAGAACCAGTGGACGTGGTTTGTTTAGTTTTCCAGAAAGCCTTTGACACGGTGCCGCATAGGAGACTGTTAAATAAGTTAAAAGCCCATGGTGTTTAGAGTAAGATCCTGGCATGGATAGAGGATTGGCTGACTGGCATAAGGCAAAGAGTCGTGATAAAGGGGTATTTTTCAGGATGGCAGCCGGTGACTAGTGGTGTACCTCAGGGGTCAGTGCTGGGACCACAACTTTCACAATGTACATTAATGATCTGGACGAAGCAACTGAAGGCACTGTTGCTAAGTTTGCAGATGATACAAAGATCTGTAGAGGGACAGGTAGTATCGAGGAAGCAAGGGGGCTGCAGATGGATTTGAACAAGCTAGGAGAGTGGGCAATGAATTGGCAAATGTAATACAATGTGGAAAGGTGTGAGTTTATGCACTTTGGAAGGAGGAATTTGGGTATAGACTATTTTCTAAATGGGGAAATGCTTAGGAAATCAGAAGCACAAAGGGTCTTGGGAGCCCTTGTTCTCGATTCTCTTAAGGTTAATGTGCAGGTTCCGTCAGCAGTTAAGAAGGCAAATGCAATGTTAGCATTCATGTCAAGAAAGCTAGCTTACAACTGACAGCACGGTGGCTCAGTGGGTTAGTCCTGCTGCCTCACGCCGCCGAGGTCCGAGGTTCGGTCCCTGTCCGTGTGGAGTTTGCACATTCTCTCCGTGTTTGCATGGGTTTCGCCCCCACAACCCAAAGATGTGCAGGCGAGGTGGATTGACCACACTAAATTGCCCCTTAATTGGAAAAAATGAATTGGGTATTCTAAATTTATATTTAAAAAAAAGAAATCTAGAATACAAGGCCACGGATATACTTCTGAGGCTGTATACGGCTGTGGTCAGACCCCATTTGTAGTATTGAGAGAAGTTTTGGGCCCTGTATCTAAGGAAGGATGTTCAGGCCTTGGAAAGGGTCCAAAGGTGGTTCACAAGAATGATCGCTGAAATCAAGAACTTGTCGTCCGAGGAACGGTTGAGGACTTTGGGTCTGTACTCGTTGGAGTTCAGAAGGATGAGGGGGGATACTGCGAGGCCTGGATGGCGTGGATGTGGAGATGATGTTTCCACTTGTTGGAAAATCTCGAAGCAGAGGACACCATCTCAGACTAAAGGGGCGATCCTTTAAAACAGAGATGAGGAAGAATTGCTTCATTCAGAGGCTGGTGAATCTGTGGTACTCTTTGCCACCGAAGGCTGTGGAAGCCTTTAAGACAGAGATAGATAGGTTCTTGATTAATAAGGGATCTGGGGTTATGGGGGGGGAAGGCCGGAGAATGGGATTGAGAAAATATCAGCCATGATTGAATGACAGAGCAGACTCGATGGGCCAAGTGGCCTAATTCTGCTCCTATGTCTTATGGTTTTATGGTGTGAGGTTGGTTTCTCACAGTGGGCACCTTGGGTGCGACGTTTTTTGCTCACAGTGGATACCTCTGGTGTGATTTTGGCTCTTCACGGTGGGGACCAGCAGTCTGCAATTGACTCTTGACCAGGTCTTGTCACATCTCTCCTTGAGAACACCCATGGTGTGCCTCGGTCTTAGATTGGGCTACGTAATGACTGCAGTGTGCAGGTGCAATGACAAATACATGAGGATGACAGCTCAGGGTCGGGTGTTTTCGGGTGGGTAGCGGAGGGTGGTTGAGGAACAATGACAGAAAGAGGGAACAGTGTGGTGTGTTGAAGCTGGAGCCTGACACAGGAGGCCAGAACACAGACATAGAAGGTGATGGGATTCAGTTTCAGAAATGGGAGGGGATTCATGCAGACACTGGAGCAGTGAAATGTGGTATAAGAGTGACGGAAAACACAGAAACCCACGAGGGTGTGGGACACGGTGTTGGGGTCAGTCCTGAAGAAACCATTTGGTCGAGTGACAGACAGCCGTAGTCTCGGGACTGAGGTCAAATGGATGGGGTGAGAGATGAAAGGCAGTGCTGGGGCTTTGTGGGCCAGGCTATAGGGCAATGCATAGCACACATGTCATAATCCCACTGTAGGTAGGGCAAGGCCTGTGAGCTCAATAGGAATTAAGCACAGCTTGGTTTTACATAATGTGGTTATTGTTTTACACTTCATGGTCCTGGAGGTGTTTGGCTCAGTCCTGTGTTACTGTTGGGGTGGACATGGTCAAGGGAGGTATCTGCAGCCAGTGAATGAGGAAAGGTAATAAGGTGCAGAGGTTACTTGAACCTCTCGTGAGTGATGTCGCCTTTGCAAGAAATCTGTGATGGGGAAGTGTGTGGCCCACATGGGTCCACAGTGATGGGTTTGGGGGGGTGCGGGAGGGGGGTAGTGGGGTGGGGGGGAAAGAGAGAGCAGGAATGTCTGCAACAGTAACTATAGGATCCAGGGTTAGTGAGCGAGACTGGAGAATAGCTGGAGGGAGGCTTACCCGCACTTTGTTTGGTTCCAGGATAAGGGTGAAACTAGAAGCTGGTCTGGAAGTAGAAGTGCAACACTGTCATTTTGCGACCACAAATCAATTGAACAGGTTAAAATCAATACTGGAAGTAAACCACCTAAAGCATGATACAGACAGTATGCGAGGGACCCACGGCTGGAGTCAGAGGCCCTTAAAGGGGGAAACACTCATACTTACTAAATTCACAACCTGAAAGTGAAGTCTCACCTGATAGAACTTTCAAACACTTTATTGAGAATGTAGGTTTAGGACCACTGACATATTGTGCGCTTTTTAATGTGAGACTGCAAGAGTCATTGGTGTAATAGTTCAAGTGATCAATATGAGCATTTAAATGGAGGAATGGGATATTAATGAGGACAATTTCTGGATATCAATTATCAATCATAGATTCATAGATTTCCTACAGTACAGAAGGAGGCCATTCAGCTTATTGACTCTGTGTCGACTCTGAAAGAGCACCCGACCTAGTCCCACTCCCCCACCCTATCCCCATAACCTACCTGATCTTTGGACAGTAAGGGGAATTTTAACATGGCCGGTAGACGGCACAGTGACACAGAGGTTAGCACTTTTGCTTCAATGAGTCAGGGACCTAGGTTGAATTCCGACCTTGGTGACTGTGCAAACTCCATAGAGACAATCTGGGGTAGCAGGGGTTATGGGATAGAGCAAGGGATTGGGTCTAAGTTAATGTGCTATTTGTGGTGTTCGGTGCAGTCTCGATGGGCGGAATAGCCTCCTTCTGCACTGCAGGGATTCTGTGATTCCAACAATCCACCTAACTTGCACATCTTTGGATTGTGGCAGGAAACCGGGCCACATTCAGCCTTGATGCAAGTGTCACGTGAATGACTCTGTCCTGCACTAATGCCTTCCATTGAAGGTCAATCAGCATACCAGCACAACCCATCCTCGTGACCAATAAACACCGTGGACCCGAGCAGCTCTAAGGGAGACATTTTGGAGACCAGCATTGGAGAGACATCACCAGCACCCTCCACCAGCCCAGATACTTGCAGCTCGGTGGGATTACCTAGTCGGTAGGTTTCTGGGTCACTCACAGCTAATGATCCACAGCAGTTGGAGCCAGGGTACCCAAGTATCCAGCACTCGGAGAGATGCTAGAACCCAGGACACTGCTGAACCCTTGGCCGATAATGGCACCTGGGTCCGGTTGTCCCTGAGCTTATGGAACTGCAAAGGCAGAGTCGCGAGCATCAGGAAGGGATGGCAGCATCTCTCCTCGGTTTCTAAGACCAACAGCAGGAGTCCTATTGCCTTCTGTCCAAGGAGATGGTGCTATCAATCCAACACTATGAGACCAACATTGCGCGAGGGTGGCATCCACAGTGGAGATCACGGTGCAGGACGTGAACTCTATGTCATGGGATGTCTGCTCCACGACTCAGCTCATGAACTCCATGGTGCAGGGCTTCAACTACATTGTGCAGGCACGAGTGGGGATTCAAGAATATCAGCGCTGGAGAATGGTGGGGATTCTGGAACTCACTCCAGCTGCCCCAAGGCAACGGAAGGGAAGAGGATCGGCAGAAGCAACGGGTATTTGTGAGCTCCACACTGTGTGATCATCCACCTTCAGAGTGGTTGCCCTTTGTCCCTGACGAGCCACATGAATGCAGTCGATGACACCCTGTTTACTACGCCAATTATTGCAATAAAATCTGAGACCACTCAAGTCTGTCAATTCCAGTAAGCACAAACTTTATTCAAGCATATGTTGGCATGAGAGAATCACAGCTTACCTTTGTGGCTCTCTCTATGGCAAAGAGCTTGCCGCACGTATTTATAATTATTGTCTTCCGACATCTAATCATGATTTTTCTCATTAGTTTCTTAACTGTACTATCCAATAACCAGATACCTCACCAGTCAGTCTTGGGTCTGGCCTTCAGTATCCCCTCACATCCTTTTTGTCCTGTTCAGCAATGAATGTCTGTAAAAGCTGTTATTGTTATGACTGCTGGGCTAGCCGCCCATGGAAATATCCTTGGTCAGTGATCCCATCATGCCTACAGTATTAGCTATATTTTCTCTAAGGCCTAGAAAGAACTTCCATATATACGTTTGTCTGTTACTGTTGCTTCACATCGCCAGGGTCCCAGGTTCGATCCCCGGCTTGGGTCACTGTCTGTGTGGAGTCTGCACGTTCTCCCCGTGTCTGCATGGGTTTCCTCCGGTGCTCCGGTTTCCTCCCTGTGTCAAAAGACTGGGACTTGTGGGATGAGTTTGGTAATTTGGACGTTCTGAATTCTCCCTCTGTGTACCCGAACAGGCGCAGGAGTGTGGCGACAAGGGGCTGTTCACAGTAACTTCATTGCCGTGTTAATGTAAGCCTACTTGTGACAATAAAGATTATTATTATTATTATAATTTTGCACGTTTTAATATAGATCTTAACAAAATAATTTGAGGGACTTTCGGTGTCGACATGTAGGTGAAGGTCACACGTTGGGTGGTTCCTGTGAGAGTCCTCGGTATTTGGCCCTTTTCACCCAGTTTTTCAGGGGAACTTGAATGTAATCTTGTTCTAAAAGAGTTGTGGGCACGAGAGGATGTTAAAATCCCTAAGAAATAATATTGGGTGAAATTGAGCGAGAGCTAGTCCACCGGCAAAGCATATCAAAATGTGGAGTTCCGTGGGAGGAAAGATTGCAGAAGCAAGATCGCTGGGTGGGTCTCCATCCATCACTGTGGACATGCTTGCCAAGGTGATGGCGGTGGAGTCTGAGCGGCAATTTGCCAAGAATTGCGAGTGGCAAAGGTGGGAGTTCCGATGGACTCTCAAGAAGTTGGTGGAGGACTCGTCTCGCCCGATAAAGGGAGGCTCTTGGAAAGACATCGGAGACAGTGTGGGATTATGATGAGGTGGGCTGGAGGAAGCTCTGTCGCAACATAGTGACCAGCTTGCCTCGCTAGAAGCAGAGTTGCCGAAGGTGGAGGACAGAAATAAGGGCCTGAGTGCCAAGCTCAAGGACCTGGAAAACAGGTTGCGACGGCTACCTGCCCTCCATGGATCAGCCCCCACCCCACCCCCATTTGCTCCATGAACCCCCTCAGTTCTTTCGCCATTGCCTGCATCTTACCCGTTCTTGAACACGACCGGTCTAGGCTGGGGTCAAGGACAGTGTTAAAATCCCCACCCATAATCAACTATGCGAGTCCAGGTCAGGTATCTTCCCCAGCAGTCTATTGATAAACTCCACCTCATCCCAATTCGGGGCATGTACATTGACCAAGACTACCCTCATCCCCTCAAGCTTGCCACTCACCATGACAAATCTGCCTCCCGCATCCGAGATTGTGCTGCCCGTCTCAAATTGCACGCGTTTGTTGACCAAAATCACGATCCACCTGGTTTTAGTGTCCAGCCAGAGTGGAAGACCTGGCTAATCCAGACCTTCCTCAATCTGACCTGATCAGCTACTTTCAGGTGAGTGTCCTGAAGCATTAACACGTCCGCTTTCAGCGCCCTCAGATGCGCGAACACATGCGCCCGTTGAATCTTCACCAGTGCGTTTAACCCTCTAACATAGAACATGGATAGAAAAATACAGCACAGAACAGGCCCTTCGGCCCACGATGTTGTGCCGAACCTTTGTCCTAGATTAATCATAGATTATCATTGAATTTACAGTGCAGAAGGAGGCCATTCGGCCCATTGAGTCTGCACCGGCTCTTGGAAAGAGCATCCTACCCAGAGCCAACACCTCCACCCAACACGAAAGGCAATTTTGGACACAAAGGGCAATTTATCATGGCCAATCCACCTAACGTTCCAGATGATCAACCTGGCTAAGGGGCAACGTACCTCCCCCCCCCCGCCGATAAGCCATCCCGCTTCTCGCGGCCTCCCCCAGCCCCAGTGTTGCGCTTCCCCTGGCCCACCTCCTGACAGTCCCCACCTCAGACCTCCGACATGATCCCGCACCTAAGTCCCTCCCTCGTCAGCAGAACAACTACCCCTCCTAGCAACAACTGTAGCCTAGCCCTGCCATAAACTAACTAAATACACACCACCCACCTGGCTTCCGTAGACCAGCTCACCCAGCTAGCCTGGTGACTCTCCTCTCCGGCACCAACAAGTCTCCCATCTATTGTTCCCTCTGACCCCGCCCAGCAACACCACTTCCCCAAACCAGCCATCCTCGAGCAATTGCTCTGAAATGAAACAAACGAAAGGAGAAACAATTGAACCCCAACGCTAGTGCAAATCAAATAAAACAGAATAAGTAACAGGCGCTTCCAATGCCCCCCGCCCACCCCCCCCCACGATCCGAAAACAAAATGCCGGCAATACCACATACCTTGACCTCCCTCTTTTATCCCAACAAAAGCTCAAGTACAGGAGGGAAACAGAAAAAACAGGAAGAGAAAAAAAGAAACACATAACAACAGAAAAATGTGTAAACATCGCTCAGTGTCTTATTAACCCAAGTCCAAAAAGTCCTCAGTTCGGCACCAGCCCTTCTCTCTTGGGGAAGTCCATCGCATCCTGGGGCTCCTCAAAGTAATGGTGCCGGCCCTCGTGTGTGACCCACAGGTGCGCTGGATACAGCAGCCCAAACCTCACCTGCTTCTTAAACAGAATCTCTTTGACTTGCCTGTAACCTGCCGTTCTTCTGGCCACCTCCACGCTCAGGTCTGGTAGATGCGTAAGACACTGTTATTCCAATGACAGCTCCACTTGCGCTTGGCCCACTGTAGCACCCACTCCTTGTCCAGAAACCTGTGAAACCGGACCACCATTGCTCGGGGGGGGGGGGGGGGGGGGGGGGGGCGCTCGCGGCTGCCTCGCCAGCGCACTGTGCGCCATGTCCACCTCCACCGGGCACGGGAAGACATCATCTCCCAGCAGCTACTGGAGCATGCCCGCCACATACGCTGAGGGATCCTCTCCCTCAGCCCCGTTCGGGACACCAACGATTCTCAAATTCTGCTGACGAGACCTATTTTCCAGGTCCTCCACCTTTTCCAGGAGCCTTTTTTGCTCGTCCTACAGCCTCTCCACCTCCGCCTCCACTACCGTTTGGTGATCCTCCTGCTCCTCCTGCGCCTTTTTAAGCTTCTGTACGTATGATCCTGGGCATCCAGCCTATGCTCAAGGTGCTCGATAGACTTCTGAATCGGGGCTAAACTGCCCCGCTTCAAAGCAGTAAAGCCCTCTTGGATGACTTTGACATATGCTCTGTTGTTGGCTGGTCTGTCTGCACCGGGGCCCGGACACCGGCCATATTGTCCTCAGCAACAGCTTCTACATGTTTGCCCACTTCTTCAACTGTTTGCGACTCTTTCTGCTTCTTAGTTCCATACACCTGTGTCTGGAGTCGGTGCCTGAGTGCCTATGCCTTCCGAACTAGCACTCAAAAGTACAAAACAGCCGGGGGAAAAGGTCCAAACGTCCGTCTGGATCGAGAGCCACCAAATGTGCAACTTACTCCTCCATAGCCGCCACCGGAAGTGATGAAGACCCACAACTGTAATAGATGTTGGTTATGGGTCCACTTTACAGGTGTGATGCAAAAGTATTTTAAATCAAAAACAATGTTTATTCTATGAATCCAGTTAAGATTTTATAAACACACAGTAAACATCTTATCAACTACCAACACTGATACCACCATCCAAAGATATAGTACGCGACAGGTAACCCTTTGTAACTTTCCTAACAACATCCATAAGTCAAAGACCCTTTTTAACAAAGACAGTAGGTTTGCATTCCTTACAGAAACAGGCATTGCTTTGAAATCATCAAGTGATCTGGAGACATTATTTCGCAGGGAGAGGGACCGAAATATACCTCCTTGGTTTGAATGCAGCTCTCCAACTGAAAACAAAACTAAAACGAAGATCAAAAAACAGCTTCCAGCTCAAACAAAAGTTAAAAGCAGAGCCAGAGCCCAGCTCCACCCACACACTTACTTCACTGCAGCCACTTGAGAAGACAAACATTTCTTAAAGTGATATTCTCATGACAGCAGGAATGGTTGTTAGACATTCCTGGGCTTAGATGTTTTAAGAAGAATAGGGAGGGAGGTAAACGAGGAGTTGCACTGTTAATTAGGGAGTGCATCACAGTTGCAGAAAAGGTGGTATTCGAGGAGGGTTTGTCTACTGAGTCAATATGGGTGGAAGTCAGAAACAAGAAAGGAGCAGTCACTTTATTGGGAGTTTTCTATAGACCCCTGGCAGCAGAGAGATGGAGGAAAAGATTGGGCGGCAAATCTTGGAAAGGTGCAGAAGTAACAGAGTTATTGTCATGGTTGACTTCAACTTCCCCAATATTGACTGGAACCTCCTTACTGCAAATTGTTTGGATGGAGCAAATTTTGTCGGGTGTGTCCAGGAATGATTCCTGACTCAAATATGTGGATAGGCTGACTAGGGAGAAGGCCATATTGGATTTGGTGCTTGGCAACAAACCAGGCCAGGTGTCAGATATCTCGGTGGGAGAGCATTTTGGTGACAGTGACCACAACTCCTTGACCTTTACCATAGTCATGGAGAGGGATAGGAACACGTAGGTTCATGAAGGTATTTAATTGGGGGAGGGGAAATGATACTGCTATTTGACAGAGGAGCATACATTTGGAACAGCTGTTCTCAGGAAAATGCACAACAGTAATGTGGGGGTTGTTTAAGGCGCACTTGCTGCGAGTGTTGGATAGGTTTGTCCCACTGAGACAAGGCTGGAATGCTAAGGTGAAGGAGCCTTGGATGACAAGATTGGTGGAGCTTCTAGTCAAGAGGAAGAAGGAAGCATCCTAAGGTTGAGGAAAGAAGGGTCTGGCACGATTCTAGAGGATTACAAAGTAACCATGAAGAAAGTCAAAAATTGAATTAGCAGAGCTGGAAGGAGGCATGGAAATGCCCTGGTGGGAAAGATTAGGGAAAATCCCAAGGCGTTCTACACTTATGTGAGAAATAAGAGGATGGTCAGAATGAGAGTAGGGCCAATCCGAGATCGTGGAGGGAACTTGTGCCCAGGGTCTGAGGGAGGTAGGGGAGGCGCTAAATGAATATAGTGCTTCAGTATTTACTAGGGACAGGGACCTTGTTGTTCATGAGAACAGCCTGAACCAGGTTAATAGAATACAGTGAGTGATAGTGGGTGGAAGATATTCCGCCTGGAGGTCGGTGACCAATGGTGTCCTGCAGGGATCTGTTCTGGGCCCTTTGCTCTTTGTGGTTGTTATAAATGACTTGAATGAGGAAGTGGACGGGTGGGTTAGTTAGTTTCCGATGACATAAAGGTTTGTGGAGTTGCAGATAGTGTCGAGGGCTGTTGCAGGGAACAACTGGACATTGACAGGATGCAGAGCTGGGCTGAGAAGTGGCAGATGGAGTTCAACCATGGAGTACTCATGGAGTATTGTGCCCAGTTCGGGTTGCCTCATTATAGGAATGATGTGGATGCTTTGGAGAGTGTACAGAGGACATTTTCCAGGATGCTGTCTGGACTGAAGGGAATGCCTTATGAAGAAAGGTTGAGAGAGCTCGGGCTTTTCACACTGGAGCGAAGAAGGAAGAGAGGTGAAATGATACGTGGATAATTAGAGCACATTCTGGGGAAGGGGGGACCTGTACAGACAGTACGGTTTGCACCTGAACCAGAGGGGCACCAATATTCTGGGAGGAAAATTTGAAACGGCTCTTCGGAGGTGTGGGGGTTTAAACTAATTTGTCAGGGGGATGGGAAAACGAGCTGCAGTCCAGAAGCCAGTGTTGAGAGTAGTGAGGTACTGAGGAGGGTATAAGGTGGCAGGCGTCTACAGGCAGTCACGAAGGTGGGTTGAAGTGTGTCTACTTCAATGCAGGAGCATCCGGAATAAGGTGGGTGAACTTGGAGCGTCGATTGGTACCTGGGACTACGATGTTGTGGGCATTACGGAAACATGGTTAGAACAGGGACTGGAATGGTTGTTGGAAGTTTCGGGGTATAGATGTTTCAGTAAGTGTAGGGAAGGTGGTATTAGAGATGGAAGAGTAGCATTGTTAATCAAGGGTAGTTTAACGGCTGCAGAAAGGCAGTTCGAGGGGGATCTGCCTACTGAGGTAATATGGGCTGAAGTTAGAAATAGGAAAGGAGTGGTTATTAGGAGTTTTCTATAGGCCCCCAAATAGTAATAGAGATGTGGAGGAAGAAATTGCAAAACAGAGTATGGATAGGTGTGGAGGTCTCAGGGTAGTTGTCATGGGTGACTTTAACTTTCCAAATATTGATTGGAACCTCTATAGGTCGAACAGTTCGGATGGGGCACTTTTTGTACCGTGTGTGCAGAAGGGTTTCATGACACAATATGTGGATAGGCCGACAAGAGGTGGGCACCTTGGATTTGGTACTGGGTAATGAACTGGGCAAAGTATTAGATTTGTTTGTGGGAGAGCACTTTGGAGACAGTGACCACAATTCGGTGTCTTTCACTATTGCAATGGAGAGGGATTGGGCTATAGTGCAGGGCAAGGTTTATAATTGGGGGAGGGGTAATTATGGTGCGATTAGGCAAGAACTAGGGAGCATAAGATGGGAACAGAAAATGTCAGAGAAAGGCACAAATAAAAAGTGGAGCATGTTCAAGGAACAAATACTGCGTGTCCTTGATAGGTATGTCCCTGTGTGGCAGGGAGGAAATGACCGTGTGAGGGAACCAGTGGTTCACAAAAGAGGTTGAATGTCTTGTCAAGAGGAAAAAGGAAGCGAGTGTAAAGATGAGAAAACAAGGTTCACTTGGGTCGCTTGAGGGTTACAAAGTAGCAAGGAATAAGCTAAACAAATGGCTTAGGACAGCTTGGAGGGGGCATGAGAAGTCTTTGGCGGGTCGGATCAAATAAATCCCCAAGGCTTTTTACTCTTATGTGAGAAATAAAAGAATGACCATGGTGAGGTTAGGGCCGGTCAAGGACAGCAGTGGGAACTTGTGCATGGAGTCAGAAAGAGATAGGAGAGGGGTTGAATGAATACTTTTCTTCAGTGTTCACCAAGGAGAGTGGCCATGTTTTGGAGAATGAGAGTGTGATACAGGCGGGTCGGCTGGAGGAGGAAGATGTTCTGAGGAAGGATGCCAGAGGACTGGAGTGTGGCGAATGTTGTTCCTCTGTTCAAGAAAGGGAATATGATTGACGCTGGTAATTATAGGGCGGTTAGTCTTACTTCGGTGGTAGGTAAATTAATGGAAAAGGTCCTGAAGGTTAAGATTTATGACCATTTGGAAAGATGCAGCTTAATCCGGGATAGTCAACACGGATTTGTGAAGGATAGGTCTTGCCTCACAACTTTGATTGAATTCTTTGAGGAGGTAACTAATTGTGTAGATGAAGGTAGAGCAGTTGATGTCGTATACATGGATTTTAGTAAGGCGTTTGATAAGGTTCCCCATGGTAAGCTCATGAAGAACGTAAGAAGGTGTGGGATAGGCGGAAATTTGGCCAATTGGATAAGGAACTGGCTATCACATAGAAGACCAAGTGTGGTGGTGGATGTAATATTTTCAGACTGGAGATCAGTTACCAACGGTGTACCACAGGGATCAGTGCTGGGTTCTCTGCTATTTGTGATTTTTGTCATTGACTTGGAGGAGGGGGCTGAAGGGTGGGTCAGTCAATTTGCTGATGACACCAAGATTGGTGGAGTAGTGGATGAGGTGGAGGGCTGTTGTAGGCTGCAAACAGACATTGATAGGATGCAGAGCAGGGGCGGAAAATGGCAGATGGAGTTTAACCCTTGTTTTTGGGGCCACTGCTGTTTGTCATTTTTATAAATGACCTGGAGGAGGGCTGAGAAGAATGGGTGAGTAAATTTGCAGATGACACTAAAGTCGGTGGAGTTGTGGACAGTGTGGAAGGATGTTACAAGTTACAGAGGGACATAGATAAGCTGCAGCGCTGAGCTGAGAGGTGGCAAATGGAGTTTAATGCAGAAAAGCGTGAGGTCATTCATTTTGGAAGGAATAACAGGAAGACAGAGTACTGGGCTAATGGTAAGATTCTTGGCAGTGTGGATGAGCAGAGATCTCGGTGTCCATGTCCATTGATCCCTGAAAGTTGCCACTCAGGTTGAGAGGGTTGTTAAGAAGGTGTACGGTGTGTTAGCTTTTATTGGTAGAAGGATTGAGTTTCGGAGCCATGAGGTCATGTTGCAGCTGTACAAAACTCTGGTGCGACCGCATTTGGAGTATTGCATGCAATTCTGGTCACCGCATTATAGGAAGGATGTGGAAGCATTGGAAAGGGTGCAGAGGAGCTTTACCAGTATGTTGCCTGGTATGGTGGGAAGATCTTATGAGGAAAGGCTGAGGAACCTGAGGCTGTTTTGTTGGAAGGTTAAGAGGTGACTTAATTGAGGCATACACGATGATCAGAGGATTGGATAGGGTGGACAGTGAGAGCCTTTTTCCTCGGATGGTGATGTCTAGCACGAGGGGACATAGCTTTAAATTGAGGGGAGATAGATATAAGACAGATGCCAGAGGTAGGTTCCTTACTCAGAGAGGAGTAAGGGAGTGGAATGCCCTGCTTGAAACAGTAGTGGACTCGCCAACACTAAGGGAATTCAAATGGTCATTGGATAGACATATGGACGATAAGGGAATAGTGTCGATGGGCTTTAGAGTGGTTTCACAGGTGGACGCAACATCGAGGGCCGAAGGGCCTGTACTGCGCTGTAATGTTCTATGTTCTATAACCCTGATAAGTGCGAGGCGATTCATTTTTGTAGGAAAAATGTGAATGCGGATTACAGGGTCAACGGCAGGGTTCTGAGGAATGTGGAGGAATAGAGAGATCTTGGGGTTCATGTCCACAGATCTCTGAAGGTTGCCATTGAAGTGGATAGAGCCGTGAAGAACGCCTGTAGTGTGTTAGCGTTTATTAACAGGGGGCTTGAGTTTAAGAGCCGTGGGGTTATGTTGCAACTGTACATGACCCTGGTGAGACCACATTTGGAGTATTGTGTGGAGTATCTTTACTCAGAGAGTGGTTAGGGTGTGGAATTAACTGCCTGCTGTGATAGTGGAGTCGGACACTTTGGGAACTTTCAAGCCGTTATTGGATAGACACATGGAGCACACCAGAATGACAGGGAGTGGGATAGCTTGATCTTGGTTTCGGACAAGGCACGGCACAACATTGAGGGCCGAAGGGCCTGTTCGGTGCTGTACTGTTCTATGATAGAGGTGTACAAGGTGATGAGAGGCATAGATAGAGTGGATAGCCAGAGACTTTTCCCCAGGGTGGAGATGGCTGTCATGAGGGGACATAATTTTAAGGTGATTGGAAGAAGGTTTGGGGAGATATCAGGGGCAGGTTCTTTACACAGAGAGTGGTGGGTGTGTGGAATGCACTGCCAGGGGAAGTGGTGGATTCGGAGTCATTAGGGACATTTAAGTGACTCTTGGACAGGCACATGGACAGCAGTAATTTGAAGGGGTGTAGGTTAGGTTGATCTTAAGATTAGGATAAATGGTCGGCACAACATTGTGGGCCAAAGGGTCTGAACTGTTCTGTACTGTTCTATGTTCTATGAGCCCAATCCGCTTGGGCCATATTTGGGGTGTTGGACCTGCCGGGAGCTGCAGGAGCTGCAGACAATGGCGGATGTGAAAGCCTTTGCCTCGCTAATTGCTCGCAGGCAGTTTCTGTTGTGGTGAAGGTCAGCTACTCTGCTCTGTGCCTCAGTGTGGCTGGGGCACTTAAGGAGGATGAGCAACCAGAAGTCGTGGTGCACATAGGCACCAACAACATAGCTCAGAAAAGGGATGAGGACCTAAAAAGTAATTTTAGGAAGTTAGGTTGGAATCTAAAGAACACGACAAGCAGAGTAATAATTTCAGGATTGCTACCGGTGCCATGTGCAAGTGAGGCAAGGAACAGGGAGCGAGTGCAGCTGACCATGTGGCTACAGGACTGGTGCAGGAGGGAAGGCTTCAGATATGTAGATCATTAGGATACCTTCTGGTGAATGTGGGACCTGTACATGAAGGACGGGTTGCACCTAAACTGAAGGGGCACCAATATCCTGGGCAGGTGTTTGCTTGAACTCTTCGGGAGGATTTAAACTTGTTTGGCAGCAGGACGGGAATCAGAGCTACGAATCAGAGGATAGGGTAGCTGTTGAACAGGCAGAAATAGTATGCAGCAAGACTGTGAGGAATAGACCATTGATAGGGCAAAGTTGCACTCAGTGGGATGGGTTAAAGTGTGTCTGTTTCAATGCAAGGAGTGTCAGGAATAAAGCAGATGAACTTGGACCTTGATCAGTACTTGGAACTACGAGAACTATGAAGACATGGATTTCACAGGGGCAGTATGATTGGCCAGGATTTAGAGAACACCTAAGTATATCATGGAGTTCACCTGACCCAGAACATTTTTTTTGATAAACAATTATTAAGGCATTTTGGCACAATAAACAAGAATAATATAAAACGGTGTGCAAAAATCAATCGTTATCGTGCAAGAAACCCAGCTCCCCTCCCACAAGGACCTGCCTAACTAACCCCCTAAACTACATTGCCCTAAACCCCCACCCCACCACCCCCCCCCCCCCCCCCCCCCCCACCACCCCAACCCCCATGCTGACGATGAATTTGCCGCAACGAAGTCGATAAATGTTTGCCACCTCCGGGCGAACCCATACAGCGACCCTCTAAGCAAACTTAATCTTCTCCAGACCGAGAAAGCTCGCCATATCTGATAGCCAGCCCTCCGACTTCGGAGATTTTGAGTCCTTCCATGCCAGCAGGATTCGTCGCCGGGCTACCAGGGAAGCCAAGGCCAAAATGTCAGCGTCTCTCTCCCCCTGGACTCCCGGGTTCTCCGAAACCCCCAAAATAGCCACCTCTGGACTCATAACCACCCTGTTTTCAGTACCCGGGACATAACATCCGTGAACCCCTGCCAGTACCCCCTAAGTTTTGGGCATGCCCAAAACATGTGGACATGGTTTGCTGGCCCTCGGGAATATATGGCGCACCTGTCCTCCAATCCTAAAAATGTACTCATCTGGGCCACTGTTATGTGCGCCCGCTGGACGACCTTAAATTGAATCAGGCTGATCCTGGCGCATGTTGCGATTGCGTTTACCCTACCTCAATGCCTCTGCCCACAAGCCCTCTTCTATCTCACCTCCGAGCTCCTCTTCCCACTTAAGCTTCAGCTCCTTGGTCTGTGACTCCTCCGCTCCCATAAGTTCTTTCTATATATCCGAGACCCACTGCGCCACAGCCGAGGGCAGCATGGTGGCGCAGTGGGTGGGTACTGCTGCCTCACAGCGCTGAGGTCCCAGGTTCGTTCCCGGCTCTGGGTCATTGTCTATGTGGAGTTTGCACATTCTCCCCGTGTTTGCGTGGGTTTCGCCCCCACAACCCAAAGACGTGCAGGGTAGGTGGATTGGCCATGCTAAATTGCCCCTTAATTGGAAAAAATGAATTGGGTGCTCAAACGTTTTGGGGCAGCACGGTAGCATTGTGGATAGCACAATTGCTTCACAGCTCTAGGGTCCCAGGTTCGATTCCGGCCTGGGTCACTGTCTGTGTGGAGCCTGCACATCCTCCCCGTGTGTGCGTGGGTTTCCTCCGGGTGCTCCGGTTTCCTCCCACAGTCCAAAGATGTGCAGGTTAGGTGGGTTGGGCATGATAAATTGCCCTTAGTGTCCAAAATTGCCCTTAGTGTTGGGTGGGTTACTGGGTTATGGGGATAGGGTGGAGGTGTTAACCTTGGGTAGGGTGCTCTTTCCACGAGCTGGTGCAGACTCGATGGGCCGAATGGCCTCCTTCTACACTGTAAATTCTATGAAAAAAAACCTCCTTTTCCCACCCATCCACTGGACGCTACCTTGTCCTGGATCCCCCTGAGCGGCAGACGTGGGAAGGATGGAATCTGTCTGCGTAGAAAGTCCCGCAACTGCAGGTACCTGAACTCATTCCCTCGCGCCAGCCCAAATGTCTCCTCTAACGCCCTCGTGCTCGGGAAGCTCCCTTCCAAATATAAATCCCCCATCATCTCAATTCCAGCCCTCCGCCATGCTTGGAACCCACCGTCCATATTTCCCGGGCCAACCGATGCTCCCATTCCCCTCCACGTGCCTTCTCCATTGGCCCCAGATCCGCAAAGTCGCCACCTCTATGGGGCAGTTGGTGTACCGTGCTGGCGGGGGTAGCAGAAGCGCTGTAAGCAGTGCCGCCAGACTGGTCCCCCTACACGAAGCGGCCTCCATTCGCCCCCAAACCGACCCACACCCACGTTACACTTCCTTATCATAGTTATGAAAAGAAGAGTAAGATAGATTATGAGAGTAAACTTGCTCAGAATATAAAAACAGATAGTAAAAGTTTCTACAAATACATAAAACAAAAAAGAGTGGCTAAGGTAAATATTGGTCCTTTAGAGGATGAGAAGGGAGATTTAATAATGGGAGATGAGGAAATGGCTGAGGAACTGAACAGGTTTTTTGGGTCGGTCTTCACAGTGGAAGACACAAATAACATGCCAGTGACTGATGGAAATTAGGCTATGACAGGTGAGGACCTTGAGAGGATTGATATCACCAAGGAGGTAGTGATGGGCAAGCTAATGGGGCTAAAGGTAGACAAGTCTCCTGGCCCTGATGGAATGCATCCCAGAGTGCTAAAAGAGATGGCTAGGGAAATTGCAAATGCACTAGTGATAATTTACCAAAATCCACTAGACTCTGGGGTGGTCCCGGCGGATTGGAAATTAGCAAATGTGACACCACTGTTTAAAAAAGGAGGTAGGCAGAAAGCGGGTAATTATAGGCCAGTGAGCTTAACTTCGGTAGTAGGGAAGATGCTGGAATCTATCATCAAGGAAGAAATAGCGAGGCATCTGGATGGAAATTGTCCCATTGGACAGACGCAGCATGGGTTCATAAAGGGCAGGTCGTACCTAACTAATTTAGTGGAATTTTTTGAGGACATTAACAGTGCGGTAGATAACGGGGAGCCAATGGATGTGGTATATCTGGATTTCCAGAGAGCCTTTGACAAGGTGCCACACAAAAGGTTGTTGCATAAGATAAAGATGCATGGCATTAAGGGGAAAGTAGTAGCATGGATCGAGGATTGGTTAATTAATAGAAAGCAAAGAGTGGGGATTAATGGGTGTTTCTCTGGTTGGCAATCAGTAGCTAGTGGTGTCCCTCAGGGATCAGTGTTGGGCCCACAACTGTTCACAATTTACATAGATGATTTGGAGTTGGGGACCAAGGGCAATGTGTACAAGTTTGCAGACGACACTAGGATAAGTGGTAAAGCAAAAAGTGCAGAGGATACTGGAAGTCTGCAGAGGGATTTGGATAGGCTAAGTGAATGGGCTAGGGTCTGGCAGATGGAATACAATGTTGACAAATGTGAGGTTATCCATTTTGGTAGGAATAATAGCAAAAGGGATTATTATTTAAATGATAAAATATTAAAACATGCTGCTGTGCAGAGAGACCTGGGTGTGCTAGTGCATGAGTCGCAAAAAGTTGGTTTTCAGGTGCAACAGGTGATTAAGAAGGCAAATGGAATTTTGTCCTTCATTGCGAGAGGGATGGAGTTTAAGACTAGGGAGGTTATGCTGCAATTGTATAAGGTGTTAGTGAGGCCACACCTGGAGTATTGTGTTCAGTTTTGGTCTCCTTACTTGAGAAAGGACGTACTGGCACTGGAGGGTGTGCAGAGGAGATTCACTAGGTTAATCCCAGAGCTGAAGGGGTTGGATTACGAGGAGAGGTTGAGTAGACTGGGACTGTACTCGTTGGAATTTAGAAGGATGAGGGGGGATCTTAGAGAAACATATAAGATTATGAAGGGAATAGATAGGATAGATGCGGGCAGGTTGTTTCCACTGGCGGGTGAAAGCAGAACTAGGGGGCATAGCCTGAAAATAAGGGGAAGTAGATTTAGGACTGAGTTTAGGAGGAACTTCTTCACCCAAAGGGTTGTGAATCTATGGAATTCATTGCCCAGTGAAGCAGTAGAGGCTCCTTCATTAAATGTTTTTAAGATAAAGATAGATAGTTTTTTGAAGAATAAAGGGATTAAGGGTTATGGTGTTCAGGCCGGAAAGTGGAGCTGAGTCCACAAAAGATCAGCCATGATCACATTGAATGGTGGAGCAGGCTCAAGGGGCCAGATGGCCTACTCCTGCTCCTAGTTCTTATGTTCTTATGTTGGCCACCAAGTAGTAATTACTAAAGTTTGGCAGCGCCAGCCCCCCCTTCCCCTCGGTTCCTCTCGAGCATCACCTTCTTCATCCACGGCGACTTTGCCGCCCACACAAATCATAAAATCATTTTATTTACCTTCTTGAAAAAAGACCGTGGAATGAAAATGGGGAGACACTGGAAAGCGAACAGGAATCTAGGGAGGATCGTCATTTTAACCGTCTGCACTCTCCCCGCTAGTGTCAGTGGGAGCACATCCCACCTCGGAACTCAGCCCTCATTTGCTCCACCAACCGAGACATAGAACATAGAACATAGAAAATACAGCACAGAACAGGCCCTTCGGCCCACGATGTTGTGCCGAACCTTTGTCCTAGATTAATCATAGATTATCATTGAATTTACAGTGCAGAAGGAGGCCATTCGGCCCTTTGAGTCTGCACCAGCTCTTGGAAAGAGCACCCTACCCAAACTCAACACCTCCACCCAACACCAAGGGCAATTTGGACACTAAGGGCAATTTATCATTAGCCAATTCACCTAACCCGCACATCTTTGGACTGTGGGAGGAAACCGGAGCACCCGGAGGAAATTCATGTTCAACTTGTGCAGATGGTCCCCGTCCCGCGCCACCTGTATCCCTAGGTATCTAAACATGTCCCCCACTGAACGGCAGCCCCTTCAACCTACCCTCTCGGCCCCTCACCTGGACTGCAAACAACTCCCTCTTTGCCATGTTCAGTTTGTACCCCGACAACCGGCCGAATTCCTTCAGGATTCCCGTGACTTCATCCATCCCAGCCACTGGATCCGTGATGTATCAGAGCAGGTCGTCGGCGTACAATGAAACTCTGTGTTCCACCCCCTACCCCCCCCCCCGTACCAGCCCCGAGAAGCTCTTTGGGCAATTGCCAGCGGCTCTATTGCTAACGCAAACAGCCGTGGGGTGAGGGGACGCCCCTGCCTTGTCCCACGGTACTGCCTGAAATAGCCAGATGTCGTCCTATTCGGCCTCCGGAGCCTGGTACAACAGTCTGACCCAGTCGATAAAGCCTTCCCAGAACCCAAAACGCCCCAGCACCTCCCATAAATAGTCCCATTCAACCCGGTCGAAAGTCTTCTCGGCATCCATTGCCAGAACTACCTCTACCTCCCTACTCTCCGGTGGCATCATAATCACAATCAGGAGCCTTCTTAGGTTGGCAACCAGCTGCCTGCCCTTGACGAACCCGGTTTGAACTTCCATAATGACGTCTGGCACACAGTCCTCAATCCGAGCCGCCAAGAGCTTCTCCAGAACTTTAGCATCTACGTTGAGCAGAGTGATTGGCCTGAAGGACCCACATGCCTCCGGGTCTTTGTCCCGTTCCAATATTAGGGAGATGGTGGCCTGTGACATCGTCGGGGGTAAGACTCCTCTTCTCTTGCCTCAGTAAAAACCCTAGCCAGCACCGGCCTCACTACCTCGGAGAACGTTTTGTAAAACTCCACCGGATACCCATCCGGCCCCGTGGCTTTACCCGATTTACCCGATGGAACGAAGAAGCAGAAAGAGTCGCAAACAGTTGAAGAAGTGAGAAAACAAGTGTCGTGTAGAAGCTGTTGCTGAGGACAATATGGCCGGTGTCCGGGCCCCGGTGCAGACAGTCCTGCCAACAAGAGAGCATATGTCAAAGTCATCCAAGAGGGCTTTACTGCTTTGAAGCGGGACAGTTTAGCCCCGATTCAGAAGTCTATCGAGCGCCTTGAGCATAGCCAGGATCATACGTACAGAAGCTTAAAAAGGCGCAGGAGGAGCAGGAGGATCACCAAACGGTAGTGGAGGCGGAGGTGGAGAGGCTGTAGGACGAGCAAAAAAGGCTCCTGGAAAAGGTGGAGGACCTGGAAAATAGGTCTCGTCGGCAGAATTTGAGAATCGTGGGTCTCTCGGAGGGGGCTGAGGGAGAGGATGACGCAGCGTATGTGGCGGGCATGCTCCAGAAGCTGATGGGAGATTGTCTTCCCGCGCCTGGTGGAGGTGCACAGGGCGCTGGCGAGGCATCCACGAGCGTGTGCCGCCCCCCCTCCCCCTCGAGCGATGGTGGTCCGGTTTCACAGGTTCCTAGACAAGGAGCGGGTGCTACAGTGGGCCAAGCGCACGGGGAGCTGCCATTGGAATAAAAGTCTCTTGCGCATCTACCAGACCTGAGCGTGGAGGTGGCCAGAAGAAGGGCAGCACGGTAGCCTTGTGGATAGCACAATTGCTTCACAGCTCCAGGGTCCCAGGTTCGATTCTGGCTTGGGTCACTGTCTGTGCGGAGTCTGCACATCCTCCCCGTGTGTGCGTGGGTTTCCTCCGGGTGCTCCGGTTTCCTCCCACAGTCCAAAGATGTGCGGGTTAGGTGGATTGGCCATGATAAATTGCCCTTAGTGTCCAAAATTGCCCTTAGTGTTGGGTGGGGTTACTGGGTTATGGGGATAGGGTGGCGGTGTTGACCTTGGGTAGGGTGCTCTTTCCAAGAGCCGGTGCAGACTCGATGGGCTGAATGGCCTCCTTCTGCACTGTATATTCTATGATAATCTATGAAAGGGCAGGCTACAGGCAAGTCAAAGACATTCTGTTTAAGAAGCAGGTGAAGTTTGGGCTGCTGTATCCGGCGCACCTGTGGGTCACACTTGAGGGACGGCACCATTACTTTGAGGAGCCCGAGGATGCGATGGACTTCGCCAAGTGCCGAACTGAGGACTTTTTGGACTTGGGTTAATAAGACACTGAGCGATGTTTACACATTTTTCTGGTGCTATGTGTTTCTCTTTTTCTCTTCCTGTTTTTTCTGTTTCCCTCCTGTACTTGAGCTTTTGTTGGGATAAAAGAGGGCGGTCAAGGTATGTGGTGTTGCCGGCATTTTGTTTTCGGATCGGGGTGGGTTGGGAGTGCCTGTTACTTCTTCTGTTTTATTTGATATGCACTAGCGTTGGGGTTCAATTGTTTCTCCTTTCGTTTGTTTCATTTCAGAGCAATTGCTCGAGGGTGGCTGGCTTGGGGAAGTGGTGTTGCTGGGCGGGGTCAGAGGGAACAATAGATGGGAGACTTGTTGGTGCCGGAGTCGAGAGTCACCAGGCTAGCTGGGTGAGCTGGTCTACGGAAGCCAGGTGTGTGTGTGGGGGGGGGTGTATTTAGTTAGTTTATGGCAGGGCTAGGTTACAGTTCTTGCTAGGGGGAGTAGTTGTTCTGCTGATGAGGGAGGTACTTAGTTGCGGGATCATGGAGGTAGTCGGAGGTGGGGGCTGTCAGGAGGTGGGCCAGGGGAAGCGCAACACCGGGAAGGGCTGGATTAGCCAGGTCTTCCACTCGGGGCTGGACACTAAAACCAGGGGGATCGTGATTTTGGTCAACTACCGGGTGCAATTTGAGATGGGCAGCACAATCTCTGATGCGGGAGGCAGATTTGTCATGGTGAGTGGCTTGAGGGGATGAGGGTAGTCTTGGTCAATGTACATGTCCCGAATTGGGATGAGGTGGAGTTTATCAATAGACTGCTGGGGAAGATACCTGACCTGGACTCGCATCGTTGATTATTGGTGGGGATTTTAACACTGTCCTTGACCCCCAGCCTAGACCGGTCGTGATCAAGAACGGGTAAGATGAAGGCAATGGCGAAAGAACTGAGGGCGTTCATGGAGCAAATGTGGGGTGGGGTGGGTGGGGGGGGGGGGGGGGGGGTGGTGGGGCTGCTGATCCATGGAGGGCTAGCCGTCCGACGGGGAGGGAGTTTTCGTTCTACTCACGTGTCCATAAGGTGTATTCCCGAACTGATTTTTTCATCATGAGCAGAGATTTGATAGCGAGGGTGAAGGACGTAGAATATTCGACGATCGCTATTTCGGACCATGCCCCGCACTGGGTTGATCTGCAGGTCTGCAAGGAAAGTTTTCAGTGCCCTCAATGGAGGCTGGAGGTCGGTTTGTTGGTGGACGAGGCGGTGTGTGAGAGGGTGAGGAAATGTATGCAAAACTACCTGCAGGTCAATGACACAGGGGAAGTCTCAGCGGTGGTACCCTGGGAAGCGCTGAAGGCGGTGGTGAGATCGGAGCTGATTTCGAACAGAGCACATAGGGACAAGATGGACAGGGCAGAAATGGACCGACTGGCAAGGGAGATCATACAGACAGACAGGAGATACGCGGACACCCCGAGGACAGAGTTTTTAAGGGAACGGCGAAGGCTGCAGACTGAGATTGGGGTGTTGTCCACAGTCAAGGCCATGCGACAGCTTAGGAAGGCGAGGGTTGCGATTTACGAGCACGGGGTGAAAGCCAGTAGAATGCTGGCACAGCAACTGAGGAAGAGGGAAGCGGCCAGGGAAATAGGGAAGGTAGTCGACGGGGGGGGGGGCGGTGAAACTTGGTAGGGAATCCACCGGGGCTGGACAAGGTGTTCAGGGGCGGGAGGGGATGAGACGCTTTCTGGATGAACTGACCTTCCCAAAAGTAGCCAGGGGGTTGGTTGACGGGTTTCGGGCCCCGATCAGGACTGAAGAAATATTGGTGGGCTTTATGCTAAGGTGAAGGAGCCTTGGATGACGAGATTGGTGGAGCTTCTAGTCAAGAGGAAGAAGGAAGCTTCCTAAGGTTGAGGAAAGAAGGGTCTGGCACGACTCTAGAGGATTACAAGGGAACCATGAAGAAAGTCAAAAATTGACTTTGCAGAGCTGGAAGGGGGCATGAAAATGCCCTGATGGGACAGATTAGGAAAAACCCCAAGTCGTTCTACACTTATGTGAGAAATAAGAGGATGATCAGAATGAGAGTAGGGCCAATCAGGGACAGTGGAGGGAACTTGTGCCCAGAGTCTGGTGGAGGTAGGGGAGGCGCTAAATGAATATAGTGCTTCAGTAATCACTAGAGAGAGGGACCTTGTTGTTCATGAGAACAGCCTGAACCAGGTTAATAGAGTCAAACAGGTTGATATTAAGAAGGAGGATGTGCTGAACATTTTGAAATGCATCAGGATAGAAAACATAGACAACATTCGCCTCTTTCCAATCATCCAGTACTATTCCAGTGGAGAGTGAGGACGCAAAGAATATCGCCAACGGCGCAGCAATCTCTTCCCTCGCTTCCAGTTTTAACATTAGGTATATCCTGTCTGAACCAGGGGACTTTTCATTTCAAAATTCTATGAAATGAAAAGTCCCCTCGTGGGAGGCATGGGAAACAGGGGAATATGGCTGTCTGGATACAGAATTTGCTGGCCTATAGAATACAGCGAGTGATAGTGGGTGGAAAATATTCCGCCTGGAGGTCGTTGACCAATGGTGTCCTGCAGGGATCTGTTCTGGGCCCTTTGCTCTTTGTGGTTTTTATAAATGAATTGGACGAGGAAGTGGAAGGGTGGGTAAGTTAGTTGCCGATGACATAAATGTTTGTGGAGTTGTAGATAGTGTCGAGGGCTGTTGCAGGTTACAACAGGACATTGACAGGATGCAGAGCTGGGCTGAGAAGTGGCAGATGGAGTTCAACCTCGATAAATGTGAAGTAATTCATTTTGGAATGTCGAATTTGAATGCTGAATAGAGGGTTAAAGGCAGGATTCTTGGAAGTGTGGAGGAACAGAGAGATCTTGGGGTCAACGTACATAGATACCTCAAAGCTGCTAACCAGGTTGATCAGGTTATTAAGAAGGAGCATGGTGTGTTGGCATTCATTAACAGGGGGATTGAGTTTAAGAGCCGTGAGGTTTTGATGCATAGAATTACAGTGCAGAAGGAGGCCATTCAGCCCATCGAGTCTGTACCGACCCTTGGAAAGAGCACCCTAAGTAAGCCCCACACATCCACCCTATCCCCCTTTATCCTCATAACCCAGTAACCCCACCTAACCTTTTTGGACACAAAGGCAATTTAGAATAGCCAGTCCACCTAAACCTGCACATCTTTGGACTGTGGGATGAAACCGGAGCACATGGAGGAAACCCACGCACATGCTGGGAGAATGTGCAGACTCCACACAGATAGTGACCCAAGCCGGGAATCGAACCTGGGATCCTGGAGCTGTGAAGCAAGTGTGATAACCACTATGCTACCGTGTTGCAGCTTTATAAAACCCTGGTTAGACCACCCTTAGATTATTGTGCCCAGTTCGGGTTCCTCATTATAGGAAGGATGTGGATGCTTTGGAGAGGGTACAGAGGAGATTTACCAGGATGCTGCCTGGACCGGAGGGAATGTCTTATCAAGAAAGGTTGAGAGAGCTGGGGCTTTTCACACTGGAGCGAATAAGGAAGAGAGGTGATATGATACGTGGATAATTGGAGCACATTCTGGGGAAGGTGAGACCTGTACAGACGGGACGGTTTACACCTGAACCAGAGGGGCACCAATATTCTGGGAGGGAAATTTGATACGGCTCTGCGGGGGGGGGGGGGTTAAACTAATTTGTCAGGGGGATGGGAAAACGAGCTGCAGTCCAGAATCCAGTGTTGAGAGTAGTGAGGTACTGAGGAGGGTATCAAGGTCACAGGACGCTACTGGCAGTCATGAAGGTGGGTTGAAGTGTGTCTACTTCAATGCGGGAGCATCCCGAATAAGGTAGGTGAAATTGGAGAGTGGATTGGTACCTGGGACTACGATGTTGTGGGCATTACGGAAACATGGTTAGAACAGGGACAGGACTGGTTGTTGGAAGTTCCGGGGTATAGATGTTTCAGTAAGCGTAGGGAAGGTGGTAAAACAGGTGGAGGAGTAGCATTGTTAATCAAAGGTAGTTTAACGGCAGCAGAAAGGCAGTTCGAGGGGGATCTGCCTACTGAGGTAATATGGGCTGAAGTTAGAAATTGGAAAGGAACGTTAGGAGTTTTCTATAGGCCCCCAAATAGTAATAGAGATGTGGAGGAAGAAATTACAGAACAGGTTATGGATAGGTGTGGAGGTCATGGGTGACTTTAACTTTCCAAATATTGATTGGAACCTCTATAGGTCGAACAGTTCGGATGGGGCAGTTTTTGTACAGTGAGTGCAGAAGGGTTTCCTGACACAATATGTGGATAGGCCGACAAGAGGTGGGGCCACATTGGATTTTGCTCTGGGTAATGAACCGGGCCAAGTATTAGATTTGTTTCTGGGAGAGCACTTTGGAGACAGTGACCACAATTCGGTGTCTTTCACTATTGCAATGGAGAGGGATTGGGCCATAGTGCAGGGCAAGGTTTATAATTGGGGAGGGGTAATTATGATTCGATTAGGCAAGAATTAGGGAGCATAATATGGGAACAGAAACTATCAGGGAAAGGCACAAATGAAAGTGGAGCTTGTTCAAGGAACAAATACTGTGTGTCTGTGATAGGTATGTCCCTGTGTGGCAGGGAGCAAATGGCCGTGTGAGGGAACCATGGTGCACAAAAGAGGTTGAATGTCTTGCCAAGAGGAAAAAGGAAGCGTATGTAAAGATGAGAAAACCAGGTTCAGTTGGGTCGCTTGAGGGTACAAAGTAGCAAGGAATGAGCTAAACAAAGGGCTTAGGAGAGCTAGAAGGGTCATGAGAAGTCCTTGGCGGGTCGGATCAAGGAAATCCCCAAGGCTTTTTGCTCTTATGTGAGAAATAAAACAATGACCAGGGTGAGGTTAGGGCTGGTGAAGGACAGTAGTGGGAACTTGTGCATGGAATCAGAAGAGATAGGAGAGGGGTTGAATGAATACTTTTCTTCAGTGTTCACCAAGGAGAGTGGCCATGTTTTTGAGGATGAGTGTGTGATACAGGCAGGTAGGCTGGAGGAGGGAGATGTTCTGAGGAAGGATGTATTAGCAATTTAGGGCTTTTCTCTTTGGAGCGAAGGAGGGTGAGAGGCTTATAAGATGATGAGGTCGTTAGATAGAGTGGACGTTCAGAGACTATTTCCTCGGGTGGATGTAGCTGTTACAAGGGGGCATAAATATAAGGTTTAGGGTAGGAGATATAGGAGGGATGTCCGAGGTAGGTCCTTTACTCAGAGAGTGGTTAGGGTGTGGAATGGACTGCCTGCTGTGATAGTGGAGTCGGTTACTTTGGGAACTTTCAAGCCGTGATTGGATAGGCACATGGAGCACACCAGAATGACAGGGAGTGGGATAGCTTGATCTTGGTTTCGGATAAGGCTCGCCACAACATCGAGGGCCGAAGGGCCTGTTCTGTGCTGTAATGTTCTATATTCTATATTCTATGATAGAGGTGTACAAGGTGATGAGATGCATGGACAGAGTGGATAGCCAGAGAATTTTACCCAGGGTGGAGATGGCGGACATACTTTTGAGGTGATTGGAAGAAGGTTTGGGGAGATATCAGGGGAAGTTTCTTTACACAGAGAGTGTGCGTGGAATGCACTGCCAGGGGAAGTGGTGAATTCGGAGTCATTAGGGACATTTAAGTGACTCTTGGACAGGCACATGGACAGCAGTAATTTGAAGGGGTGTCGGTAAGGTTGATCTTAAGATGAGGATAAATGGTCGGCACAACATTGTGGGCCGAAGGGTCTGTACTGTTCTGTACTGTTCTATGTTCTATGAGCCCAATCCGCTTGGGCCATATTTGGGGTGTTGGACCTGCTGGAGGTGGATTGGCCATGATAAATTGCCCTTCAGTATCCAAAATTGCCCTTGGTGTTGGGTGGGGTTACTGGGTTATGGGGATAGGGTGGAGGTGTTGACCTTGGATGGGGTGCTCTTTCCAAGAGCCGGTGCAGACTCGATGGGCCGAATTGCCTCCTTCTGCACTGTAAATTCTATGAGCTGCAGGAGGTGCAGACCGTGGCGATGTTAAAGCCTTTGCCTCGCTAATTGCTCGCAGACAGGTTCTGTTGTGGTGTAGGTCAGCTTCTCTACTCTGTGCCTCAGTGTGGCTCCTATCGCTTGAAAAAAATATGTTCACCTTGAGTAATGCGATCGAGGGGTTCTTCACTTTGCATGTCAAGGAAAATTATATTTATTAGTGTCACAAGTAGGCTTCCATTAACACTGCAATGAAGATATTGTGAAAATTCGATCGTCACCACATTCCGGTGCCTGTTTGGGTACACTGAGGGAACATTCAGAATGTTCAATCCACCTAACCTGTACGTCTTTGGACTGGGGGAGGGAACCAGAGCACCCGGAGGAAACCCAAGCAGACACTGGGAGAACGTGCAGACTCCGCACAGACAGTGACCAAGCCGAGAATCAATCCCAGATCCCAGGCGGGAAACAACTGCTGTTCGGGGGGGGGGGGGGGGGCGGTCCGGGAAGGGGGGGGGGGGGGGTCTGGGGGCGCGTGTTGTTTTCTCATTGTACATGTTTTGTTTCGCATGGGGTGTGTGCTCGCTCTTATGTATAAAATATTACAAATCTTAATTAAAATATTTTAAAAGAAGAGCAATAATTTAATTTATCCCACTTCAAGCCTATATGAAGATTAATGTCCCCATTATTACTGGATTGCACTTGTTGCAAAGACTTTTACTTTATTGATTTTTACTCTGCCAGGCACTACAGCAACCGTTGCGAAGCCTGTAAACACCACCCAATGTTTTTAATTCCTTGCTGTTTCTTAACCACAACCAAACTGATTGTGGTTCCACTGACCCAAGATCCTTTCCCTCTCCTGCCTCTCCCTATTCCTTTCCAGTAGCAATTGTGCTCTTGTGTGAATTTCCTGCTGCGGCCATCTAGAATTTATACAGATCAGTCACAACCTCCATCCTTTATATGTATGTATACCCTAATAGATCACAGCAGAAAAGAGGATGGAACTGTATCTAGCCTTGTGCTCCAATGTGTACAGGTGGAGACAATCGGAGATGCCTACATGGTGGTTGCAGGAGTCCCCGAGAAAACGAAATATCATGCGCATAACATCTGTGACATGGCTCTGGACATGGTACGATCAATAGGCCATCTGAAGGATCCATCCACTGGGAGCAATATTCAAATTCGTGTTGGTGAGTTTCCCTGAATAGAGAAAGACAAGATTAGGTTGGTGCAACTGACTAGATACTGATTGGTGGGAGCATTGAAAATGATTTCTTGGGAACGTCGAGAGTGATTTTTGAGAGCATTGGGAATAATTAGCAGAAGCATTCAAAATGAAAGGTGGAAGCATTTGGAATGATGTAGGAATGTTAGGAATGTATAGTGGCAACATTGGGAATGAATGGGAGCAACATTGAGAATGTTTGGTGGGTGCATTTGGAATGTCGAAAATGATTTTTGGGAACATTGGGAATGAATATTGGGATTGATTTTTGGGAACATGGGAATAATTAGCTGGAGCATTGGGCATGTTTGGAGGAAACGTTGGGAATGATTTGTGGGAGCGTTGAGAATGACAGTTGGGATTTTGGTGCAGGATTAGGAATGTTGGGAGTGATTGGTGGAAATATTGGGAATGATTAGACGGAATATTGAGAATGATTAGCCCATCCCATTCACTTCATATTTGCCTCGCTCTAGGTGTTCATTCCGGAATGGTGGTTGCTGGTGTGGTGGGGCACAAGATGCCTCGGTTTGGACTATATGGAGACACTGTACATTCAGCATCAGCCATGGAGAGTAATGGCAAGGTAGGTGCTGAGAATCTGTCACAGTCCATCAGCATGCTCCCACTACCTGGACAATCAAATAATCCCACCCATAGTACATGTAACAAACCTCAGAGTTTAACCCTTTGGTATAATTCTGTTGAATTTGTGCCACGCTGACTCCCAGGCTTGTATATTCTCCAGGAGGTGCTGTGTGCACAATTGAACATCATACTCCAGATGACTGAACCAGCTTTTTATTTAGCAGTAACATAACTCCCGACACTTGTATTGCAGCTCCTGGAGATAGAGGCCACATTCCATCAGGCTTTTATGACAGAAGACCTTTCTGTCTTCCATGAACTTTTGGTGATCTCTTTTCTTGAACCTCTTTTTGAAAAACTGATCTATCTAACTTAGATCCAGAATGGAAGATCTCACACTTGTCCACATTGAAATCTGTCTGCAGTAGTTTTTCTAACAGTTTTTCAGTTAATCTAATAATGTCCTTTTGTAATAGTTACTTGGTTCACATCGTGTCATCAGCAGGTGAAAACTGCAACTTTAGATGATAGAAATATACATTTATTCATTACATTCGTGTAGTTTTGTGTTTTGAACAGTTAAAGGTTTGTACAAGGTAGATGGGAGTTGAGTGGGACGACTCCAGAACAAAGGGAATACTCAGAGCCGGTGATGTCAGGAAACTCTTTGAGAAGTGGGCATTTAGATTATCCTCAAAAGGACTGGAAAAGTCAATGGAACATTTCAAAAGCGAAATTGACAGATTTATTGATAAATTGGTGGCTTCCGCTCCCAAATCCCTTGAGATAAGTACAACACCCTGTACACTCCAATCGCTTCACCATTGGTGTCCCTGTCTTCAGCTGCTTGGACACCAAATCTGGAATTCTCTCACTAAACCTCTCCACCTCACATCGTCGTTCAAAACACTAATTAAAACACTCCTCTGATCAAGTACAAGAACCCTGGTTTAAAATAAATACAGGCAGTGTGTTTACTAAAGCTGTCGTAAAAGGTTAGGTAATGATTGATTCCAACCACTTTCTTGATTACAGATAAAGGGCTGATGGAATGGTATTGTGATTGCTGCAGATTCCTTGGAGTGGAGATGATTTGTGAGATATTGCATTTAGACCTATCGAAGCAGGCCATAGAGATCTATAGCACAGAAAAAGCTTTTAGGCCCATAGAGTCTGCCGGTAAAAAGCAGGTGGCTAAGCATTCCAATCCAATTTTCCAGCACTTGGACAATAGCCTTGTATGCCTTGGCATTGAAAGTACATTTCAAAATACTTCAGAAATGTTACGAGGGTCTCTGCCTCTACCGCCATTTCAGGCACTGAGTTCCAGACTTCCACCACCCTCTGAGCAAAAAGTTTTTCTTCACATCCCCTCAAAATCTCCTGCCCCTTACCTTAAACCTCTGCCTCCTGGTCATTGACCCCTCCACCAGGGGAAAGGTTTCTTCCTGCCTACTCCATCTATGCCCCTCATAATTGTATACATCTTAATCGTGCCCCCCTCCCTCCTCCTCAGTCTCCTCAACTCCAAGGAAAACAATCCCAGTCTATCTAATCTCACTTCACAGCTCAAACTCTCCAGCCCAGGAAACATCCTGGTAAAGATTCGCTGTGCCCTTCCCAGTGCATTCACAGCCCATCATGATTCTTAGTGGGATATAGATGATGTAATTAATGGGAGGAGTCATGTAATTGTAGTTTTGCAGTCTTTTAGAATATTAATATTGGTCCTTTAGAGGATGAGAAGGGAGATTTAATAATGAGAGATGAGGAAATGGCTGAGGAATTGATCAGGTTTTTTGGGTGGGTCTTCACAGTGGAAGACACAAATAACATGCCAGTGACTGCAATGAGACTATGACAGGTGAGGACCTGTAGACGATTGTTATCACTAAGGAGGTAGTGATGGGCAAGCTAATGGGGCAAGTCTCCTGGCCCTGATGGGATGCATCTCAGAGTACTAAAAGAGATGGCTATAGAAATTGCAAATGTACTAGTGATAATTTACCAAAATTCACTAGACTCTGGGGGTGGTCCCGGCGGATTGAAAAGTAGCAAACGTAACACAACTGTTTAAAAAAAGAGGAAGGAAGAAAGCGGATAATTATAGGCCAGTTAGCTTAACTTCGATAGTAGGGAAGATGCTGGAATGTATAATCAAGGAAGAAATAGCGAGGCATCTGGATGGAAATTGTCCCATTGGACATTGGCAGCATGGGTTCATAAAGGGCAGGTCGTGCCTAACTAATTCAGTGGACTTTTGTGAGGACATTAACGGTGCGGCAGACAATGAGGAGCCAATGATGTGGTATGTCTGGATTTCCAGAAAGCTTTTGACAAGGTGCCGCACAAAAGGTTGCTGGTCTCCAGGTGCAACAGGTGATTAAGAAGGCGAAAGGAGTTTTGTCCTTCATTGCTAGAGGGATGGAGTTTAAGACTAGGGCGGTTATGCTGCAACCGTGTAAGGTTTTAGTGAGGCTACACCTGGAGTATTGTGTTCAGTTTTGGTCTCCTTACCTGAGAAAGGACGTACTGGCGCTGGAGGGTGTGCAGAGGAGATTAACTAGGTTAATCCCAGAGCTGATGGGCTTGGATTACGAGGAGAGGTTGAGTAGACTGGGACTGTACTCGTGGAATTTGGAAGGATTCAGGAGGATCTTTTAGAAACAAATAAAATTATGCAGGGACTAGATAGGATAGATGCGGGCCGGTTGTTAACACTGGCGGGTGAAAGCAGAACTAGGGGGCATAGCCTCAAAATAAGGGGAAGACGATTTAGGACTGAGTTTAGGAGAAACTTCTTCACCCAAAGGGTTGTGAATCTATGGAATTCCCTGCCCAGTGAAGCAGTTGAGGCTCCTTCATTAAATGTTTTCAAGACAAAGATAAATAGTGTTTTGAAGAATAATGGAATAAAGGGTTATGGTGTTCGGACGGGAAAGTGGAGCTGAGTCCACAGAAGATCAGCCATGATCTCATTGAATGGCGGAGCAGACACGAAAGGCCAGATGACCTAATCCTGCTCCTAGTTGTTATGTTATGTTCTTATTTTAAATTGAACAGCACTTTGCCATAGCATTTCAGTCTGACAAGCCAAAGTGCACTGGATCTGCTCTTGAAAGGGTCTCTCTCTACTAAACATGTTGTATTAACGTTATTTCTAAGTGACATTTGAACTGTACTGGGTTGCTTAATTGGAATGAGTGGCAGGTGTAGATAGTACATACAAGTTGTTCCTTTCTTTAAGAACTGATTAACTTAATTGTAAAGCTATTTATCTCATTTAAACACGGAATTAACCACATTAATCACACAGGATCAGAAGTGAGGTGGGAAGATGGATACAGAACTGGCTCAGTCACAGAAGGCAAAGGGTAGCCGTACAAGGGTGTTTTTCTCAATAGAAGGTTGTGACACGTGGAGTTCCACAGAGATCTGGCCTTGTGCCTCTGTTGTTTGTTGTGTACAGAAACGATTTGGAGGTAAATGTAGCCAGTCTGATCAGTAAGTTCGCAGATGACACCAAGTTTGGTGGAGTGGCAGATAGTGTTGAGGATTGTCAGAAGATACAGCAGGGTTTGCACTGAGTGCTGAATTTGGTGCTTTTTGAGTGCGATAGTGAGAGTTTGGTGACCGAGGGAGTGCTGAATTTGGTGCTTTTTGAGTGCGATAGTGAGAGTTTGGTGACCGAGGGAGTTAGGTGAGGAGGGAGTAAGGTGCTCCTTTCATTTTGTTTCCGACATTTCCGCAAAGAGTGCGAAGAGAGCCAGGAGTTTACAGGAAGTGTAGCTGACTGGGAGCAGAGTCGGAGGGCGGAGATCTAGTTAGTCCACACAGCAGCTATATTCTGTAAGGTAAGAGGGGATGGAGGCTAGGCCAGTTACATGCTCCTCCTGTAGGATGTGGATGGTGAGGGATACCACCGGTGTCCCCACTGACTATACCTGCGGGAAGTGCACCCAACTTCAGCTCCTCAAAGACCGTGTTAGGGAACTGGAGCTGAAGCTGGATGAACTTCGGATCATCCGGGAGGCAGAGGGGGTGATTGAGAAGAGTTACAGGGAGGTAACCACACCCAAGGTACAGGACAAGAATAGCTGGGTTACAGTCAGGGGGAAAAAAACAAACAGGCAAACAGTGCAGGGATCCCTCGTGGCCGTTCCCCTTCAAAACAAGTATACCGTTTTGGATGCTGTTGGGGGGGATGACCTACCAGGGGAAGGCCCTAGCGGCCAGGTCTCTGGCACTGAGTCTGGCTCTGGGGCTCAGAAGGGAAGGGGGGAGAATAGAAAAGCAATAGTTGTAGGAGATTCAATGGTTAGGGGAATAGATAGGAGATTCTGTGGTCGCGAGCGAGACTCCCGGAAGGTATGTTGCCTCCCGGGTGCCAGGGCCAGGGATGTCTCGGATCGTGTCTTCGGGATCCTTAAGGGGGAGGGGGAGCAGCCAGAAGTCGTGGTGCACATTGGTACCAACGACATAGGTAGGAAAAGGGATGTGGAGGTAATAAACAAGTTTAGGGAGTTAGGCTGGAAGTTGAAAGCCAGGACAGACAGAGTTGTCATCTCTGGTTTGTTGCCGGTGCCACGTGATAGCGAGGCTAGGAATAGGGAGAGAGTGCAGTTGAACACGTGGCTGCAGGAATGGTGTAGGAGGGAGGGCTTCAGGCATTTGGATAATTGGAGCGCATTCTGGGGAAGGTGGGACCTGTACAAGCAGGACGGGTTGCATCTGAACCAGAGGGGCACCAATATCCTGGGAGGGAGGTTTGCTAGTACTCTTCGGGAGGGTTTAAACTAATTTGGCAGGGGAATGGGAACCGGATTTGTAGTCCAGCAACTAAGGTAGCCGATATTCAGGACGCCAAAGCATGTAATGAGGCAGTGGGGAAGGGAACACTGACAAAGGAGAGTATTTGCAGGCACGGAGATGGGTTGAAGTGTGTATACTTCAACGCAAGAAGCATCAGGAATAAGGTGGGTGAACTTAAGGCATGGATCGGTACTTGGGACTACGATGTGGTGGCCATCACGGAAACTTGGATAGAAGAGGGGCAGAAATGGTTGTTGGAGGTCCCTGGTTATAGATGTTTCAATAAGATTAGGGAGGGTAGTAAAAGAGGTGGGGGGGGGGGTGGCATTATTAATTAGAGATAGTATAACAGCTGCAGAAAGGCAGTTCGAGGAGTATCACCCTATTGAGTATGGGTTGAAGTCAGAAATAGGAAAGGAGCAGTCACCTTGTTAGGAGTTTTCTATAGGCCCCCCAATAGTAGCAGAGATGTGGAGGAACAGATTGGGAAACAGATTTTGGAAAGGTGCAGAAGTCATAGGGTAGTAGTCATGGGCGACTTTAACTTCCCAAATATTGAGTGGAAACTCTTTAGATCAAATAGTTTGGATGGGGTGGTGTTTGTGCAGTGTGTCCAGGAAGCTTTTCTAACACAGTATATAGATTGTCCGACCAGAGGAGGGGCAATATTGGATTTAGTACTGGGTAATGAACCAGGGCAAGTGATAGATTTGTTAGTGGGGGAGCATTTTGGAGATAGTGACCACAATTCTGTGACTTTCACTTTAGTAATGGAGAGGGATAGGTACGTGCAACAGGGCAAGGTTTACAATTGGGGGAAGGGTAAATACGATGTTGTCAGACAAGAATTGAAGTGCATAAGTTGGGAACATAGGCTGGCAGGGAAGGACACAAGTGAAATGTGGAACTTGTTCAAGGAACAGGTGCTACGTGTCCTTGATATGTATGTCCCTGTCAGGCAGGGAAGAGATGGTCGAGTGAGGGAACCATGGTTGACAAGAGAGGTTGAATGTCTTGTTAAGAGGAAAAAGGTGACTTATGTAAGGCTGAGGAAACAAGGTTCAGACAGGGCATTGGAGGGATACAAGATAGCCAGGAGGGAACTGAAGAAAGGGATTAGGAGAGCTAAGAGAGGGCATGAACAATCTTTGGTGGGTAGGATCAAGGAAAACCCCAAGGCCTTTTACACATATGTGAGAAATATGAGAATGACTAGAGCGAGGGTAGGTCCGATCAAGGACAGTAGCGGGAGATTGTGTATTGAGTCTGAAGAGATAAGAGAGGTCTTGAATGAGTACTTTTCTTCTGTATTTACAAATGAGAGGGGCGATATTGTTGGAGAGGACAGTGTGAAACAGATTGGTAAGCTCGAGGAAATACTTGTTAGGAAGGAAGATGTGTTGGGCATTTTGAAAAACTTGAGGATAGACAAGTCCCCCGGGCCTGACGGGATATATCCAAGGATTCTATGGGAAGCAAGAGATGAAATTGCAGAGCCGTTGGCAATGATCTTTTCGTCCTCACTGTCAACAGGGGTGGTACCAGGGGATTGGAGAGTGGCGAATGTCGTGCCCCTGTTCAAAAAAGGAACTAGGGATAACCCTGGGAATTACAGGCCAGTTAGTCTTACTTCGGTGGTAGGCAAAGTAATGGAAAGGGTACTGAAGGATAGGATTTCTGAGCATCTGGAAAGACACTGCTTGATTAGGGATAGTCAGCACGGATTTGTGAGGGGTAGGTCTTGCCTTACAAATCTTATTGAATTCTTTGAGGAGGTGACCAAGCATGTGGATGAAGGTAAAGCAGTGGATGTAGTGTACATGGATTTTAGTAAGGCATTTGATAAAGTTCCCCATGGTAGGCTTCTGCACAAAGTAAGGAGGCATGGGATAGTGGGAAATTTGGCCAGTTGGATAACGAACAGGTAACCGATAGAAGTCAGAGAGTGGTGGTTGATGGCAAATATTCAGCCTGGATCCCAGTTACCAGTGGTGTACCGCAGGGATCAGTTCTGGGTCCTCTGCTGTTTGTGATTTTCATTAATGACTTGGATGAGGGAGTTGAAGGGTGGGTCAGTAAATTTGCAGACGATACGAAGATTGGTGGAGTTGTGGATAGTAAGGAGGGCTGTTGTCGGCTGCAAAGAGACATAGATAGGATGCAGAGCTGGGCTGAGAAGTGGCAGATGGAGTTTAACCCTGAAAAGTGTGAGGTTGTCCATTTTGGAAGGACAAATATGAATGCGGAATACAGGGTTAACGGTAGAGTTCTTGGCATTGTGGAGGAGCAGAGAGACCTTGGGGTCTATGTTCATACATCTTTGAAAGTTGCCACTCAAGTGGATAAAGCTGTGAAGAAGGCCTATGGTGTGCTTGCGTTCATTAACAGAGGGATTGAATTTAAGAGCCGTGAGGTGATGATGCAGCTGTACAAAACTTTGGTAAGGCCACATTTGGAGTACTGTGTAAGTTCTGGTCGCCTCATTTTAGGAAGGATGTGGAAGCTCTGGAAAAGGTGCAAAGAAGATTTACCAGGATGTTGCCTGGAATGGAGAGTAGGTCTTACGAGGAAAGGTTGAGGGTGCTAGGCCTTTTCTCATTAGAGCGGAGAAGGATGAGGGGCGACTTGATAGAGGTTTATAAGATGATCAGGGGAATAGATAGAGTAGACAGTCAGAGACTTTTTCCCCAGGTGGAACACACCATTACAAGGGGACATAAATTTAAGGTGAAAGGTGGAAAATATAGGAGGGATATCAGAGGTAGGTTCTTTACCCAGAGAGTAGTGGGGGCATGGAATGCACTGCCTGTGGAAGTAGTTGAGTCGGAAACATTAGGGACCTTCAAGCAGCTGTTGGATAGGTACATGGATTACGGGAAAATGATATAGTGTAGATTTATTTGTTCTTAAGGGCAGCACGGTAGCATTGTGGATAGCACAATTGCTTCACAGATCCATGGTTCCAGGTTCGATTCCGGCTTGGGTCATTGTCTGTGCGGAGTCTGCACGTCCTCCCCGTGTCTGCGTGGGTTTCCTCCGGGTGCTCCGGTTTCCTCCCACAGTCCAAAGATGTGCGGGTTAGGTGAATTGGCCAATGATAAATTGCCCTTAATGTCCAAATTGCCCTTGGTGTTGGGTGGAGATGTTGAGTTTGGGTAGGGTGCTCTTTCCAAGAGCTGGTGCAGACTCAAAGGGCCGAATGGCCTCCTTCTGCACTGTAAATTCAATGATAATCTATGATTAATCTCGGACAAAGGTTCGGCACAACATCGTGGGCCGAAGGGCCTGTTCTGTGCTGTATTTTCTATGTTCTATGTTCTAGGACATAGATAAGTTGGAGACTTGGGCAGAGAATTGGCAAATCGAGTTTAATCCGGACAAATGTGAGGTACTGCATTTTGGTAGGTCTAGCATTGAGGGGAAATATACCTTAAATGGTAAAACTCTTACGAATATAGAAAGTCAGAGAGAACTGGGCGTGCAGGTGCACAGATCTTTAAAGGTGGCAACACAAGTGGACAAGGTAGTCAAGAAAGCATACGGAATGCTTGCCTTCATTGCACGGGGAATAGAGTATAAAAACTGGCAAGTCATACTACAATTGTATTGAATGATGGTACGAAGTCTTACAACACCAGGTTAAAGTCCAACAGGTTTGTTTCGATGTCACTAGCTTTCGGAGCGCTGCTCCTTCCTCAGGTGAATGAAGAGGTCTGTTCCAGAAACACATATATAGACAAATTCAAAGATGCCAAACAATGCTTGGAATGCAAGCATTAGCAGGTGATTAAATCTTTACAGATCCAGAGATGGGGTAACCCCAGGTTAAAGAGGTGTGAATTGTACCAAGCCAGGACAGTTGGTAGGATTTCGCAGGCCAGATGGTGGGGGATGAATGTAATGCGACATGAATCCCAGGTCCCGGTTGAGGCCGCACTCATGAGTGCGGAACTTGGCTATAAGTTTCTGCTCGGCGATTCTGCGTTGTCGCGCGTCCTGAAGGCCGCCTTGGAGAACGCTTACCCGGAGATCAGAGGCTGAATGCCCTTGACTGCTGAAGTGTTCCCCGACTGGAAGGGAACATTCCTGCCTGGTGATTGTTGCGCGATGTCCGTTCATTCGTTGTCGCAGCGTCTGCATGGTCTCGCCAATGTACCACGCTTCGGGACATCCTTTCCTGCAGCGTATGAGGTAGACAACGTTGGCCGAGTCGCACGAGTATGTACCGCGTACCTGGTGGGTGGTGTTCCCACGTGTAATAGTGGTATCCATGTCGATGATCTGGCACGTCTTGCAGAGATTGCCATGGCAGGGTTGTGTGGTGTCGTGGTCGCTGTTCTGAAGACTGGGTAGTTTGCTGCAAACAATGGTTCGTTTGAGGTTGCGCGGTTGTTTGAAGGCAAGTAGTGGGGGTGTGGGGATGACCTGGGCGAGATGTTCATCGTCATCAATGACGTGTTGAAGGCTGTGAAGAAGATGACGTAGTTTCTCCGCTCCGGGGAAGTACTGGACGACGAAGGGTATTCTGTCGGTTGTGTCCCATGTTTGTCTTCTGAGGAGGTCGGTCCGGTTTTTCGCTGTGGCGCGTTGGAACTGTTGATCGATGAGTCGAGTGCCATACCCCGTTCGTACGAGGGCATCTTTCAACGTCTGTAGATGTCTGTTACGCTCCTCCTTGTCTGAGCAGATCCTGTGTATACGGAGCGCTTGTCCATAGGGGATGGCTTCTTTAATGTGTTTAGGGTGGAAGCTGGAGAAGTGGAGCATCATGAGGTTATCCGTAGGTTTGCGGTAAAGCGAAGTGCTGAGGTGACCGTCCTTGATGGAGACGAGTGTGTCCAAGAATGCAACTGATTTTGGAGAGTAGTCCATGGTGAGTCTGATGGTTGGATGGAACTTATTAATGTCATCGTGTAGTCGTTTCAGTGATTCTTCGCCGTGGGTCCAAAGGAAAAAAATGTCATCGATGTATCTGGTGTATAACATCGGTTGAAGGTCCTGTGCGGTGAGTAGGTCCTGTTCAAACTTGTGCATGAAGATGTTGGCGTATTGGGGTGCGAATTTGGTCCCCATGGCTGTTCCGGCCAAACGAACCATTGTTTGCAGCAAACTACCCAGTCTTCAGAACAGCAACCACGACACCACACAACCCTGTCATGGCAATCTCTGCAAGACGTGCCAGATCATCAACATGGATACCACTATTACACATGAGAACACCACCCACCAGGTACGCGGTACATACTCGTGCGACTCGGCCAACGTTGTCTACCTCGTACGCTGCAGGAAAGGATGTCCCGAAGCGTGGTACATTGGCGAGACCATGCAGACGCTGCGACAACGAATGAACGGACATCGCGCAACAATCACCAGGCAGGAATGTTCCCTTCCAGTCGGGGAACACTTCAGCAGTCAAGGGCATTCAGCCTCTGATCTCCGGGTAAGCGTTCTCCAAGGCGGCCTTCAGGACGCGCGACAACGCAGAATCGCCAAGCAGAAACTTATAGCCAAGTTCCGCACTCATGAGTGCGGCCTCAACCGGGACCTGGGATTCATGTCGCATTACATTCATCCCCCACCATCTGGCCTGCGAAATCCTACCAACTGTCCTGGCTTGGTACAATCCACACCTCTTTAACCTGGGGTTACCCCATCTCTAGATCTGTAAAGATTTAATCACTTGCTAATGCTCGCATTCCAAGCATTGTTTGGCATCTTTGAATTTGTCTATATATCTGTTTCTGGAACAGACCTCTTCATTCACCTGAGGAAGGAGCAGCGCTCCGAAAGCTAGTGACATCGAAACAAACCTGTTGGACTTTAACCTGGTGTTGTAAGACTTCATACTGTGCTCACCCCAGTCCAACGCCGGCATCTCCACATCATGTATTGAATCATGGTAAGGCTGCACTTGGAATATTGCGCACAATTCTGGTCGTCACACCACAAGAAGGATGTGGAGGCTTTGGAAAGGGTGAAGAGGAAGTTTAGCAGGATATTGCCTGGTCTGGAGGGTGTTAGCTATGTGGACAGGCTGAATAGACTTGTACCATTTTCATTAGAAAGACGGAGGTTGATGGGTGAACTGATAGAGCTCTACAAGTTAATGAGGGTCATGGATAGAGTAGATTAGCAGGCACCCTTTCCCAGGGTGGAGGGGTCAGTCACCAGGGAGCATAGCTTTAAGGTCCATGGGGCAAAGTGTAGAGGAGATGGGCGAGGCAGGTTTTTTACGCAGAGGGTAATGAGTTCCTGGAACGTGTTGCGAGGCGAGGTTGTGGAAGCAGATACATTAACGGCGTTGAAAAGGCATCTTGACAAACACATGGATAGGACGGCTGTAGAGGGATATGGCACAAGAAAGTATTGAGGGTTTTGGCAAGGGTTCGTATCATGACTGGTACAGGCTTGGAGGGCCTGGTATGCGTGGTATTGTTCGATGTTGTTCTTTGTATTAACATCAACATATTGCATTAACATTAACATTAACATCATTGGGCAACACGGTAGCACAGTGGTTAGCAGAGTTGCGTCACAGCTCCAGGGTCCCAGGTTCGATTCGCGGCTTGGATCACTGTCTGTGCGGAGTCTGCACGTTCTCCCCGTGTCTGCGTGGGTTTCCTCCAGGTGCACCGATTTCCTCCCACAGTCCAAAGATGTGCGGTTTAGGTGGATTGGCCATGCTAAATTGCCGTTACTGTCCAAAAAGGTTATGTGGAGTTTCTGGGTTAGGGGGATAGGGTGGAGATGTGAGCTTGAGTAGAGTCCTCTTTCCAAGGCCGGTGCAGATTTGATGGGCCAAATGGCCTCCTTCTGCACTGCAAATTCTATGATTCTATGAACATTTATTTTAACGCTGTGTTAACTCTCTTACCATGTTATACAGTGCTGTGAATATCTGTTGCTGTGTTATGTATGGCCGTGGTAACTCTGTCACTCTGTTATACTGTACTGTGCTGTGCTTACTCTGTTACTGTGTTGTACAGTACTGCATGAATCTTTTGCTGTTGTATACAGTGTTGTGTTACTCTGGTATACAGTACTTTGTTAACTCTGTTACTGTGTCAAACAGTACTTTGTTTACTCTGTGACTGTGTTATACAGTGCTGTTATTTCTGTAACTTCCTTAAACATTGCTGTGTTAACTGTGATTCCTGTTTTATGCAGTGCTGCGTTACACTGTCATTATGATAAAGACTTCTGTGTTAACTATGTTACAGTGTTTTCGAGTGCTGTGTTATACATGTGCTATGTTACTATGTTACTCTATTACTGCGTTATACAGTGCGATGTTACTCTATTAACTGTTTTATACAGTGCTGTGCTAACTCGGTTAGTGTTATCCAGTGCCATGTTACCGTGTTACTCTCTTACTGTGTTTATAGTGTTGTTAACTCTGTTTATTGTTTATACAGTGCGGTGCTAATCAGACAGTGTTGTGGTAATTATGTTACAGTGATATATAATGTTGTGTTTGTCTTTACTGTTTATAAAGTGCGGTGTTACTTTGTCACTGTGTTACACAGTGCTGTGGTACTATTTTACTATATTACACAGTGGTGTGGTAAATCTGTTACTGCGTTGTGCAATGCTGCGTTACTCTGTTACAGCATTTACAGTGCTGTGTTAACTTTATTTACTGTTTTATACAGTGCTGTCTTCCTCTGTCACTGTTATACACCCTGGGAAAGGGTGCCTGTTAATCTACTCTCGGGATCTGTAAAGATTTAATCACCTGCTAATGCTCGCATTCCAAGCATTGTTTGGCATCTTTGAATTTGTCTATATATGTGTTTCTGGAACAGACCTCTTCATTCACCTGAGGAAGGAGCAGCGCTCCGAAAGCTAGTGACATCGAAACAAACCTGTTGGACTTTAACCTGGTGTTGTAAGACTTCGTACTGTTATACAGAGTTGTATAATTCAGTTAAAGAGTTATGCAGAGCTATGTTACTCTATTGCTGTATTATACAGTGCTGTGTTAACTCTGTACTATTTTAGCATGGTTATGCAGTGGGTAGCACTGCAGCCTCACGGTCCCAGGTTCGATCCCGGCTCAGGGTCACTGTCCGTGTGGAGTTTGCACATTCTTCACGTGTTTACATGGGTTTCACCCCCACCACCTTCAGTAAGCTCAGGGAAGGTGGTAAAAGAGGGGGAGGGGTGGCATTGTTAATCAAGGACAGTATTACGGTTGCAGAAAGGACGCCTGATGAGGACTTTTCTACTGACGCAGTATGGGCTGAGGTTAGAAACAGGAAAGGAGAGGTCACCCTGTTGGGAGTTTTCTATAGGCCTCCGAAAAGTTCCAGAGATATGGAGGAAAGGATTGCAAAGATGATTCTGGATAGGAGCGAAAGTAACAGGGTAGTTGTTATGGGGGACTTTAACTTTACAAATATTGACTGGAAACGCTATAGTTCGAGTACTTTCGATGGGTCAGTTGTTGTCCAATGTATGCAGGAGGGTTTCCTGACACAGTATGTAGTTGGCCAACAAGAGGCGAGGCCACATTGGATTTTGTACTGGGTAATGAACCAGGCCAGGTGTTAGATTTGGAGGTAGTGATCACAATTCGGTTACGTTTACTTTAGCGATGGGAAGGGATAGGTATATACTGCAGGGCAAGATTTATAGCTGGGGGAAAGGCAATTATGATGCGATTAGGCAAGACTTAGGATGCATAGGATGGGGAAGGAAACTGCAGGGAATGGGCACAATTAAAATGTGGGCCTTGTTCAAGGAACAGCTACTGCGTGTCCTTGATAAGTATGTACCTGTCAGGCAGGGATGAAGTGGTCGAGCGAGGGAACCGTGGTTTACTACAGTTGTTGAATCATTTGTCAAGAGAAAGAAGGAGGCTTATGTAAAGATGAGATGTGAAGGTTCAGTTAGGGCGCTTGAGAGTTACAAGTTAGCCAGGAAGGACCTAAAGAAAGAGCTACGAAGAACCAGGAGGGGACATGAGAAGTCCTTGGCAGGTAGGATCAAGGAAAACCCTAAAGCTTTCTATAGGTATGTCAGGAATAAAAGAATGACTAGGGTAAGAGTAGGGCCAGTCAAGGACAGTAGTGGGAAGCTGTGCGTGGACTAGACTAGACGGGTTTGAGGTTCACAAGGAGGAGGTGTTAGCAATTCTGGAAAGTGTGAAAATAGATAAGTCCCCTGGGCCGGGTGGGATTTACCCTAGGATTCTCTGGGAAGCTAGGGAGGAGATTGCAGCGTCTTTGGCTTTGATCTTTATGTCTTCATTGTCTACAGGAATAGTGCCAGAAGACTGGAGGATAGCAAATGTTGTCCCCTTGTTCAAGAAGGGGAGTAGAGACAACCCCGGTAACTATAGACCAGTGAGCCTTACTTCTGTTGTGGGCAAAGTCTTGGAAAGGATTATAAGAGATAGAATTTATAATCATCTAGAAAGAAATAATTTGAATAGGGATAGTCAACACGGTTTTGTGAAGGGTAGGTCGTGCCTCACAAACCTTACTGAGTTCTTTGAGAAGGTGACCAAACAGTGGACGAGGGTAAAGCAGTTAATGTGGTGTATATGGATTTCAGGAAAGCGTTTGATAAGGTTACCCACGGTAGGCTATTGCAGAAAATACGGAGTCATGGGATTGGGGGTGATTTGCGGTTTGGATCAGAAATTGGCGAGCTGCAAGAAGACAGAGGGTGGTGGCTGTTGGGAAATGTTCAGCCTGGAGTTCAGTTACTAGTGGTGTACCACAAAGATCTGTTTTGGGGCCACTGCTATTTGTAATTTTTAAAGATGACCTGGAGGAGGGCTTAGAAGGATGGGTGAGTAAATTTGCGGCTGACACTAAAGTCGGTAGAGTTTTGGACAGTGCGGAAGGATGTTGCAAGTTACAGAGGGACATAGATAAGCTGCAGAGCTGGGCTGAGAAGTGGCAAATGGAGTTTAATGCAGAAAAGTGTGAGGTGATTCATTTTGGAAGGAGTAACAGGAATACAGAGTAGTGGGCTAATGGTAAGATTCTTGGTAGTGTGGATGAGCAGAGAGATGTTGGCGTCAATGTACATAGATCCCTGAAAGTTGTCACCCAGGTTGATAGGGTTGTTAAGAAGGTGTACGGTGTGTTAGCTTTTATTGGTAGAGGAATTGAGTTTCGGAGCCATGAGGTCATGTTGCGGGTGTACAAAACTCTGGTGCGGCAATTTAGCATGACCAATCCACCTACCCGCGTATTTTTGGACTGTGGGAGGAAACCGGAGCACCCGGAGGAAACCCACGCAGACACGGGGAGAATGTGTAGACTCCGCATAGACAGTGACCCAATTATAACACTATTAGGCGGGAAATGAAGAACCTAGATTGGGGGCGGATGTTGAGGATAAAGCAACACCTGACATGTGCGAGGCTTTCAAATGTCAGCTAAAGGAATTCAAGACTGGCATGTTCCTGTGCGGAAGAAGGATGAATACGGCAAATTTCGGGAACATAGAACATAGAACATAGAACAATACAGCGCAGTACAGGCCCTTCGGCCCACGATGTTGCACCGAAACAAAAGCCATCTAACCTACACTATGCCATTATCATCCATATGTTTATCCAATAAACAGGTAGGGCATTCCACGGCCTCACTACTCTTTGCGTAAAGAACCTACCTCTGACCTCTGTCCTATATCTATTACCCCTCAGTTTAAAGCTATGTCCCCTCGTGCCAGCCATTTCCATCCGCGGGAGAAGGCTCTCACTGTCCACCCTATCCAACCCCCTGATCATTTTGTATGCCTCTATTAAGTCTCCTCTTAACCTTCTTCTCTCCAACGAAAACAACCTCAAGTCCATCAGTCTTTCCTCATGAGATTTTCCCTCCATACCAGGCAACATCCTGGTAAATCTCCTCTGCACCCGCTCCAAAGCCTCCACGTCCTTCCTATAATGCGGTGACCAGAACTGGACGCAATAAACAGTGCCTCTTACTCTGTTACTGCATTATACCATGTTGTTAACTCTATGGTTTTATACAGTGCGGTATCACTCTGTAATACACTGCTATGTTACTCTGTTACAGTGTTATACAGTGCTGTGGTACTCTTTTGCTGTGGTAACTGTTACTGTTTTGTGCATTGCTGCATTGCTCTGTTACAGTGTGATACAGTGATGTGTTAACTCTTTTTACAGTTTTATACAGTACTATGTTCCTCTGTCACTGTGTTATACAGTGCAGTGTTAGCTGTTACAGTGCTGCACAATGCTGTGGTACTATGTTACTGAGTTATGCCTTGTTGCCTAACTCTGTTGTCCAATTTGTGTTACCCTATTAAATTTGTTACTGAGTTATACTTCGGTGTGTTACTCTGTTACTGTGCTATACAGTGCGGTGTTACACTGTTGTTGTGTTATACAGTGATGTGTGAACTCTATTACTGGATCAGAGAACAAAGAACAAAGGAAAGTAGAGCACAGGAACAGACCCTTCCGCCGTCCAAGCCTGTGCCGATCATAGTTCATAGAATTTACAGTGCAGAAGGAGGCCATTCGGCCCATCGAGTCTGCACCGGCTCTTGGAAAGAGCACCCCACTCAATGAAAATCGCTTATTGTCACAAGTAGGCTTCAAATGAAGTTAATGTGAAAAGCCCCGAGTCGCCACATTCCGGCGCCTGTTCAGGGAGGCTGTTACGGGAGGTCCATACCTCCACGCTATCCCCATAACCCAGTATCCCCACCCAACACTAAGGGCAATTTTGGACACTATGGGCAATTTAGCATGGCGAAGCCACCTAACCTGCACATCTTTGGACTGTGGGAGGACACCGGAGCACCCGGAGGAAACCCACGCACACACGGGGAGAATGTGCAGACTCCACACAGACAGTGACTCAAGCAGGGAATCAAACCTGGGACCCTGGAGCTGTGAAGCAATTGTGCTATCCGCAATGCTACCGTGTTGCCCTAACTAAAAAAAACATTCTGCCCTTACTGCATCTGTATCCCTCTATTTCCTCCCTATTCATGTATCCATCCAGATGCCTGTTAAATGTTGCTAGTGTGCCTGCTTCCATATTATCTGGGAAAAAGCCTCTGACTATCCACCCTGTCTATGCCTCTCATAACTTTGTAGAACTCTATCAGGTCTCCCCTCAGCCTCCATCTTGCCAATGAAAACAATCCTAGTTTATTCAACCTCTCCTCATAGCCAACACCCTCAAGACCAGGCAAAATGCTGGTGAATCATATTTGCACTCTCTTCAAAGCTTCCACGTCCTTCTGATGGAGAAGGACGTGGTGACCAGAACTGCATGCAACACTCCAAATGTGGCCCAACGATGGTTTTATATAGCTGCAATTTGATTTCCAAACTCCTGTACGCAATGCCCCAGCTGATGCCCCATGCCTTCTTAGACACCTTGGCCACCTGTGTTGCCACTTTAAGGCAACTGTGAACCTGCATGCCAAGATCCCTCTGTATGTCAATGTTCGTAAGGGTTCTGCAATTTACAGTATAATTCATACCTAGATTTGATCCTCCAAAATGAATCACCTTGCATTTATCCAGATTAAGCGGCATCTGCCGTTTCTGTGCCCAGGTCTCCAAGCTTACCACATCCTGTTGTATCCTCTGACAATCCTCGGCATTATCAGCAACTCCGCCAATCTTCGTGTCAGCCGCAAACTTACTAATTAGATCACCCACATTTTCCTCCAAATCATTTATATGTACTAAAAACAACAGAGGTCCCAGCACTGATCCCTGCGGAATATCAATAGTCACAACCTTCCATTCAGAAAATCACCATTCTACTGCTACCCTTTGCCTTCTGTGACAGAGCCAGTTCTGTATCCATCTTGCCACCTCACCTCCGATCCCGTGTGACTTCATCTTTTGTAACACTCTGCACCTTGTCAGAGGCTTTACTGAAGTCTATGTAAACAACATCCCCTCATCTTTGTCACCTCCACAAAAAACTCGATAAAGTTAGTGCAGCACGCCTCCCCCTTCACAAAACCATGCTATCGATAATGAGTACACTCATTTCCAAATGGGTATAAATCCTGTCTCTGAGAATTCTCTCCAATAATTAACCCACTGCCGACATGAGACTCACCAGTCAATAGTTTCCAGGATTATTCCTGCTCCCTTTCTTAAACAGCCTACCAGATTATGTATTCTCCAATCATCTGGGATTTCATTTGTAGTCAATGAGGATACAAATATATCAGTCAAGGCACCAGCAATTTCCTCCCTTGCTTCCCTCAGTATTCTGGGGTAAATCCCATCCGGCCCAGGAGCCTTATCTATCTTAATATCTTTTAAAAGACCCAATACATCATCCTTTTCGATGTTAACATGATCCAGACTGTCCGCACACCCGACCTAAGAATCATCTTCCACAAAAACCCTTTCTTTGGTGTGCAAAGTGCTCATTTAATACCTCGCCCATTTCCTCTGGCTCAACACATAGATTCCTCCCACTGTCCTCAAGAGGTCCAATCCTTTCCCTGACACCCTCTTGCTTTTAACATATGAATAAAAAGCTTTGGGATTCACATTAACCCTACTTGCCAAGGACTTTTCATGGCCAATCCGAGCGGTCCTAATTTTCCACTTCAGTAACTTCCTTCTTTCTTTATACGCCTCAAGGGTTTCGACTGTTCCCACCTTTCTAGACTGTACAAAAGTCTAATTTTTCTTTTTGACGAGGTTCAGAATATCCCTCGTTTCCAAGGCTCTCTAAACTTCCTATACTTTCCTTCCTTCTCTCAGGAAGATGGCTTTCCTGAATGCTTTTCAACTGTTGCTTGAAAGACTCCCACATGTCCGATGTTGATTTACTATCCAACAGCCGTGCCCAATCCAAATTCTTCAATTCCTGTCTAATAGTATCGTAATTTGCCTTTCCCCAGTTTAGCACCTTAACGCGAGGGTTACTCTCATCCCTGTCCAAAAGCACCCCAAAACCTACGGAGTTGTGGTTACTTCTCCCAAAATGTTCCCCTACTGAAATCTTAACCACCTGCCCAGGCTCATTCCCCAATACCAGATCCAGCACTACCCATTCCCTAGTTGGACCATCCACATATTGCATCAAGAAGGCTTCCTGGATACACCTTCCAAACTCTGCCCTATCTAAACACCGAGCACTGAGTCCCAGTCAATATGGGGAAATCAAAATCCCCTGCCACAACAACCCTTTTGCACCTTCCAAAATCTCTCCACCTATTTGCTCCTGCAATAAATGCGCAGCATTTTGATTGCCCCCTTCCTGTTCCTGAGCTCTACCCAGATTGCCTCATTGTATGAGCCCTCTAAGGTGTCCTCCCACAGTACAGTTATAATATTCTCGTTAACCAATAATGCTACTCCCCGACCCCTTTTACATCCCCCTCTATCTCTACTGAAGCATCTATATTCTCCAACGTTCAGCCGCCAATCCTGTCCTTCGCTTAACCATGTCACAACATCATAATTCCAAGTACTAATAAGTGCTCTAAGTTCATCTGCCTTAGCCGCTATACTTCTGGCTTCAAAACAAATACACTTCAAACCACGGCGTTTCACCAGACAGGGTGTTGTTGTTCTTATTTTTATTCTCTATTTCTCCTTCAGTCATTACATCTTCTAAGCGAACGCTCTGATTTCCAACCCCTGCCATACTAGTTTAAATCCTCCCCAGCCAGGATATAGGTGCCCCTCCAGGTTAGATGAAACCCATCCTTCCTTTACAGGTTACTCCTGCCCTGGAAAAGATCCCAGTGGTCCAGAAATCTGAAACCCTCCCTCCTGCACCACCAGTTAAGCCATGTATTTAGCTGCACTATCCTCCTATTTCTTGCCTCACTGGCACGTGGCACAGGGAGTAATCCTGAGATTACAACCCTAGCGGTGCTGCTTTTTAGCTTATTGCGTTACTCCCTGAGCTTCTTCTGCAGGACCTTGTCACTCTTCCTGCCTATGTCGTTGGTACCTACGACTTCTGGCTCTTCACCCTCGCCCTTCAGGATGTCCTGCATTCGTTCAAAAACATCCTTGACCTAGGCACCAGGGCGGCAACATACCACCCTGGAGTCTCTTTCCCATCCACAGAAGCGCCTATCTGTGCTCCTTACTATAGAGTCCTCTATAACTATCGCTCTCCTGCGTTGCAGCTGTACAGAACTCTGGTACGGCCGCATTTGGAGTATTGCGTACAGTTCTGGTCACCGCATTATAGGAAGGACGTGGAGGCTTTGGAGCGGGTGCAGAGGAGATTTACCAGGATGTTGCCTGGTATGGAGGGAAAATCTTATGAGGAAAGGCTGATGGACTTGAGGTTGTTTTCATTGGAGAGAAGAAGGTTAAGAGGAGACTTAATAGAGGCATACAAAATGATCAGAGGGTTAGATAGGGTGGACAGTGAGAGCCTTCTCCCGCGGATGGAAATGGCTAGCACGAGGGGACATAGCCTTAAACTGAGGGGTAATAGATATAGGACAGAGGTCAGAGGTAGGTTCTTTACGCAAAGAGTAGTGAGGCCGTGGAATGCCCTACCTGCTACAGTAGTGAACTCGCCAACATTGAGGACATTTAAAAGTTTATTGGATAAACATATGGATGATAATGGTATAGTGTAGGTTAGATGGCTTTTGTTTCGGTGCAACATCGTGGGCCGAAGGGCCTGTACTGCGCTGTATTGTTCTATGTTCTATGTTCTATGCGCTTTCCCCTCCCCTGCTAAGCAACAGAGCCAGTTGTGGTGCCAATTTTCAGGCTGCTGTTGTTGTTTTCCCCTGATAGGCTATCCCCCCAAATGTATCTAAAACTGTGTTATACAGTGCTGTGTTACACAGTTAGTCTGTTACAGTACTATATGGAGTGTTACTCTGCTACTGTGTTATACATGCTGTGTTAACTCTGTTACTATGTTAAAGAATGTTACTGTGATATACAGTGCCATGTTGCAGCTGTACAAAACTCTGGTGCGGCCGCATTTGGAGTGTTGCGTGCAGTTCTGGTTGCTGCATGATAGGAAGGATGTGGAAGCATTGGAAAGGGTGCAGAGGAGATTTACCAGGATGTTGCTTGCTTTGGAGGGAAGATCTTATGATGAAAGGCTTAGGGACTTGAGGCTGTTTTCGTTAGAGAGAAGAAGATTAAGAGGTGACTTAATAGAGGCATACAAGATGATCAGAGGATTAGATAGGGTGGATAGTGAGAGCCTTTTTCCTCGGATGGTGATGGCTAGCACGAGGGGACATAGCTGTAAATTGAGGGGAGGTAGATATAGGACAGATGTCAGAGGTAGGAGCGCGAAATGCCCTGCCTGCAACAGTAGTGGACTCGCCAACATTAAGGGCATTTAATGGTCATTGGATAAATATATGGATGATAATGGAATAGTGTAGATGGGCTTTAGATTGGTTACACAGGTCGGCGCAACATCGAGGGTCGAAGGGCCTGTACTGCGCTGTAATGTTCTAATGTTACTCTGCTACTGTGTAATACAGTTGCGTGTGAGCTCTCTGTGTTATACAGTGCTGTGTTTACTTTGTTACTGTGTTATGCAGTGATAAGTTACTCTGTTCAATTGTTATGCAGTGCTGTTACTCTGTTGCTATGTCATATCGTGCTGTTTTGCTCTGTTACTATGTTTTACAGTGCCGCGTTAGTCCATTATTATGCTATGCAGCGCTCTGTTACTATGTTACTGTGCTGTGTGACCCTATTACTGTGTCATACAGTGCTGTATCAGAGAATCCTATAGTGCAGTATTATGGGCCAGGGTTGAGAGAACACCAAATACATCACGCAGTTCACCTGACCCACAACCTTTAATAGATTTTGGTTATGGGGAGCACAAGGGCCCACGTTACAGGTGTTATGAAACAGAGATCTAAAGTATTTTTAACCCCCCCCCCCAAAGATACTGTACTCTATAGGTAACCCTTAGTAACCTTCCTAACAACATCGATAATTCAAAGACCCTTTTTGCCAAAGACAGTAGGTTTGCATTCCTTACAGAAACAGGTATTGCTTTGAAATCATCAAGGGATCTAGAGATATTTTTTAGCATGCAGAGAGAGAGACCAAAATACACCTCCTTCGTTTGAATGCAGCTCTCCAACTGAAAACGAAACTAAAACTCAGAGCCAAAAACAGTTTCCAGCTCAAACCGAAAGTAAAAATCAGAGCCAGAGCCCAGCTCCGCCCACACACTGACATCACTGCAGCCACTTGAGAAGACAGCAGAAAGAGGTTATTCGCCCATCGAGTCTGGACCAACTCTCCAAAAAAGCATCCCATCCAGGCCCATGCACAGCCAAATCCCCATAATCCCACATAACCTTCAGACACTGTGGGTCAATTTAAATGGCCAACCCACCTAAACTGCACATCTTTGGACTGAGGGAGGAAATCAGAGCACCCGGAGGAAATCCACACAAGCACCAAGGAGAATGTGCAAACTCCACGTAGAGCGTTACCACGGTCAGAATTGTACCCAGGTCCCTGGTGCTATGAGGCAGCAGTGCTAACCAATGTGCCACCATGCCGCTGTACTCATGCTACTATATTATTCAGTTCTGCTTTTCTCTGTTACTCTGACATACAGTGCTGATTAACCCTGTGTCACACATTGAACCACAGGAAATAAGAGGAGGAGGAGGCCATATTCTGAACGAACACAGGACACGTTTTGCACTGAGTGCTGAATTTGGGTGCAATAATGAAAGTTTGGTGACTGAGGGATATTAAGGGTTCATTATTATCTAAACTCTAGTCTTTTATTTAGTAACTTAAAAGTTGCTGTTTGGTGACCTTTTATATGGTCTCACTCCTCTAATTTAACAAATGAAAAAGATTTATGTTTATGTGTTTTGTCTTTTTTATTATTTTTGTTTTATTTTTGTTTTTCTTGTGAATTTATGACCTGTACGGTTATCACACATACAGGAGTTAAGCCAGCATCCACCACTGACAATGGCATGATGCTGGGTGTGACAACCAAGCAAAAGAACATAAAGTAACTGATGGATAAATCAAAAGAGGGGAGTGCCCCATAACAACGAGTGGAGCACAGCCGAAAAAGAATGAGAAAGGAAACAAAAACATCTCAAAAACCCATCACGTTAAAGCGTGAAAATCGAGGTCGATAAGGCAATCCAACCACTGCGGTGCCCACCGAGCACGGAAGGCCTCGAGTGTGCCTTTCGACACCGCATGCTCCAGCTCCAGGGACACCTGCCGCGAAAGAGGCCGCGGAAGATAGGCAGACAGTCAAGGTGGACGATACCCTCGGTCGCCCGCTGCCTGGACAAATGGCACGTTTTCTCCAGGCCCAGGAGCAGGTTCACGAGGAGGTCCTCCGCTTTCCCCATCCCCTCCGCACCGGATGTCCGTAGATCAGGAGCGTGGGGCTGAAGTACAAAGAAAACCTCAACAACAACACTGTCAATAAACTAAAAAGGGAGTGCAGCCTCGGACAGACAACATACACATGCTCCACGGTCTCCACCAGGCCGCAAAAGTGGCAGGTCTCTGGCAAAGTCGTGAAGTGGTTCAAACGATGGTTGGACGGCACTGCCATGCGCAGCACCATCCATCACAGGTCCGCTAGTCTTATGGGGAGGACACCTCCGTAGAAGGACCTCCGCCGCCAGACGGTAACGAGGCACACCAAGGCGTGTCCGGGCACCGGGCGAGGACAAGGAGGTGGAAGGTGTGCAACAGAAGGCCGTACAGGAAACCCCTCCACGCAGTGCGAAAAGGCACGAAGGGTATTTCCGCGAGGTGACTGGGTCTGTGGGGCATCAGCACCCGGAAAGGGGGGGGTGTTCCGGTGTTTGGGAGCAATGTGGAATGAGCAGGCGTCCGCTCAGACGGGATGCCACCGCACAACCACGCCGTCTCGAGTCCAAGTGTGCCCACGGGGCCGAGCACGACCGTTTTGAGGCCTTGGATAGCATTGGCCGCGCACCGGACAGACACCGCTCTGCGCTTGGAAACCTCACATAGGGTATCATCCAGCCCACCCCTCGACCACCCAGCACTTCCCCGATCCTGGTAACTCTGGCATCCACAGTCCTCCGCTCCTCCAGCCACCTGACTGGATATTGGCGGAGTTACGGATTCCTGAGCAGCGGCTCCCTTACGACAGCGACTACTCCTGATGGGGGAGACCGTGTTCCAGACCTTGAGAAGATCCTGGTAGAAGACGGGCAGCGCCAACAAAGAGTTCTGAAGACCATTCCGGTCAACGAACAGTAGCTGCACGTCGTAGTTCAGGCCATGCACCTGGCGGAAGAAATACGTCACAAGGGCACACCATCGTGGAGGAGGCTCAACGTACAGGTATTTGTTGCAGAGTCTGAAGGCGGAAGATCGTGACTTGGATGCGAAGGCACACTGGGCCAAACTGCCCACCACAATCGGGAGACTCAAGACCTCCGCAGCGACCCAGTGCAATCTTTTGTCCCAGAAGAACCGAAGCAGGGTTCTCTGGATGCGTGTGACAAAGTCAGGGGGAGGAGTCAAAGTGACCAGTCGGTACAACAGTATGGAGGCGATCAGTTGGTTTATGAGGAGAACTCGACCCCTGTGGGACAGCACTTGGAGCAATCCTGTCCAGCGTCCCAGACGAGTGGTGACCTTGGTCTCCAGCTCCTGCCAGATCAACGGCCAGGCTTCCACTGCCGGGCAAAGATAGACTCCCAAGTAGAGGATGTTGGTCCGGCTCCAGCTAAAGGGCCTGAGCTCCTCTGGGAGGGGGTCCATCTGCCACAAACCAACCAGGAGTCCGGAACAGTTAGCCATGTTGATCCTAGCAGAAGACGCGTGGAGTACACAGCCTGGCACACTCGCATCCTCCACAGGTCACCGGGGTCAGTGAACATGAGGAGCACGTCACCAGCGTAAGCCTAGAGGACAACCTCCAAGGCCGGCTCGCGCAGCATCATCCCCGACAACCTCCTCCGCAGGAGGTACAGGAAAGGCTCCACGCACAGAGAATAAACTTGGCCGGACAAGGCACAGCCCTGATGCACCCCTCTCTCAAATCGAAGGGGCGCCGTCAGGGACCCGGTAACCTTAATCAGACACTCTGATAGTAATCTAATCCGGGCGACGAAGTGCTTCCCGAACCCAAAAGCTCGCAGAGTCCCGAGCATATACACCCTGTCAAACGCCTTCTCCTGGTCAAGAGACAGGAAGGCGCTCGACATACCAGTCCTCTGGGTAAAATGAATTATGACCCGGACATAATAAGAGGAGCTCTTGACAAGTGACACATAAACCCAAAACACTTCTTCAGTGTTTCCCTCCCTACCCCCTCCTCGAACCAAACATAAACAACCGTTGTAAGGATCAAGAGGAAGGCTCGAGGGCAATTAGAGTGGAAAGTTGAACCGTGACGTCACAGTCTGCAGGTAAGGGATTGGCTGGTGACTGGTAAGTAGTTTTCATTTATTTTCCCTCAGGTGTTATCGTGCGGGGCGCAGAGGTTGCTGAGTGAGTGCTTGCTGAGAAGGGGAGTGAATAACAGGTAAGCTCTTTCTTTCTCTTTTTTAATCTAGAGGGGATGACAGGGAAGGTAGTGCAATGTTCCTCCTGCAGAATGTTTGAGGTGAGGGATGTCGACATTGTCCCTGCTGATTTCATCTGTGGGAAGTGCACCCATCTCCAGCTCCTCAGAAACCGCGTTAGGGAACTGGAGCTGGAGTTGGATGAACTTCGGATCATTCGGGAGGCAGAGTTGGTCATAGATAGAAGTTTCAGGGACGTAGTTACTCCGAAGAATAAAGATAGATGGATGACGGTGAGAGGGGCTGGGAGGAAGCAGTCAGTACAGGGATCCCCTGTGGTCGTTCCCCTTAGTAACAAGTATACCGCTTTGGATACTGTTGGGGACGACGACTTACCAGGGTTAAGCCATGGGGTACAGGTCTCTGGCACAGAGTCTGTCCCTGGTGCTTAGAAGGGAAGGGGGGGGGGGAGAGGAGTAGAGCATTAGTCATTGGAGACTCCATAGTTAGGAGATTCTGTGGGAACGAGAGAGACTCACGGTTGGTGTGTTGCTTCCCAGGTGCCAGGGTGCGTGATGTCTCGGATCGTATTTTCGGGATCCTTAAGGGGGAGGGGGAGCAGCCCCAAGCCGTGGTCCACATAGGTACCAACAACATAGGTAGGAAAAGGGATGGGGATGTAAGGCAGGAATTCAGGGAGCTAAGGTGGAAACTTAGATCTAGGACAAACAGAGTTATTATCTCTGGGTTGTTACCCGTGCCACGTGATAGCGAGACAAGGAATAGGGAGAGAGAGGAGTTGAACACGTGGCTACAGGGATGGTGCAGGAGGGAGGGTTTCAGATTTCTGGATAATTGGGGCTCATTCTGGGGTCGGTGGGGCCTCTACAAACGGGATGGTCTGCACCTGGACCAGAGGGGTGCCAATAGTCTGGGGGGGAAATTTGCTAATGCTCTTCGGGAGGGTTTAAACTAGTTGAGCAGGGGCTTGGGAACCTGAATTGCAGCTCCAGGATACAGGAGGTTGAGAGTAGTTAGGTCATGAGTAGGGTTTCAAAGTTGCAGGCGTGTACCGGCAGGCAGTAAGGTGGTTTAAAGTGTGTCTTCTTCAATGCCAGGAGCATCCGGAATAAGATGGGTGAACTTGCGGCATGGGCTGGGACCTGGGACTTCGATGTTGTGGCCATTTCGGAGACATGGATAGAGCAGGGACAGGAATGGTTGTTGCAGGTGCCGGGGTTTAGATATTTCAGTAAGCTCAGGGAAGGTGTAAAAGAGGGGGAGGGGTGGCATTGTTAGTCAAGGACAGTATTACGGTGGCAGAAAGGACGTTTGATGAGGACTCGTCGACTAAGGCAGTATGAGCTGAGGTTAGAAACAGGAAAGGAGAGGTCACCCTGTTAGGGGTTTTCTATAGGCCTCCGAAAAGTTCCAGAGATGTAGAGGAGAGGATTGCAAAGATGATTCTGGATAGGAGCGAAAGCAACAGGGTAGTTGTTATGGGGGACTTTAACCTTCCAAATATTGACTGGAAACGCTATAGTTCGAGTACATTAGATGGGTCCGTTTTTGTCCAATGTGTGCAGGAGGGTTTCCTGACACAGTACGTAGATAGGCCAATGAGAGGCGAGGCCATATTGGATTTGGCACTGGGTGATGAACCAGGACAGGTGTTAGATTTGGAGGTAGGTGAGCACTTTGGTGATAGTGACCACAATTCGATTACGTTTACTTTAGTGATGGAAAGGGCTAGGTATATGCCGCAGGGCAAGAGTTATATCTGGGGGAAAGGCAATTATGATGCGATGAGACAAGACTTAGGATACATTGGATGGAGAGGAAAGCTGCAGGGGATGGGCACAATGGAAATGTGGAGCTTGTTCGAGGAACAGCTACTGCGTGTCCTTGATAAGTAAGTCAGGCAGGGAGGAAGTGGACGAGTGAGGGAACCGTGGTTTACTAAAGCAGTCGAAACAACTGTCAAGAGGAACAAGAAGGAGACTTATGTAAAGATGAGACATGAAGGTTCAGTTAGGGCGCTCGAGAGTTACAGGTTAGCTGGGAAGGGCCTAAAGAGAGAGCTAAGAAGAGCCAGGAGGGGACATGAGAAGTCTTAGGCATTTAGGATCAAGGATAACCCTAAAGCTTCCTATAGATATGTCAGGAATAAAAGAATGTCTAGGGTAAGAGTAGGGCCAGTCAACGACAGTAGTGGGAAGTTGTGCTTGGAGTCCGAGGAGATAGGAGAGGTGCTAAATGAATATTTTTCGTCAGGATTCACACAGGAAAAAGACAATGTTGTCGAGGAGAATACTGAGATTCAGGCGACTCGACTAGAAGAGCTTGAGGTTCATAAGGAGGATATGTTAGCAATTCTGGAAAGTGTGAAAATAGATAAGTTCCCTGGGCCGGATGGGATTTATCCTAGGATTCTCTGGGAAGCTAGGGAGGAGATTGCTGAGCCTTTGGCCTTGATCTTTAAGTCATCTTTGTCTACAGGAATAGTGCCAGAAGACTGGAGGATAGCAAATGTTGTCCCCAATTCAAGAAGGGGAGTAGAGATAACCCCGGTAACTATAGACCAGTGAGCCTTACTTCTGTTGTGGGAAAAATCTTGGAAAGGTTTATAAGAGATAGGATGTATAATCATCTGGAAAGGAATAATTTGATGAGAGATAGTCAACGCGGTTTTGTGAAGGGTAGGTCGTGCCTCACAAACCTTATAGAGTTCTTTGAGAAGGTGACCAAACAGGCGGATGAGGGTAAAGCAGTTGGTGTGGTGTATATGGATTTCAGTAAAGCGTTTGATGAGGTTACCCATGGTAAGCTACTGCTGAAAATACGGAGGCATGGGATTCAGGGTGATTTAGCAGTTTGGATCAGAAATTGGCTAGCTGGAAGGAGACAAAGGGTGGTGGTTGATGGGAAATGTTCAGACTGGAGTCCAGTTACTAGTGTACCACAAGGATCTGTTTGGGGCCACTGCTATTTGTCATTTTTATAAATGAACTGGAGGAGGGCGTAGAAGGATGGGTGAGTAAATTTGCACATGACACTAAAGTCGGTGGAGCTGTGGACAGTGCGGAAGGATGTTACAAGTTACAGAGGGACATAGATAAGCTGCAGCGCTGGGCTGAGAGGTGGCAAATGGAGTTTAATGCAGAAAAGTGTGAGGTGATTCATTTTGGAAGGAATAACAGGAAGACTGAGTACTGGGGTAATGGTAAGATTCTTGGCAGTGTGGATGAGCAGAGAGATCTCGGTGTCTATGTACATAGATCCCTGAAAGTTGCCACCCAGGTTGAGAGGGTTGTTAAGAAGGCGTACGGTGTGTTAGCTTTTATTGGTAGAGGGATTGAGTTTAGGAGCCATGAGGTCATGTTGCAGCTGTCCAACACTCTGGTGTGGTCGCATTTGGAGTATTGCATGCAATTCTGGTCGCCGCATTATAGGAAGGATGTGGAAGCATTGGAAAGGGTGCAGAGGAGATTTACCAGAATGTTGCCTGGTATGGAGGGAAGATCTTATGAGGAAAGGCTGAGGGACTTGGATAATCAGAGGCTTTTCCCCAGGGTAGAGGGGTCAATTACTAGGGGGCATAGGTTTAAGGTGAGAGGGGCAAAGTTTAGAGTAGATGTACGAGGCAAGTTTTTTACGCAGAGGGTAGTGGGTGCCTGGAACTCACTACCGGAGGAGGTAGTGGAAGCAGGGACGATAGGGACATTTAAGGGGCATCTTGACAAATATATGAATAGGATGGGAATAGAAGGATACGGACCCAGGAAGTGTAGAAGATTGTAGTTTAGTCGGGCAGTATGGTCGGCACGGGCTTGGAGGGCCGAAGGGCCTGTTCCTGTGCTGTACATTTCTTTGTTCTTTGTTCTTTGTTCTTTGACTTGAGGCTGTTACCGTTAGAGAGAAGAAGGTTAAGAGGTGACTTAATTGAGGCATACAAGATGATCAGAGGATTGGATAGGGTGTACAGTAAGAGCCTTTTTCCTCGGATGGTGATGTCTAGCACGAGGGGACATAGCTTTAAATTGAGGGGAGATAGATATAAGACAGATGTCAGAGGTAGGTTCTTTACTTAGAGAGTAGTAAGGGCGTGGAATGCCCTGCCTGCAACAGTGGTGGACTCGCCAACACTAAGGACATTCAAATGGTCATTGGATAGACATATGGGCAATAAGGGAATAGTGTAGATGGGCTTTAGAGTGGTTTCACAGGTCGGCGCAACATCGAGGGCCGAAGGGCCTGTACTGCGCTGTAATGTTCTATGTTCTATGGACCAGATGGATGTCATCGTAAATGGTGCGATCCGGGACTGTGTAGGACTGGTCAGGGGGAATCATGTGGCCCAGCACGGGGCCAAGGCGTAAAGACATTGCCTTGGCAAAGATTTTGTAGTCCGTGCTGAGGAGGGAGACCGGTCGCCAGTTTTTAAGTAGGCGGAGATCCCACTTCTTGCGCAGCAGGACAGTGACGGCCCTGCACCACAAAAGGGGCATCTCCTCGGTCGTGACACATTCCACTAGATCCCCCGCATAGTCGCTCACCAGGACGTCCCAGGACACCCTGAAGAATACCACGGTCAGCCCGTCCAGCCCTGGGGTTTTGCCCCGTGACAAGCTGTCCAGGGCACCGGTCAGCTCTTGGACGTTGATGGTTCGATCGAGCTTCCCAGCGCCCTCCGGGCCGACCTGCGGCAGGTTCTCCCACAGAATTCTGCAAGCGTCCTCGTTGGACAGATCCGGAGAGAAGAGATTGGAATAAAAGTCCCGAAGCAGGGTCCTGACGCCCTCCGGATCCCACACGAGGGACCCGTCGTCGGCCAGCAGCGTAGGAATCTGCCAACTGGCCCCGCGTCCTATTTCCAGCGAGTACAAGAAGGGGGAGCCGCGGTCCATGTCCGTCACAAGATGGATCCGCGACCTCACATAGGCGCCGCAGTAGCCGGAAAGTTTCAGGACCCGCAGCGCGCCATTATTCTCTCTGTACACCAGCCCCAGGGCTGGATCCTCATTGAGCTGAGCAAGACCTGACTCCAGTTCGAAGACCTCCTCAACCAATTTACCGATAGTGGGGTTCCGCCCCGCCATAGACCCCTTTGTGTACACCTGACAGAAGACGCGGACGTGAGTCTTGCCAACATCCCACCATAGACTAAAGGAGGGGAAGCCACCCCGCTTCCATTTCCAGCCGGCCCAGAAACGGCGAAACAAATCCAGGAACCGCGCGTCCTCCAGCAGCAGGTTGATAAAGTGCCAGTACGCGGACCGTATCTGAGCGCGGGAAGGGGCGAGCCCCACCCACACCAGGTGGTGAACCGAGCATGGCATGTGCTCCACAGAGGCTGTCGGTACGCTGGGCAAGTACGTCTTGGAAATGTAAAGACGGTTGATTCTGGATGCTCTGAACGGAGGGCACACAAAGGTACACCCACAATTCAGGATGGAGTGTCTGCCAGACGTCCACCAAGCTAAAGGACCTAACCAGGTCCCTCAACGTCATCACTGCCGGTGAGCTGCACTGGAATCCACGACGGTCCTTGGCCTGGAGGGTGCAATTAAAATCCCCTCCGAGGACGATGCACTCGCCACCGGGATAATGCCGAGAAGAATGGGCACTTTTTCGTAGAAGGTCGCCTGCTGCGACCCGACCAGAGGAGCGTAGACATTCTCAAAGTGAAGCACCACATCCCCGTCCTGGACTATTAAGTGCAAAAGACAGCCTGACACTGGCTCCTTGACCCCCCCCCCACCAGCCCCCGCCCCCCCCCCCCCCCCCCCCCCCCAAGATCTCCGGCTGAAAATGTGGAGTCAACAAGGTACGCACCCCGTTCGAATGTGGGGCCAAGTGACTCATGAAGACTCCCGCTCGCCACTCCAGGGTCCACTGAGCTTCGTCACCCAGAATGGCGTGGGTTTCCTGCAGGAAACACATTCCGCCCTGAAGGACAGAGAAGCACTGGAAACGGCGACGTGCGTCCTTGCTGCCGTTGATGCTAGTGCTGGCTATGGTTACCTCCATGTCAGTTGTAGCCTTCACCAATCACCTCAGTGCTCGGAGGAAGTAGAGGGTCGTCGCCCCCTCCTCTCCCACACGAGCCCCGCGAGGAACAGAAAAGCTTGGCGCTGCTCCCCCTGGTCATGATCGAATTCCCACGCCTCTTTGGCATAGGCACGGGCGGACTCAACGAGCAGCCCCAGATTTCCCCAGCGGTCCTGGGCGTGCCTGGTGACCGTGATCCGTTTTCAAAAATGCTCGGATTTCTCCCGAGGAGATGAGGGGAGACTCGGTGCCGGATGTGAGGGCGCCCTCTGCCTCGCTGCAGAGAGCATCTAAATCCTCTTCTTCACCCACCACCGAGTAGTCTTCCTCATCCGATCAGTCACCACCCGAGCTCGAGTCCCCCACCACGTGGAGTGTGGCGGGCAACACGGGCCCACCGGCTAGCCCTCGGCTCGAGTCTGTCCCACCCGCAGGATCGTCTTCAGGCGGGTCCCTATCAGGCTCATCCCGTGGTACTGGCTCCCTGGACGGTGGCGGCTCAAACCCCGCCCTCGCCGCCGACGCCGGGCCCAATGAGAGATCCGGGAAGATCTCCGGAAACAGCTCCGGAATGGATCCTGGGCTCCCTGGCATCGTCTGATTGGGCGTAGAGAACTGGGAGCCTTCTTCGTCGCCACCCGCCCACGGCCCGAGTATGTAGGGGCTCCAGTGGCTGCCGCCGGCCTCCGGCAACGAGGAAAAGGAGGTGACCGGGGAGTAAAACTCCACCTTGCGGAACGAGCCCTCAGCGGCAAGTCTCCGCCCGGCCCCGGCTCTCCCTGCTCGGGGGATGACAGCAGCCCAAACGCCTCGGGAGCCTCGGAGGCCTCCCTGGCTTTACTCTTCTTTTTAATCGGGCTGGGTGTGAGGGATTTGGGAACAAGCACCGGAGTCACCCACCCAAGCTCGCTCGGGGAGGGGGCAGCGAGATCCACCACCTCCACCTGCCCGGACAGGCGGCGCTTGCGGGGAGTGGGTGGGGCGGATCTTGCTGCACGGCCTCCATCGCCAGAGTGTCCTCTCCAGCAGCCCCACCCCCCTCCACATCGCCCAGCACATGGGATTGCGAGGAGGTCGGACCCCCCCTCCACCTCGCGGCTGTATACTGTGACACGGCCTCCATCTGGAGCCCGGTTGGTGGTCTCTCCGGGCCCCTCAGGTTGTTGCGGGGCGGCGGAGACTGGAAGTGGCAATAAGACATTCGCCAGCTCAGATCTGGACGCAGGATCCCCATCTCCTTCTGGAGACCGGTCGGTCGTTTCTCCGGGCCCCGCAGGTTGTTCCAGGGAAGCTGTGTTCCGAGATGAGGCTACGGCCTCTGAGCTGGACTGGATGTGCACGGGGACAGCAGCCGGGGCCAGGCCTGGGTCTTGGAGGGCCCGGTCTGACCACCGTGCCGCCATGCGTTTTGCTTTCCTCGACTGTCGCTGGTCAGCGGAGGTACCCCCCCCCGCCAAGAGCCGCGGTGTTGTCATGGGCCAGTTGCTGGGCAGACGAAGAAGTGGTGGAGGAGAGGGGGCAGTACCAGCTGCGGCTGCCCTGGAGGTGGTGTTGGCGGCTGCCATCAGGGTGGAAAGTTACAGTGGATATACCCCAGCCCTCTGCAGGCATGGCAGCGCATGCCATCCGCTGACCAGAACACTTTATGGTCCTCCCCTTGGTGGGAGACCACAAAACCTCCCTCAGTGGCCTCCTCCTGGGTCAGGCGGACAAAAACCTGACGCCGGAAGGAGTATATATGACGGAGGGAAGGGTCCGGCGGGCCGTGCGAGAGCGGCGACGCCCCGGACCTAAACTCCCCCAATAGGTTGGGATGGGGGCGGAGGAGCTCGGTGGGGAGGTAGGCCGGGACGTTGGAAAGAACTACACGTTCGGCGGTGGCCTCCAGCGGGTCCATCGCCACGTGTGTCACGCCCACCATGAGCCCCCTTTTCAGGACACGGTGGATCGCCTGCTCGGTCCGCAGGAAAAACACGGCCTTGCTGTACATCCTGGAGGTGGCGACGATGGCCGAGGGGCCGACGACACCGGCCATCGCACGAGTGCACGCCTCGATGGTCATGGTGGGTGGGCATAAAAGTTGACCCCAAGTTGCCACGTTAGTTATCGGAAGAGCAAGGGGGCCGCGGAGGCAGCGGAAGGTCGAGAGGCTGCCACCCCGCATAGGTTCTTGGGTGCCCTGCCCCCGACAGAGTGGAGGATGCCCCTGGGGTACTGGCCATGCCCACCCCTGGTACGGCGCAGCCGTGTAACTGAGATCAGGGTAGAAGGGGGGAAGGGGGAGGTGATGTATGTGGCTCCACAACAGCAGGCGCCACAAGGGAAATGTGCTGCAGGGCAACAGCAGAACGGGACAGCGTACTTCAGCCCTGGAGGAGCCTAAAACAATGTCCCAAGCTGCCCCACACCCACCACCGGTGGTGAAAAGGCGGGCGGTTGACGCTCTTCAGCCCTGTGGGGGCCCGAAACAAAGTCCTTTCTCTTCACAGCAGCCCCAGGTGGTCCCATTCCCACCTCAGGCAGAGGGGTGGGAGGACAGAGGGCAGGGTCTTCATCCCAGGAGGGGCGCAGCAATGGGACCCTGGTGGTCCCACTCGCACCTCAGGTTGAGGAGTAGGCGGACAGAAGGCAGGGCCTGCAGCCCTGGATGGCCCGACTCCCACCTCAGGGAGAGGGCTGGGAGGACAGAAGCAGGCAGCAGGGCCTTGACCCCGGGAGGGGGCCTACAGCAATAGGCCCCAGGTGGTCCCAGTCCCACCTCAGGTAGAGGGGTGGGAGGAGAGAAGGCAGGACCTGCAGCCCTGGATGGTGCCACTCCCACCTCAAGCAGAGGGGTGGGAGGACATAAAGCAGGGCCTTCACCCCGAAAGGGGGCACAGCATCAGGCCCCAGGTGGGCCCTCTCCCACCGCAGACACACGACAGGGAGGACAGAAGGTGGGGCAGGTAACGTTAGGGGTTGGGGAGGAGGCAGAACCCACAAGAAGCAGAGCAGCAGTTCCACTTCCTCACAGGCTCAGTTCAGCTTTAGCTCTGTGTCCAGGCTGAAATACTCTACTGGTCCATTCACTCCAAAGTTGCTGTTTGGTTTACACCTTTTATAGGGTCTCATTGTATTTTATTTTTTGTGCATGTGTTTTGTTTTGTTTTTTATATTTTTGTTTCTTTTTTGTGTGTTTTTCCTGAATCTGTGATCCGCACGTTTATCTACACGTGCAGGATTAGGCCAGCATCCGCCACTGACACTGGCGTGATGCTGGGTTTGAAAACCAAGCAATAGAACATAAAATAACTGATGGATAATGCAAACGAGGGGTGTGCCCCAAAACAACGAGTGGAGCACAGCCCAAAAAGAACGAGAAAGGAAACAAAAAACTTATCAGAAACCCGCCAAATGACAGTGTGAAAATCGGGGTCGATAAGGCAATCCACCCGTTGCGGGGCACACCGAGCACGGAAGGCCTCGAGAGTGCCCGTGGATGCCGCATGCCCCCGTTCCAGGGATACCCGACCGCGAACGAGGCCGTGGAAGATGGGCAGACAGTCAGGCTGGACGAGCCCCTCGGTCGCACGCTGCCTGGACCTATAAATGGCAAGTTTGGCCAGGCCCAGGAGAAGGTTCACGAGATGGCCCTCCGCCTTCCCCGCTCCCCCCCCCCCCCCCCCTCCGCACTGGATGCCCGTACATCAGGAGCGTGGGGCTGAAGTGCAAAGAAAACCTCAACAACAAGGTTGTCAAGAAACCAAAAAGGGAGCGCAGACTAGGACAGACAACATAAACGTGCTCCACGGTCTCCACTGGGCCGCAAAAGTGGCAGGTCTCTGGCAGAGCCGTGAAGTGATTTAAACGATAGTTGCACGGCACTGCCATGTGCAGCACCCTCCACCCCAGGTCCACTAGTTTTATGGGGAGGACACCACCGCAGAGGGACCTCCAGTGGGGACCTCCGCCGCAGGACGTCAACGAGGCACACCAAGGCGTGTCTGGGCAGCGGGCGAGGACAAGGAGTTGGAATGTGTGCAACGGCAGGCCGTACAGGAAACCTCTCCGTGCAGTGAGAAAGGGCACAAAGGGTATTTCCGCGAGCCGACTGGGGCTGTGGGGCAGCAGCACCCGAGGGGGGGGGTCCGGGGTTTGGGACAATGTGGAATTCCGTCCAAGCAGGGTTCCGCTCAGACGGGATGCCACCGCACAACCGCGTCGTCACAAGTCCAAGTGTGCCACCGGGTCCGAGCACGACCGTTTTGAGGCCTTGGATAGCAATGGCCGAGCACCAGACAGACACCGCCCCGGTCCTGGCAAGCTCGTAGGGTGTCATCCAGCCCGCTCCTCTGCCATCCAGCATGTCCCCGATCTTGGTCAACCCGGCATCCACATCCCTCCGCTCCGCTAGACACCTGAATGGATATTGGCGGAGGTGCGGATTCCTGAGCAGCGGCGCCCTTATGACAGCCACTACTCCTGATGGGGGAGAGCTGCGGCGACCGTGTTCCAGACTTTGCGAAGGTCCTGGTACAAGATGGGCAGCGGAAACAAAGAGTTCCGATGGCCATTCCGGTCAACGAACAGGAGCTGCACGTCGTTGTTCAGGCCGTGCTCCTGGCGGAAGAAATACGTCGCTACGGCACACCATCGTGGAGGAGGTTCAACGTACAGGTATTGCTGCAGAGTCTGAAGGCGGGAAGTCGCAATTTGGGTGCGAAGACAGACCAGCGCCAAACCGCCCTCCGCTATCGGGAGACTCAAGACCTCCGCAGCGAACCAGTGCAATCCTTTGCCCCAGAAGAACCGAAGGAGGGTTCTCTAAATGCGTGTGACAAAGTCAGGGGGAGGGGTCAAAGTGACCAGCCAATACCACAGCATAGAGCCTATCAGCTGGTTTATGAGGAGAACTTGACCCCTGTAGGACAGCACTCGGAGAAGTCCTGTCCAGCGTCCCAGGCGAGTGGTCTTGGTCTCTAGCTCCTGCCATTCGTTGGCCAGGCTTCCTCTGCCGGGCAAAGATGGACTCAGAAGGAGAGGGTGTTGGTCCGGCTCCAGATAGAGGGCCTGAGCTCCTCGGGGAGGGAGTCCATCTGCCACGGACAGACCTGGAGTCCAGAACATTTAGCCCAGTTGATCCTAGCAGAGGACGCGGCGGAGTACACAGCCTGGCACTCTCACATCCTCCGCAGGTCACCAGGGCCAGTGAACATGAGGAGCATGTCATCAGCGTAAGCCACGAGGACCACCCCGATGTCCGGCTCGCGCAGAACCAGCCCCGACAACCTCCTCCACAGGAGGCGCAGGAAAGGCTCCATGCATACAGAATGAAGTTGGCCGGACAAGGGGCAGCCCTGAGGCACCCCTCTCGCAAAGCGAAGGGGCGCCGTCAGGGACCCGTTAACCTTAATCAGACACTCTAAGGCGGCGCACCGTAATCGGAGCTGGGCCACAAAGTGCGTCCCGAACCCTAAATCTCGCAGACTCCCAAGCAAATGAATAATGTCCCGGACCAGATGGATCTTGTCATAAATGGTGCGGGCCGGGACTGTGTAGGACTGGTCAGGGTGAATCATGTGTTCCAGCACGGGGTCAAGGCGTGAAGATAGGGCCTGTAGTCCGCGCTGAGGAGGGAGACCGGTCGCCAGTTTTTAAGTAGGCGGAGATCCCCCTTCTTTGGCAGCAGGGCTATGACGGCCCTGCACCACGAAAGGAGCATCTCTCCGGTCGCAATACATTCCCCCAGGATCACCGCATAGTCGCTCCCCAGGACGTCCCAGAATGCCCTGAAGAACACCACGGTCAGCCCGTCCAGCCCTGGGGTTTTGCCCCTTGACAAGCTGTCCAGGGCGCCGGTAAGCTCTTGGAGGTTGATGGTTTGATCGAGCCTCCTGGCGCCCTCCGGGCCGATATGCGGCAGGTCCTCCCACAGAACTCTGCAAGCGTCCTCGCGGGACGAATCTGGAGAGAAGAGGTCGGAGTAAACGTCCCTGAACAGGGTCCTGACCCCCTCCGGATCCGAGTCGAGGGACCCGTCGTCGGCCAACAGCGTAGAAATCTGCCGATGAGTCCCGCATGCTCTTTCCAGTGAGTAGAAGAAGGGGGAGCCTTGGTCCATGAGCGCCAGGAGACGGATCTGCGACCTCACGTATGCGCCAGGGCCGTGACCTCATCGGGCTGAGCAAGGCGTGACTCCAGATCAAAGAGTTCCTCAGCCAATTTGGCGATCGTGGAGTTCCGCCCCGCCGTAGACACCTTTGTGTACCCATGACAGAAGGCGCCGACGTGAGTCTTTCCCACGTCCCACCATAGCCTCAAGGAGGAGAAGCCACCCCACTTCCTTCTCCAGCCGGCCCAGAAACGGCGAAATGAGTCCAGGAAACGCTCGTCCTCCAGCAGCAGGTTATTAAAGTGACAGTTCGCGGACCATGGTGATCCGAACACGGCACCTGCTCCACAGAGACCGTCGGAACGCTGGGCAAATGCGTTTTGGAAATAAAAGACAGTTGACTCTGGACGCTCTGAACGGAGGGCGCAGAAAGGTGTACACCCGCAATTCAGGATGGAGAGTCCGCCAGACGTCCACCAAGTCGAAGGGCCTAATCAGGTCCCTCAACTTCACCACCGCCGGCGAGCTGCGCTGGACTCCACGACGGTCCTTGTCCTGGAGGGTGCAATTAAAATCCCCTCCGAGGACGATGCACTCGCCCACCGGGATGGTGCCTAGGTGGGTGGACACTTCTTCATAGAAAATTGCCTGCTGCGGCCCGACCAAGGGAGCGTAGACATTCACAAAGTGATGCACCACATCCCCGTCGCGGGCTGTTAAGTGCAGCAGACCGCCTGGCACTGGCTCCTTGACCCCCAAGGTCTCCGGCTGAAAATGTGGAGCCAGCAAGATAGCTACCCCGCCCGAATGTGGGGCCAAGTGACTCATGAAGAGTCCTCCTTGCCACTCCAGGTCCACTGAGCTTCGTCACCCGGAATGGCGTGAGGTTCCTGCAGGAAGCACACCTCGTAATTTCCGTCCCGAAGGATAGAAGAAGCACTGGAAACGGCGCTGTGCGTCCTTGCTGCCGTTGATGTTGAGGCTGACTATGGTTACCTCCATGTCAGTCGTAGTGTTTATCATTCACCAACACCTTTATTCAGTGCATAGAGGGAGTAGAGGTTCAGGAGCCCCGCGAGGAACAGAACAGCTTGGCGCTGCTCCCCCTGGTCCTGATCGAATTCCCGCGCCTCTTTGGCATAGATGCGGGTGGACTCGAGGAGCAGCCCCAGATTTCCACATCAGTCCAGGACCAGCCGCTCACGTGATGCGTTTTCAAAAATGCTTGGAGTTCTCCCGGGGAGTAGGTGCCACAAAGGAAAGGTGCTGCAGGGCAACAGCAGAGCGGGGCGGCGGTCTTCAGCCCTGGAGGGGCCTAAAGCAAAGTCCCAAGCTGCCCCACGCCCTCCACAGGTGCTGAAACAACGCTCTTCAGCCCTGTTGGGGGCCCGAAAACAAAGTCCTTTGCCTTCGCCGCAGCCCCAGGTGGTCCCACTCCCACCTCAGCCAGAGGACAGAAGGCAGGCAGCAGGTTCTTCATCCCAGGAGGGGGTGGGGCACAGCACCCGGCCCCAGGTGGTCCCACTCCCACCTCAGGCAGAGAGTTGGGAGGACAGAGGGAAGTGTCTTCACCCCGGGAGGCGGCACAGTACCAGGCCCCAGGTGGTCCACTCCCACCTCAGGCAGAGGGGTGGGAGAAATCTTGGGGAAATGCACAACAGTATTGTCGGGATTGTTTAAGGGGCACTTGCTGCGAGTGCTGAATAGTTTTGTCCCACTAAGACGAGGAAGGAATGGTAATGTGAAGGAGCCTTGGATGACAAGAGAAGTGGAGCTTCTAGTCAAGAGGAAGAAGGAGGCTTACGTAAGGTTGAGGAAGCAACGATCTGACTCTGCTCTATAGGGTTACAAGGTAGCCAGGAAGGAACGCATATATGGACTGAGGAGAGCTAGAAAGGGGCATCAAAAATTACTGGCGGGAAGGATTAAGGAAAACCCCAAGGCGTTCTACACTTATGTGAGAAATAAGAGGTTGATCAGAGTGAGAGTAGGGCCGATCAGGGATAGTGGAGGGAACTTGTGCCTAGAGTCTGAAGAGGTGGGGGAGGCCCTAAATAAATATTTTGCTTCAGTATTCATTAGAGAGAGGGACACTGTTGCCCATGAGAACAGTGTACACCAGGTTAATAGACTCGAGCAGGTTGATATTAAGAAGGAGGATGTGCTCGAAATTTTGAAAAGCATCATGTTAGATAAGTCCCCTGGACCTAACTGGATATACCCTAGGTTATTTCGGGAAGTGAGGGAGGAGATTGCTGCACGGTTGGCGATGATCTTTGCATCCTCACTCTCCACTGGAGTAGTACCGGATGATTGGAGGGAGGTAAATGTTGTTCCCCTATTCAAGGAAGGGAATAGGGAAAAACCTGGGAATTACAGACCCATCAGTGTTGCGCCTGTGGTGAGCACAATATTGGAAAGGATTCTGAGAGATAGGATTCATGATTATTTAGAAACGCATAGTTTGATTAAAGATGATCAGCATGGCTTTGTGAGGGGCAGGTCATGCCTCACAAGCCTCATTGAATTCTTTCAGGATGTGACGAGACACATTGATGAAGGTCGGGCAGTGGATGTGGTGTATATGGATTTCAGTAAGACATTTGATGCGGTTCCCCATGGTAGGCTCATTCCGAAAGTTCGGGGGCATGGGATACAGGGACATTTGGCTGGTGGATACAGAATTGGCTGGCCGAAGGAAGACAACGAGTGGTAGTGGATGGAAAATATTCCGCCTGGGGGGGTCGGTGACCACTGGTGTCCCGCAAGGATCTGTTCTGGGACCTCTGCTCTTTGTGTTCTTTATAAATGACTTGGATGAGGAAGTGGAAGAGTGGGTTAGTAAGTTTGCCGATGACACGAAGGGTGGTGGAGTTGTAGATAATGTTGAGGGTTGTTGCAGGTTACAACAGGACATTGACAAGATGCAGAGCTGGGCTGAGAAGTGGCAGATGGAGTTCAACCTTGATAAATGTGAAGTGATTCATTTTGGAAGGTCGAATTTGAAGGCTGAATACAGGGTTAAAGGCAGGATTCATAGACGTGTGGAGGAACAGAGGGATCTTGGGGTTCACGTACATAGATTCTTCAAAGTTGCCACCCAGGTTGATAGGGTTCGTAAGAAGGCGTATGGTGTGTTGGCTTTCATTAACAGGGGGATTGAGTTTAAGAGCCGCGAGGTTTTGCTGCAGCTTTATAAAACTCTAGTTGGACCACACTTGGAATATTGTGTCCAGTTCTGGTCGCCTCATTATAGGAAGGATGTGGATGCTTTTGAGAGGGTACAGAGGAGATTTACCAGGGTGCTGCCTTAACTGGAGGGCATGTCTTATGAAGAAAGGTTGAGGGAGCTAGGGCTTTTTTCACTGGAGCGATGAAGGCAGAGAGGTGACTTGATAGAGGTGTACAAGATGATGAGAGGCATGCATAGAGTTGATAGCCAGAGACCTTTCCCCAGGGTGGAAATGGCTGTCACGACGGGACATAATTTTACGGTGATTGGAGGAAGGTAGAGGGGAGATATCAGAGCTAGGTTCTTTACATCGAGAGTGGTGGGTGTGTGGAATGCACTGCCAGCAGAGGTGGTGGAGTCAGAAGGGACATTTAAGCGACTTTTAGACAGGCACATGGACAGCAGTAAATTGAAGGGGTGAGGGCAGCACGAAAAATACCACAATGGGAGTTATGTACAGGCCCCCTAGCAGTAGTCAGTATGTGGGACAGAAAATAAATCAGGATATCGAAAAGGCATGTAACACGAATCGTGGGATCTTCAATATGCAGATGGCCTGCGAAAATCAGAGTGGTAGTGGATCCCAAGAAAAGGAATTTGTGGAATGTCCAAGAGTTGTTTTTTTTGAGCAGCTTGTGACAGAGCCTACTAGGGAACAGGCAATTCTGGATTTGGTGATGTTTAATGAGGCAGACTTGATTAGGGAACTTAAGGTGAAGGAACCCGGAGGGAGCAGTCACCACAATATGATAGAACTTACAGGATACTGCGTGGCCTGGATAGAGTGGACGTGGAGAGAATGTTTCCACTTGTCGGAAAAAGTAGAACCAGAGGACATAATCTCAGACTAAAGGGACGATCCTTTAAAACAGAGATGAGGAGGGATTTCTTCAGCCAGTGGATGGCAAATCTGTGGAACTCTTTGCCGCTACCGGGTCCATCTGTGTCCACAAATGAATGTTTTGTGCGGCCACTGGATGGGTGTCCAGGAAATGTAGTGTCATCACCGTTTCTTCTTTTCTGGGTACCAATGACGGTGTGTCTGGTAATGGCAACCACTAAGCATAATGCATTGGCCACCTGGTTTGCCACCTGGGTTCCCGACCAATGATCCAGTTGACATCGGTATGCTGCTAGTAGGGTCCAGCGTTGGATCCGGGCCGAAGCTATTGGTGGCACTGCTTTGTCTTCTGTCAGCATGCCCAGCAATGGCTTATGGTCTGTTATTATCGTGAATTTCTGACCATACGAGCACTGGTGAAATTACTTCACCGCGAAGATCATAGCCAGTCCTCTTTAAATTTCAGCTCTGCTGCTGCTAGCGTCCTGTAAGCAACAGCTGTAGGAATTTTCTATTCCAGTCGGGACATTGAATAGCGGGAGAGGAGCCGGTGATCTAAAAGCACGGGAGAGGAGCCGTAGATTTAAAAGCGCGGGAGAGTATCCGCGGAGGTAAAAGCGCGGGAGAGGAACCGGGGATTTAAAAGCTGGAGAGGATTACCTGCTGGGTCAATGTCTGTGCGGAGCCTGCACGTTCTCCCCACGTGTGCGTGGGTTTCCTCCGGGTGCTCTGCTTTCCTCCCACAGTCCAAAGACATACAGGTTAGGTGGATTGGCCATACTGAATTGCCCTTATTGTCCAAAAAGTTTAGGAGGGGTTATTGGGTTAAGGGTGGAAGTGAGGGCTTAAGTGGGTCGGTGCAGACTGGATGGGTCGAGTGGCCTCCTTCTGCACTGTTTGTTCTAAGTTTTTCCCATAATGAAGAGGCCGGCCTGGTAAATGGCGACCTTTGGTAACCCTTGTAATATATTCTCCATTGTCCTCTGGAATATCACGCAGGCTGCCGGTATCCCGAAGTGTAACCTTGTGTTCTGAAAAAGGCCCTTCAGGGTGTTTATCGTTGAGAATCCTTGCGACTCTTCGTCCAGCCTGAGCAGTGGATATGCGTGGCTTGTATCCAGCTTTGAGAATAAGAGTCCTCCAGCCACCTTTGCATGGACATCCTTAATCTGGGGAATTGGGTATGTGTCCAGTTGTGAGTAGCGATTAATAGTTTGTTTGAAATCTCCACAAATGCGGACCGGGCTGTCCGGGTTCAGGATAGGCACTACAGGTGCTGCCCATTCTGTGAACTAAACCGGTTTTATTATTTCTTTTGATTTCCGTATCTACTTTTTGCCTCAAGGCAAAGGGTACTGGTTGAGCCTTGTAGAATTTTGGGATTGCCTCTGGAACGACTTCTCATGTCGCCTTTGCTCTCTTTATTGTTCTCAGCCCTTTTCGGAAAACCTCTGGGTATCTGCACAGGAGTTTGCTCAGGCGACCGTTTTTCAGCTGGAAAATATTTACCCAATCCAGCTGGATCTCTTTTAGCCAGTTTCGTCCCAATAGGCTTTGTCCCATACCTTTCTCTACCATTAAAGGCAACCTAGCCAGTTGCTCTCCAAAGCCACAGGTTCATGTATTGTGCCCCACACGCTTAGTGGTTCCCCTGTGTATGTCCTCAGTTTTGCCGAGGTTCTGGTTAGGGATAAGGGTTGGATTTTATTAAATACTGTTTCCCCTATAACTGATACGGCTGCTCCCGTGTCGACTTCCATTAATGTGGGATGTCCATTAAACCTTATGGTTAATTTAATGGGTTTTGATTTAACCATCATTACATAATTTAATTGTTCCTCGTCGGAGGTGGGAGGGGCTTCTAGGGTGTGCATTCTCCTGTATCCTGGCCTACGTTTCCTTCTCCAAGGTGTTGGTTTTGGGCTTCTATTTCTCCTCTCTGGCGACAACTACAGTATTTTTCAGGGCGAAATGCTGCAGAGGCTGCCGTCTGTCTGGTGCTAATTTTCCCTTGCTTGGGATCGGTTCTGCGAGTCGGCCTGGGTTCCTTAGTATCCGAGTGGCGCCTGAGGGTGGCTCTGCAGTTGCATGTTCCCCAGTCCGTTAACTCAGTTTCAGTGGTGTGGGCGTCTACCTCCATCGGAGTACCCTGTAACGCATGTGCTCCGCTAGCCGCTTTTTCTGGACAAAGCCAGCAGCAATGCTTGTTTGAAATCCAGCTCGACCTCTGCTAGCAGACGTTATTGTATTGCGAAATTATTTATTCTGCACACCAACTGGTCTCGGAGCATCTCATTTAGCGGCAGGCCAAACTCTCAAGCCTCTGCTAATCACCTTAATTTTGTTAAAAGGTTAGTCATTGACTCCCCCGTGTCACGGAATGCTGAGTAAAACCGGTCCCTTCGCAGGATCAGTGGTGGCTTAGGGTCATAGTACTCTTTTACTAAGTCCGTCAATTCCTGGAAAGTATTCGTGTCCGGTGCCTCCAGAAGAGTGAGACTGCGCATAATGGCAAAAGATGTCGGCCCACACACGGTCAGCAGAATGACCCATTGCTTTTCATCCGGAACTATATAGTTTGCTCTAAAAAAAGTACTCCATCCGCTCTACATACTGGGACCAGTTTTCCACTGCAGGGTCAAAAGAATCCAACTTCCCAAATAAAGACATTTTGCCTGTCAGTGGCTAACCCTCAATGTGTCGTGGTGGCTGCTAATGAGCAGGTTCCTTCGGGTTGTTCTGTTTTCCTCGTCGCCACTGTAATAAGTCCGTGAAGGCAAAAGTCCCTTCATCAGAATTCCTTTTATTTACAAAACCAACAGCTGAACAACCATCTGCATTCAGCTTGCTGTCTACATTGGAGTGCAGAGGATCTGACATTCCCTGTGATATACAGAGAAAGGGATTTGCATTGGAGTGCAGAGGATCTGACACTCCCTGTTACATACAGAGAAAGGGGTTCACTGACTGGGCCACTAATCAGGCACTCGTATTCTAATTGGCCAATCTCAAAGGCCTTGTCTAAGTCATTACAGGTTCCCATCCTCCTGCCATTTTACTTTCAACCCTCACCAATCACATAAACAAATAATTGCTCCAGAACATCACTCCCGGTCCTATCCTGGTCTAACCCATAAGACCATAAGGCATAGGGAGCAGATTTAGGCCACTTGCCCCATCGAGTCTGCGCTGCCATGCTTAATTTTCTCATCCCCATTCACCTGCCTTCTAATGACCTCTCATCCCTTCAGTAATCAAGAACCTATCTATCACAGGCGCAGCACCGTGGCGCAGTGGGTCCCAGGTTCGATCCCGGCTCTGGGTCACTGTCCGTGTGGAGTTTGCACATTCTCCCCATGTTTGCATGGGTATCGCCCCCACAACCCAAAGATGTGCAGGCTAGGTGGATTGGCCATGCTAAATTGCCCTTTAACTGGAAACAAATAATTGGGTGCTCACCTATCTATCACTGTCTTTAAGACACTCAGTGATTTGGCCTCCACAGCTGTTAGCAGCAAAACATTCCATAGTTTCACAACCCTCTGGTCGAAGAGATTCCTTCTCATCTCTGTTTTAAAGGATCGTCCCTTCAGTCTGAGATTGTGTCCTCTGCTTCTCGGTTTTCCAACATGTGGAAACACCCTCTCCATGGCCACTCTTTCCAGGCCACCCAGTATCCTGAAAGTTTCAATACGATCCCCCCTCACCAATCTAAACTCCAACTAGCACAGACCCAGAATCCGCAAATGTTCCTCATACGACAAGCTCTTCATTAAAGTGATCAATCTTGTGAACCTCCTCTGGACCCTTTCCAAGGCCAGCACATTCTTCCTGTGATACGGGGTCCAAAAATGCTCACAATTCTCCAAATGGGGTCTGACCAGAGCCTTATACAGCCTCAGCAGTACACCCCTGGTCTGTATTCTAGCCCTCTCGACATGAATGCTAACATTTCATTTGCATTCCTAACTGTGGACTGAACCTCCACATTAACCTTAAGAGAATCATGAACACGGACTCTCAAGACGCTTTGTGCTTCTGATTTCCTGAGCACTTCCACATTTTGAAAATAGTCCATGCCTCCATTCCTCCTTCCAAAGTGCATAACCTCACACTTTTCCACATTGTATTCCACCTGCCATTTCTTTGCCCACTCTCCTCGCCTGTCCAAGTCCTTCTGCAGCCCACCTGCTTCCTCAATACCACCTGCCCCTCTACAGATCTTTGCCTTATCTGCAAACTTAGCAACAGTGCCTTTAGTTCCTTCCTCCAGGTCATTAATGTACATCGTGAAATGCTGTGGCCCCAGCACCGACCCCTGAGGTACACCACTACTCACCGGCTGCCATCCTGAAAAAGGCCCCTTTATCCCCACTCTCTGCCTTCTGCCAGTCAGCCAATCCTCTATCCATGCCAGGATCTTATCCATAACACCCATGGGCTGTTAACTTATTTAGCAGACTCCAATGCAGCACCTTGTCAAAGGCCTGCTGGAAATCTAAATAAAGCACGCCCACTGGTTCTCCTTTGGCTAACTTCCTTGTTACTTCCTGAAAGAATTCTAACAGATTTGTCAGACATCACCTCCCCTTGACGAAGCCGTGCCTACTCAGTCCTATTTTATCATGCACTCCCAAGTACTCCGCAGTCTCATCTTTAATAATGGACTCTAAAACCTTCCCAATGACCGAAGTCAGGCTAACCAGCTTATCATTTCCCGTCTTCTGCCTCCCTCCCTTCTTAAATAGTGGTGTTACATTAGCCACTTCCCAGTCCTCAGGGACCCTCCTGCCTCTAGTGATTCCTGAAAGATCATCGCCAATTCCTCGTCAATCTCCTGAGCTATCACTTTAGAACCCTGGGGTGTCGTCCATCCGGTCCAGGTGATTTGTCCACCTTCAGACCTTTCAGTTTCCCCAGAACCTTCTCCTTAGTAATGGTCAGTGCACGCACCTCTGCCCATGGTTCTCCTGGAGCTCCACTCTCTGCCTTGTGCCAGTCAGCCAATCCTCTATCCATGCCAGAATATTGCCCTTAACACCATGACTCTTAACGTATTTAACAGTCTCCGACATGGCACCTTGTCAAAGGCCTTCTGGAAATCTAAATGAATCACATTCACTGGTTCTCTTTTGTCTACCGTCCTTCTTAATTCCTCAAAAAATTCTGACAGATTTGTCAGACATGATCTCCCCTTGACGAAGCCATGCTACTCAGTCCTATTTTACCATGCTCTTCCAAGTGCTCCGTGATTTCATCTTTAATAATGGACTCTAAAATCTTACCAATGACTGACCAATAATTTCCCGATTCGCCTCCCTCCCTTCTTAAACGGTGGAGCGTCATTAGCCACTTTCCAGTCTTCTGGGATCCTTCCTGCCTCCAGTGATTCCTGAAAGAAAGCCATCAATGCCTCCACAATCACCTCCGCTATCTCTTTTAGAACACGGGTGTAGTCCATCCGGTCCAGGTGATTTATCCACCTTCAGACCTTTCACTTTCCCCGGAACCTTCTCCTTAGTGATGGCCACTGCACTCATCTCTGCCCCCAGATTATCCTGGAGCTCTGGCATCCCACTGGTATCTTCCACCATGAAGACTGATGCAAAGTAACTATTCAGTTGCTCTGCCATTTTTGGGTTTCCCATTATTACTTCTCTAGCCACATTTTCCAGTGGTCCAATGTCTATTTTTGCCACTCTCTAACCTTTAAGTATGAGAAAAAACTCTTCCTATCTTCTCTTATATTACTAGCCAACTTGCACTCATATTTCATCTTCTCCACCCTCATTGCTTTTTTGGGTTCCCTCTGCTCTATTTTAAAGGCTTCTGAATCCTCTGGCCTCCCAGAAATCCTCGCCACTTTGTATGTTTTTTCCTTTGCTTTTATGCTGTCCTTGACTTCCCTTGTCAGCCATGAAAGCTTTGTCCTCCCCTTAGCATGTTTCCTCCTGCTTGGGATGAATTTCTGTTGGGTGCCTCGAATAAACCCCAAAACTCCTGCCATTCCTGTTCCACTGTCTTCCCTGCTGGGCTCCTTTTCCTATCAACTCTGGCCAGCGCCTCCCTCATGTCTTTGTAGTTACCCTTAATTAATTGTAATACCGTTACATCTGATTCCAGCTTCTCCCTCTCAACTGCAGGGTAAATTCTATCATATTGTGGTCACTGATCCCTAAAGGTTCCTTCACCTTAAGTTCCCTCATCAAGACTGCCTTATTACACATCACCAAATCCAAAATTGCCTGTTCCCTTGTCGTCTCGGTCACAAGCTGCTCCAAAAAAACATTTCTTAGACATTCCACAAATTCCTTTTCTTGGGATCCACTACCAACCTGATTTTCCCAGTCCATCTACATATTGAAGTCCCCCATGATTATTGTAATATTTCCTTTTTTACTTGCCTTTTCGACCTCCTGATTTATTTTCTGCCCCGCATCTTGACTACTGCTAGGGGGCAGGGATATAACTCCCATCAGGGTCTTTTTACCTTTGCGATTCCTCACCTCTCCCCACAGAGATTCTATATTGCTCCTTGCTATCGATTTAACTTCATTCCTTAATAACAATGAAACCCCACCCCTTTGCTCATCTGCCTGTCCTTTGGATAGGACAAATACACTTGTATATTTAGGTCCCAGCCACATCTCTGCGATGCCTCCAACATCATACCGGCCTATTTCAAATTGCGCAACAAGATCATTTACCATGTTCTGTATACTGCACTCATTTAGGTACAACACCCTCAGTCCTGCATTGACCACCTCCCTTCTCACACTTGTCAGCTTTTTTGCTTTGCCGCATCAAGTCTGTACTGGTCCCACCTCCCACAGAATCAGCCCCAATACCTGAGCAATCCAAAACCCTCCCCCCTCCATCATCTCTTCAGCCATGTATTCATCCGATACATCCTGCAATTTGTAGCCTGACCAACAACTAGAACTGGTATTAATCCTGAGATTCAAGGTCCGACTTCTCAACTTTTTTCCAAACTCCCTATTATATATTCTGCCTTCAGGACCTCATCCTATTTTTTCACCTATGTCATATGTACCAATGTGTACCACGACCACTGACCATTCACCCTCCCCTGCCCCCCCCCCCCCCCCCCCCTCAGAATGTCCTGTAACTGCTTCGAGACACCCTTGATCCAGGGAGGCAAGATACCATCCTGGAGTCTCTTTTGCGGCCACAGGAACTCTTATCTATTAATCTTACAATTGCATCGCTACACATTCTACTCCTCTCCTGTGCAGCAGAGTCCACTGTGGTGCAACAAATTTGGCTGTTGCTGCTTTCCCCGGCGTATCATTCCCCTCAACAGTATCCAAAGTGTTGCATCTATTTTGCAGGGAAAGGGCCACAGCAGATTCCTGCACAGCCTGCCTTATCCCCCTGCTCTGCCTGATGGTTACCCATTCCCTTCCTGCCTGTAGAATCAAGGCCTGCGGTGTGACCACCTCTCGATACATTCTATTCACTATACTCTCAACCTGGCAGATGCTCCACAATTTCCCCAGCCACTGTTCAGCTCCGAAATCGAGGCTTCCAGGAGCTGCAGCTGGAAACACACTGCACACATGCTGGCCACAGGCACTGGAAATATTCCCGGCTTCCCACATGGAGCACAAGATGCTAACCATGAATTTGAGCTCTCCTGCCATGATGTCCCCCTTTAGGCTAGATATTTGGAAGATGCTTGGTCTCAGAATATATCCAATTCTATAGGGTCCTTCTTTTCTGGCCATTGTTACTACCGAATATAGCCCTTACAGATTATAAACCAGAAGAAGACCTCTCAAACTACAATTGATAAAATTAGGAAATACTTACCCGACCTTACCCAGTACTTAGAAACCAGCTCTCTGCTTTATAGCCTCTAATACTGCAGCAGGGCAAAACCATTGTCTGAAGATATAAAAAGTTAGAAAGCAAGGAGGAAAAGCAAAAAGAACCACTTTTCGCTCTGCACCTAATTCCCACTCTGTTCCAAATTCCCAATACCCACCCTCACTCTGATTGTGTCTCACTCTGACTGCACTCGTCCATTCTGAGTATACTTCCAAGCCCCTTTCTTAAATAGAGCTGAGGTGCTGAAGCAACTCATACACGAGTTAACCTTCAAAAGTAACCATACCTATTGAGGTCCCAATAAGGCTTCAGGTGATTGAGTTAACTCTATCACCTCAGCTAGATCGGTAAGTTCGTTACAAACCTTTTAACCAGTCCACTGACGTTCAGAAAAAGAAAATACTTAATCAGTGTGGCTAGTGTTTTATCCTGTGCTTGTTTCTGTGTTCTTATATTTTCTGCCTTTCATCACTGAGCTCATGTGATGAAAAATCCCAGTGTTACACTTCCCTTTATTTCCTATTTTGCTGAAGTTTCACTTTGGTAAATCAGGCATGTGTAACTTCCCACACTTACTCCTACTTGCTTTCACAGGAGATGCACATACAGTTGAGTGGATCCACATATGAGCACCTAATCGACAGCCCTTTCATCTTTGAGCGACGGGGCACAATAACTATAAAGGTATAGTCCTGACAGGCATGCTGGCAATGAGTCAGAGTGGATTTGCGTGTTGTGTGTGACATGGTATTTAGTTTCTGTGTCATTGCAGTTTGAATTGTAATCACATTACCAATTAGGCATGGATTATCATAATAGTAAAATAAAGATAACCAACTTGGCAGCTAAAGTAACAAGGGGTTTCTGTGAGAAAAGAACTATATGCAGGATATAGTGAGAATCCTTCTCAACTCCACTACTCCCGGACTCCAACTGTCAAACAGCTGTCTCTCTGCGATTGGCCCGATGGGTCATGTAATGCTGATAAACAACTCTCCCCCCCCCCCGCCGTCCCAAAAATGGGGGACGTCACCACACCACAGTTAGAGGGATGGCAGGGAAGGGAGTGCAATGTTCCTCCTGCAGGATGTTTGAGGTGAGGGATGCCGTTAGTGTCCCTGCTGATTTTACCTGCAGGAAGTGCTGCCATCTCCAGCTCCTCCAAGACCGAGTTAGGGAACTGGAGCTGGAGTTGGAAGAACTTCGGATCATTCGGGAGGCAGAGGGGGTCATAGATAGCAGCTTTAGGGAATTAGTTATACCAAAGATTGGAGATAGATGGGTAACTGTAAGAGGGACTGGGAAGAAGCAGTCAGTGCAGGGATCCCCTGCGGTCGTTCCCCTGAGAAACAAGTATACCGCTTTGGATACTTGTCGGGGGGGGGGGGGACTTACCAGGGGTAAGCCATGGGGTACGGGCCTCTGGCACGGAGTCTGTCCCTGTTCCTCAGAAGGGAAGGGGGGAGAGGAGCAGAGCATTAGTAATTGGGGACTCGATAGTCAGGGGCACAGATAGGAGATTTTGTGGGAGCGTGAGAGACTCACGTTTGGTATGTTGCCTCCCAGGTGCAAGGGTACGTGATGTCTCGGATCGTGTTTTCTGGGTCCTTAAGGGGGAGGGGGAGCAGCCCCAAGTCGTGGTCCACATTGGCACTAACGACATAGGTAGGAAAGGGGACAAGGATGTCAGGCAGGCTTTCAGGGAGCTAGGATGGAAGAGGGGAACTTGTGTGCAGATGCAGAGACTGTGGGAAGGGATTTAAATGAATATTTTGTCTCAATGTTTACAAAAGAAACGGATTATGCAGATATAGTAGGCCCAGGAGGAACACTATGAGATACTCATTGGGCTAATCATAAAGAGAGAGGAAGTACTCGAAGGCTTGGAATCCTTTAAAGTTGATAAATCACCAAGGCCAGATGGAGTATTTTCAAGTCGACTGAAGCAGGTCAGGGAGGAGATAGGGGATGCTCTGAAAATGATATTCCAATCCTCTCTAGATACAGGGGAGGAAAATGTAATTCCATTGTTTCAAAAGGGATTGAAGGAAATGTCAAACCATTTTAGACCAATTAATCTTCCATCGGTAATGGGCAAATTAGTAGAATCAATCCTTTTTTTATTAAAAACTCCAATTAGGGAGCAATTTTAGCGTGGCCAATCCACCTATCCTGCATATCTTTGGGTTGTGGGAGTGAGACCCACACAGCCACAGGGAGAATGTGCAAACTCCACATAGACAGTGTCCCGGTGGCGGGTTTGAACCCGGGTCCTTGGCGCCGTGAGGCAGCAGTGCTGACCACTGTGCCACCCTGTCAATTCTGAGAAATAGGATTAACTGTCACATAGAAAGGCATTGACTAGTCAGGGATAGTCAGCATGGGTTTGTTAAAGGAATTTGCCTCACAAATTTGATTGAATTTTATGAGGAAGTGACAAGGAGGGTTGATGAAGATAGTGTAGTGGATGCCGTATACATGCATTTTAGAAAGATGCTTTGGCAAGGTGCCACATGGCAGATTGATCAAAAAGGAAAAAGCCATTTGGATACAGGCCACTGTGGCAAACTGGAGAAAAAGTTGGCTTAATAACGGGAAAAAAAGGTAATGGTTGTTGGATGCCCTTGCAAATGGAAAGTTAAGTGGTGTTCGACAGGACTCGGTGTTGGGACCCTTCCTTTTTGTGTTATACATTCGCGATTTGGACATGAACGTAGGGAACACGATTGGGAAATTTGAAGATGGCACAAAGATTGGCCAAGTGGTGGACTGTGTAGAGGATAGCTACAATCTCCAATATGATATGCATAGATTGATGGAGTGGGAGATGGAATGTAACACAAAGAAGTGTGAGATTCTGGATTTAGGGAGGTCAAACAGTTATAGGGAGAACACAATAAATGGGACTATACTAAGTGGGGGGGGGGGGGGGGTAGATGACGTCCGATATCTTGATGTACAAGTACTCAGGACTCCAAAGGCAGGGGTTCAAATATACAAGGTTTTAAGGAAAGCATATGGAATGCTCTCCTTCATTGGTATGGACTATAACAGTAAGGATATAATATTGGAATTGTAAAACAACACTGGTGAGGCCATAACTAGGATATTGTGTGCAGTTCTGGTCGACACATTACAGGAAGGATGTCATTTCTCTGCAGAGGGCAGAGGAGGTTTATAAGAGCTTTAGCCAGGGCTCTAAATGTGTGGCTATGAGGAGGGATGGGATAGGTTGGGCGTTATTTTCCTTGGAACAAAGAAGGCTGAGGGGTAACTTAATTGAGGTGTACAAAATTCAGTGGAAGACAGGACGAAATTGTTTCCCTTTGTGGAGAATTCTAGAACCAGGAGACAAAGATTCAAGCAAGTTGCAGAAGGTGAAGAGGGGACATGGGGAAGAACTGTTTTCCCAGAGATTGTAGTGGGAGTCTGGGGTTCGCTGTATGAGTTGGCAGTAGAGGCATAGACCCAAACCTCGTTTAAAAAGTACCTGGATCGGCGCCTTAAGCGCCGTAAGCTACACGAATATGGGTGCAGGAAGGTGTCCTCAGCCTGGTATCGACAAGGTGGCCTCCTTCTGTGATGTTACTTTTTTATGAATCGATGATTAACTGAAATCAGTACCTTGGATAACCCATGATCATCAGTGACCAGTACCTCGGGTACCCCATGATTATCAGAGACCAGTACTTCAGGTGACCCATGGGTGACAAACATTTGCCGCAGTTTGTTTTTCATTGTCATGTGATCAAAGAGCAAAGAAAATGTACAGCACAGGAACAGGCCTTCGGCCCTCCAAGCCTGCGCCGATCCACTATCTAAAACCGACGCCTATTTTCTAAGGATCTGTATCCCTCTGTTCCCTGCCCATTCATGTATCTGTCTAGATACATCTTAAATGACGCTATCGTGCCCGCCTCTACCACCTCCACCGGCAATGCGTTCCAGGCACCCACCACCCTCTGCGTACAGAACTTTCCACGCATATCTCCCTTGAACTTTTCCCTCTCACCTTGAACTCGTGACCACTCTGGGAAAAAGCTTTTTGCTATCCACCCTGTCTATACCTCTCATGATTTTGTAGACCTCAATGAGGTCGCCTCTCAACCTCCGTCTTTCTAATGAAATTAATCCTAATCTACTCAACCTCTCGTCATAGCTAGCGCCCTCCATACCAGGAAACATCCTGGTGAATTTCCTCTGCACCTTCTCCAAAGCATCCACAAACGTTTGGTTATGTGGCGACCAGAATTGTACGCAGTATTCCAAATGTGGCCGAAACAAAGTCTTATACAACTGGAACATAACCTGCCAACTCAAGACACCTTCCGATGAAGGAAAGCATGCCGTATGCCTCCTTGACCACTCTAACGACCTGCGCAGCCACCTTCAGGGTACAATGGACCTGAACACCCAGATCTCTCTGTACATCAATTTTCCCCAGGGCTTTTTCATTTACCGTATAGTTCGCTCTTGAATTGGATCTTCCAAAATGCATCATCTCGCATTTGCCCGGATCAAACTCCATCTGCCATTTCTCCACCCAACTCTCCGATCTATCGATATTCTGCTGTTTTCTCTGACAGTCCCCTTCACTATCTGCTACTCCAGTTCTTTTCCATCTAGATAGTACACCCTGGACCCCATGAGACTTCACTTTCTCCATCAGCCTACCATGGGGAACCTTATCAAATGCCTGACTAATGTCCATGTATATGACATCTACAGCCCTTCCCTCATCAATTAACTTTGTCACTTCCTCAAAGAATTCTATTAAGTTGGTAAGACATGCCCTTCCCTGTACAAATCCATGTTGCCTATCACTGATAAGCCCATTTTCTTCCAAATGGGAATAGATCCTATCCCTCAGTATCTTCTCCAGCAGCTTCCCTACCACTGATGGCAAGCTCACCGGTCTATAATTAGGTGGATTATCCCTGCTACGTTTCTTAAACAAGTGGAAACAATTAGCATTTCTCCAGTCCTCCGGTACCTCACCCGTGTTCAAGGATGCTGCAAAGATATCTGTTAATGTCCCAGCTATTTCCTCTCTCACTTCTCTCAGTAACCTGGGATAGATCCCATCCGGGCCTGGGGACTTGTCCACCTTAATGTTCTCCCTCCTTATGCCGAATTGACCTGGAGTAATAAAACATCTGTCCCTAACCTCAACTTCCGTCATGTCCCTCTCCTCGGTGAATCCAGATGCAAAGTACTCATGAAGAATCTCACCCATTTTCTCTGACGCCACGCATAACTTTCTTCCTTTGTCCTTGAATGGGCCAACCCTTTCTCTAGTTACCCTCTTGCTCCTTATATATGAATAAAAGGCTTTGGGATTTTCCTTAACCCTGTTTGCTCAAGATATTTCATGACCCCTTTTCACCCTCTTGATTCCTCGTTTCAGATTGGTCCTACATTCCCGATATTCTTCCAAAGCTTCGTCTGTCTTTAGTCGCCGAGACCTTATGTATGCTTCCTTTTTCCTCTAAGCTAGTCTCACAATTTCAGCTGTCATCCATGGTTCCCTAATCTTGCCATTTCTATCCCTCATTTTCACAGGGACATGTCTGTCCTGCACTCTTTTTAAAAGCCTCCCACATATCAAATGTGGATTTACTTTCAAACAGCTACTCCCAAACCACACTTCCCAGCTCCTGCCGAATTTTGGTATAGTTGGCCTTCCCCCAATTTAGCACTCTTCCTTTAGGACCACTCTCGTCTTTGTCCATGATTATTCTAAAACTTACGGAATTGTCATCACTATTCCCAAAGTAATCCCCAACTGAAACTTCAACCACCTGGTCGGGCTCATTCCCCAACACCAGGTCCAGTCTGGCCCCTTCCCAAGTTGGACTATTTACATACTGCTTTAGAAAACCCTCCTGGATGCTCCTTACAAATTCTGCTCTATCTAGACCTCTGACACTAAGTGTATTCCAATCAGTGTTGGGAAAATTAAAATCTCCTATCACCACCACCCTGTTGCTCCTACATCTTTCCATAATCTGTTTACATTTTTGGACCTCTATCTCACGCTCGCTGTTGTGAGGTCTGTAGTACAGCCCCAACATTGTTTCCGCACCCTTCCTATTTCTGTGCTCTGCCTATATCGATACTCCATAGTGCCCTCCTTAAGCACAGCTGTGATATCCTCTCTGACCAGTAATGCAACTCCTCCACCACTTTTACCTCCCTCTCTATCCCGCCTGAAGCATCGATATCCTGGGATATTTAGTTGCCAATCATGCTCTTCCCTCAACCAAGTCTCAGTAATAGCAATAACATCATACTCCCAAGTACTACTCCAAGCCCTAAGTTCATCTGCCTTACCTACTACACTTCTTTCATTATACCAAATGCACTACAGACCACCAGTTCTTTTGGGTTCATCATCTGCTCCCTGCCTACTCTTCCCCTCAATCACGCTGACTTCATGATCTATTCCTTACAGGCTTTACTTACTACCTCCTTACTGTCCACTAACCTCGTCATTTGGTTCCCACCCCCCTGCCACATTAGTTTAAACCCTCCGCAACAGCGTTAGCAAAAGCATCCCCATGTCCTATTGGTTCCAGTCCGGCCCAGGTGTAGATCGTCCAATTTGTAGTAGTCCCACCTCCCCCAGAACCGGTCCCAATGTCCCAAAAATCTGAACCCCTCCCTCCTGCACCATCTCTCAAGCCACGCATTCATCCTGCCTATTCTTTTATTTCTACTCTGACTACCACGTGGCACTGGTAGCAATCCTGAGATTACTACTTCTAAGGTCCGACGTTTTAACTTGGCTCCTAACTCCCTAAATTCTGCTTCTAGGACCTCATCCCGTTTGTACCTATATCATTGGTGCCTATATGCACCAACACAACTGGCTGTTCACCCCCCCCCCTTCAGAATGTTCTGCAGCCGATCTGAGAATTCCCTGACCCGTGCATCTGGGAGGCAACATACCATTCGGGAGTCTCGTTTTCGACCACAGAACCGCCTATCTACTCCCCTTACAATTGAATCCCCTATGACTATAGCCCTTCCACTCTTTTTCCCGCCCTTCTGCACAGCAGAGACAGCCACGGTGCCATGAGTCTAGCTACTGCTGTCTTCCCCTAGTGAGCCATCTCCCCCAACAGTATCCAAAACGGTATACCTGTTTTGGAGGGAGATGACCGCAGGGGAAACCTGCACTGCCTTCCTGTTTTTTCTCTGCCTTTTGGACACCCATTCCCTTTCTCCCTCAGCAATTCTAATATGTGGTGTAACCAATTCGCTAAACGTGCTATCCATGATCTCCTCAGCATCACGGATGCTCCAAAGTGAGTCCATCCGCAGCTCCAGAGCCTGCATGCGGTCTAACAAGAGCTGCACCTAGACACACGTCCCACAGATGAAGGAGCCAGGGGCATCGGCCACGTCCCTGAGCTCCCACATTGAGCAAGTTGAGCATAACACGGGTCTGAGATCTCCTGCCATTTTTAATCTTAAGCTTAACTTAGTCCAACTATAATATCAAATAATAGATAAATGCAAAAGGAAAAAAATAAAAATAATTGTTACCAATCACACGATAAAAAAAAAGAAATAGAAAAACCCTACCTCATCAACACACCTCAGGGAAAAGAAAAACTACTTACCAGTCACCAGCCAATCAATTACCTGCAGGCTGTGACGTCACGGTTCAACTTCTTTCTACTTCTACCTGCCCTCGAATCTCCCTCTTGACCTTTACTCGGCTGGGATCCTTACAGTGATTGGTGTTTTTTTTGGCTAGAGGAGAAGGTAGGGAGGGAAACACTGAAGAAGTGTTTGGGGTTTAACTGTCACTTGACAACAGCTCCTCCACAAACCACCTTCTGGATACAGTGACCGCAATGCACTGATGCAAATTTTCCCCGCAACAGCCAGTCAGCGGCTCCGCTCTGCTGCCCTCTGTTGGATGCCTGCCTTCACTTGAACACGGAGGGTGTCTTGCTCAGGTACAACTTCTGGATACAGTGACCGCAATGCACTGATGCAAATTTTCCTGCAACAGCCAATCAGCGGCTCCGCTCTGCTGCCTTCTGCTGTGTATAGACATATCCACTTGGAATGAGCATCAACACTGATCAGGAACATAGTGCTTATGAAAGGGCCGCAAATTCAATGTGGAGACACGCCCACGCCCTACCTGTGAAGGTATATCAATGCAATTTGTGTTGTAATCGGGCTCTCTTTCGAGGAAGGTTTATCAATGCAGTTTGATTTGGAATCAAACTCTCTATCAGTGAAGATTCATCAATGCAGTTTGATTTGTAATCCTGCTCTTTTTTGGAAAATGTTTATCAATGCAGTTGCTTTAAAAGCTTTATAAATCGGGAAAGGATTTGATTTGCAATCACATTCTCCGTCGGGGAAGGTTTTTCAATGCAGTTTGATCTGTAATAACGCCATCTGTCGGGAAGGTTTATCAATGCAGTTTAATTTGTAATCCCGCTCTCTATCGGTGATGGTTTATCCCTGCAGTTTAATTTGTAATCATGCTGTCTGTCAGGCGAGGTCTATCAATGCAATTCAATGCAATTTGATTTGTAATCACGGGAACGGTTTATCAGTGCAGTTTATATTTTTGAAATATCTTTAAGGCGATTTTCATATGTACAAAAGCCAAACCTCAGCAACTGGCAACAAAGCTAACAACCCTCCCTCCCCATCTTACCATTACCCCAAGCTCGCCTCAAAACAAAACACCCATAACCCCCCCCCCCAGTCCACCCCGCAGATTCCTTAATTCACTTTAAAGAAGTCAATAAATGTCCACCACCTCAGGATGAAACCCTCTTCCACTCCACGTATGGCAAACTTAACTTTATCCAGGTGCTAAATTTCTGCCAGGCAACTCACCTATACCCTCGCTTTTTTCGGCTCCAAGTTCCCCAACTCAACAAAATCTATCTCCGGACTATCAGAGAGGTTGAGGCCAAGACAACTCTCTCCACCTAATATCCTGGATTTTCCGATGGTCCCAATATCGCCACCTACCTCCAGACGCACAGCTGTATCAATTTGGTTATTGTATGGTTAGATAAAGGGTTGACAATTTCAGGTGGTGATCAGGTGGTGATCAAGAGCAGTCCCATATATATCATGTGACGACCCTTTATTCGAGGAGAAGTTGTTTCTGCGTGAGTTAGAGTAGTTGTGTATTTGAGAGTTCTGCAGTTAGCATAGTTTATTTTAGCAATCTTGGACTTAGGAATACGTTCAAATCTTATTTAAGTAGTGTTAATAAATCAGCTTTGTTAATTTACTTAGCTTGATGTTCTTTGTTCAACATTACACAGAATGTACAGTGCAGAAGAAGGCCATTCGGCCCATCGAGTCCACACCGACCCTTGCAACGAGCACCCTACTTAAGGCCACATCTCCACCCCATCCCCGTAACCCAGTAACACGAGTTAAACGTTTTGGGACATTAAGGGAAATTTATTATGACCAATTCTCCTAACCTGCACATGTTTGGACTGTGGGAGGAAAGCGGAGCACAGGGAGGAACCCATGCAGGCACGGGGAGAACATGCAGACTCCATACAGACCGTGACCCAAGCTGGGTATTGAACCTGGGACCCTGGAGCTGTGAAGCAACTGTGCTGATCACTGTGCTACCGTGCTGCCCCACATTAAAGATATCCAGAAAAAGAAAACAGAGAACATCACATGATACCAGGAGTGGTTCATAAAGTATAATAGTAAGGTTTAGAGAGAAAGAAAAAAGCTCCGTGCAAAAATAAAAACTTGCCAAGATCGAAAAAACTAATTTCAACCATACTCCGATCACAACAACCTCGTGGAAGCCAGTAGCATCGAAAACGCTGCCCAGTTGAATCTTCATGGAGGGTTTGCAGACTCCAAAACAATTCAGGACATCGGGTAAAGTGGATGTAAAATGGAAACAATTGAAACAACAGGTTGAACTGTGTATCTCAGCCCTAGACATTGATGCGGCCAGTCATCAGTGAAAAGTAGCGCTGTGTGAAAATGCTTAGGAAAACAGAAGCACAAAGGGACCTGGGAGTCCTTGTTCACGATTCTCTTAAGGTTAACGTGCAGGTTCTATCGGCAGTTAAGAGGTAAATGCAATGTTAGCATTCATATCAAGAGGACTAGTATACAACACCATGTACTTCTGAGGTTGTTTAAGGCTCTGGTCATACCCCATTTGAAGTATTCTGAGCGTTTTGGGCCCCTTGTCTAAGGAAGGATGTGCAGGCCTTGGAAGGGGTCCAGAGGAGGTTCACAAGAATGATCCCTGGAATGAAGAACTTGTCATATGAGGAACGGTTGAGGAGTCTGCGTCTGTATTCGTTGGTGTTTAGAAGGGTGAGGGGGGATCTTATTGAAACTTACAGAATACTGCGAGGCCTAGATAGAGTTGACGTGGAGAGGTTAGTTCCATTTGTAGGAAAAACTAGAAGCAGAGGACGATCCTTTAAAACAGAGATGAGGAGAAATGTCTTCAGCCAGAGGGTGATGAATCTGTGGAAATCTTTGCCGCAGAAGGCTGTGAAGGCCAAATTACATTTGGGGCAGCACGGTAGCACAGTGGTTAGCACTGTGGCGTCACAGCGCCAGGGTCCCAGGTTCGATTCCCCGCTGGGTCACTGTCTGTGTGGAGTCTGCACGTTCTCCCCGTGTGTGTGTGGGTTTCCACCGGGTGCTCTGGTTTTCTCCCACAGTCCAAAGATGTGCAGGTTAGGTGGATTGGCCATGATAAATTGCCCTTAGTGACCAAAAAAGATTAGGAGGGGTTGTTGGGTTACGGGGATAGGGTGGAAGTGAAGGCTTAAGTGGGTCGGTGCAGACTCGATGGGCCGAATGGCCTCTTTCTGCACTGTGTGTTCTATGTACTGAGTGCCTTTAAGACAGAGATAAATAGGTTATTGATTAATAAGGGGATTAGGGGTTATGGGGAGAAGGCAGAAGAATGGGGATCAGAAAATATCAGCCATGATTGAATGGCAGAGCAGATTTGATGGGCCGAGTGGCCTAATTCTGCTCCTATGTCTTTTGGTCTTATGATTCCCAACAATGGCTGGACCCAGGCTTTAGAAATATTCAACACATTCCATTTCGAGAATGAGGTTGACAAGAAAATATATAACAAAGTTATAGAAATGTTCGACAGGCATGGTGAGCTTCAAATTAATTAAATTTTGAACGTTATATATTCCAGAAAATAATCCAAAAAGCACTTGAAACACTTGACTCTTTCTTTACAGATCTCAGGCTCAAAGCGCAGACCTGTAATTTTTCAATATTATTAGACTCCCTTCTGTGTGATCAGATTGTATTCGGTATAAAAAATGAAAAGCTGCGTGAAAGTTTGCTCAGGCAACAGAAGTTAACGTTAAAACATGGTATTAATATGCGTAGCGCAAGCAAACGTGCTAAAAATCAATATTCCGAAGTGTCGGTCCGTGAAAGTGGTGCCAAAACGAACAACGTGGCTGACGCCATTGATGCTGTGACCCATTTGAAAAAACAGCGTGCCATGGCGGCCATTTTGCGCATGAAGCAACGAGCATCATGACGTGGTTAAGTCCAATTGATTGATCAAATTAGCATGAGCAGCGTTACCAATTTGAATTGAATGTCCGTTCCATTAATCTTCAATGAATCAAATAATCTTCATGTGGTCATGCCCGCCCAGTAAAACAATGCCCAACCTTTGGTAAAACCTGTGGAAAGTTTCACGGACTTAACCATTTCGCCAAGAATGCAGTTACTAAAGACAGAGCTGTACAAGAAGTAAATTCGAACAAACGTGAAATTAAAGTGAATAAACCCGACACTGTGCATGATGATTAGGACTTAGAAGATACTTTTTTTGTCGACATTGTAGATAAAAATAAATACAACTCCCAAAGGTAATTTCCGAAGTAAAAGTTTGGAACCAATATCGATTTTTCAAATTCAAGGTGGCTGGAGAATTTCATTGAAGATTAAGAGAACGGACATTCAATTCAAATTGGATAACGCTGCTCATGCTAATTTGATCAATCAATTGGACTTAACCAAATTGAACACACAGCCTTAAATGGATGACAATGATTATCAGTAAAGAGACTAGAGTGGCAATGTCAGTCCAAGACATGAAGCGTCTATAAAATTTGGGATTGTGGGACCTCATTATAAGGTGTGCACGCATGCGAGCTACTGCAGCTGGTGAAGCGAATTCACAGCACAAACAAAATTTTAGCCAATGCAAAAGACCAAATTGATGCCATAATTCACAAGTTTCCACATGTGTTTCATAGAATGGGTATGTTACCATTCAAGTACAAAATACAGCTTAGGGAGAATGTCAAGCCGGTTATTCATCCACCAAGGAGGATACCTGCTCCCGTGAGAGAACGCTTCAAACTGGAACTTAACAGCAGGACATCATCACAAAAGTGATAGAACGCACTGAGAGGGTTAGTTCAATGGTATGTATCAAAAACCAAATGGAGATCTTAGAATCTGCATTGATCCAAAAGCTCTGAATCAGAATATAAAACGGGAAATTCCCAAACGTGCAAAACCTCACACTTTTCCACATTGTATTCCATCTGCCACTTTTTTTCCCACTCTACGAGCCTGTTCTTCTGCAGCACCCCCTGCTTCCTCCATACTATATGTCCCTCTATAGATCTTTGTATCATCTACAAACTTAGCAATAGTGCCTTCGGGTCCCTCTTCCGGACCATTAATGTACAGTGTGAAAAGATCTCTGAAGCACACCCCAAGTCACCCGTTGCCATCCTGAAAAAGACCATCTTATCCCCACTCACTGCCTTCTGTCCGTTAGCCAATCCTCTATCCATGCCTGGATTTTAACCTTAACACCGTGGGCTCTTAACTTATTTAACAGTCTCATATGTGGCACCTTGTCAAAGGGATTCTTGAAATCTAAATAAACCATGATTTATTTAAATCAAGAAGGCATGCGTTCCTTCATCGGAAGGGGTATTGAGTACAAGAGTTGATAGATCATGTTACAGTTGTATAAGGCTTTGGTTCGGCTTTGGTTGGAATACTGCGTACAGTTCTTGTCTCCACATTACCAAAAGGATGTGGATGCTTTGTGGAAGGTGCAGAGGCGTTTCACCAAGATGTTGCCTGGTATGTAGGGAGCTAGCAATGAAGAGAGGTTGAGTAGATTGGGATTATTTTCATTAGAAAGATGGAGGTTGAGGTCTACACAATCATGAGGTATAGACAGGGTGGATAGCAAGAAGCTTTTTCCCAGAGTGGGGGACTCAATTACTAGGGGTCACGAGTTCAAGGTGAGAGGGGAAAAGTTTAAGGGAGATATGCATGGAACGTTCTTTACGCAGAGGGTGGTGGGTGCCTGGAACGCATTGCCAGCGGAGGTGCCAGAGGCGGGCACGATAGCATAATTTTAGATGTATCTGGACAGAAACATGAATGGGCAGGGAGCAGAGGGATACAGATCCTTAGAAAATAGGCAACAGTTTTAGATAGAGGATCTGGATCGGCGCAGGCTTGGAGGGCCGAATGGCCTGTTCCTGTGCTGTAATTCTTCTTTGTTCTTTGTTCTATGCCCACTGGTTCTCCTTTATCTAACTACCTTGTTACATTCTCAAAAACTCTGACATATTTGTCAGACATGAGCTCCTCTTGACGAACCTTGCTAACTCAGTCCTATTTTATCATGCACTTTCAAATACTCCGGGATTTCATCTTTAATAATGGACTCTATAATCTTACCAATGACCGAAGTCAGGCTAACCGGTGTGTAATTTGCCATCTTCTGCCTCCCTCCCTTCTTAAACAGTGGTGTTACATTAACCACTTTCCACTCCTCTCGGAACCTCCCTGCCTCCAGTGATTCCGGAAAGATCACCACTAATGCCTCCTCAGCTAGCTCTTTTTGACCCCTGGAGTGTCGACCATCCTTTCCAGGTGATGTATCCACCTTCAGTCCTTTCAGTTTCCCCAGATCTTTCTCCTCAGTGATGGCCACTACAGTAACCTGTGCCACCTGATACTCTGGCATCCCACCGGTGTCTTGCACCGAGATGACTGATGCAAAGTAACTATTCAGTTCCTCTGCCATTTTTTGTTTCCTATTATTACTGCTCCAACCTAATTTTCCAGTGGTCCAATATCCATTTTTGCCTCTCTTACCTTTTATAGATTGAAAAACACATCTTCCTATCTTCTTTTATATTACTAGCTAGTTTACACTCATATTTCTTCTTCTCCCCCTTATTCTTTTTTAGCTGAACTCTGCTCGCTTTTAAAGGCTTCCCAATCCTCTGGCCTCACTAATCCTCACCATTTTGTACGCTTATCCTATGCAATTTTGCCGTCCTTGACTTCCCCTGTCAGCCATGGATACCTTGTCCTCCCCTTAGCATTTTTCCTCCTCCTTCGGATGAATTTCTATTATGCCTCCCGAATAACCCCCCCAAAACTCCTGCATTGCTGTTCCACTGTCTTGCCTGCTAGATTCCCTTTCCAATCAACTCTGGCCATATGTCTTTGTAGTTACACTTCTTTAATTATAATACCATTATATCTGATTCGAGCTTCTCCTTCTCAAACTGCAGGGAAAATCTTATCATATTGTGGTCACTGCTCCCTCAGAGTTCCTTCACCTTAAGTTCCCTAATCAAGTCTGCCTTATTACACATCACCAAATCCAGAATTGCCTGTTCCCGAGTAGGCTCTGCACAAGCTGGTCCAAAAAATCATCTCTTGGACATTCCACAAATTCCTTTTATTGGGATCCACGACCAACCTGATTTTCCCAGTCCACCTGCATATTGAAGTTTACCATGAATATTGTAATTGCTATCTCCTGATTACTGCTACGGGGCCTGTATATAACTCCCTTCAGGGTCTTTTTACCTTTGCGCTTCATCAGCTGTACCCACCGAGATTCTATGCCTTCTGATCCTATATCGCTCCTTGCTATAGATTTAACTTAATTCCTTACCAACAATTAACCCCGCACCCTTTGCCCATCTACCTGATTATGCTGATGCTGTAAAGAAAATTAAGCACAACATACACACCCAACAGCATTAGTACAACAGGACAGCTGGGGATCTAGAAACGCAAGAACCAGGAGATAATGTGCGGGTACAGATTCCAACTGGGGATGATCCTGCATGGCACTTGTGATCCGTCAAGCAGCTCCATGCTCGTACGTCATTCTGACAAGTGAAGGTTCTATTCTACGAAGGAATCACAGAGCGCTTCTCAAAACAAAGACAGTTAAAGCCGTATTTCCACATCTAGAGTTTGACACAGAACTGCTCAAGTCAGCGACTACAGCTTGTACAGTTGTCACACCAGAAAAGACAAAGACTTATTGAAACTCTCGAGGCATGGATAGAGTGGACATGGAGAGGATGTTTCCACTTGTAGGAAAAACTAGAAGCAGAGAACAATCTCAGATTAAAGGGACGATCCTTTAAAACAGAGTTGAGGAGGAATTTCTTCAGCTAGAGAGTGGTGAATCTGTGGAACTCTGCCGCAGAAGGCTGTGGAGGCCAAATCACTGAATGTCTTTAAGACAGAGATAGATAGGTTCTTGAAACTGAAAATGAAAAATGAAATGAAAATCGCTTATTGTCACAAGTAGGCTTCAAATGAAGTTACTGTGAAAAGCCCTTAGTCGCCACATTCCGGCGCCTGTTTGGGGAGGCTGTTACCGGAATCGAACCGTGCTGCTGACCTGCCTTGGTCTGCTTTCAAAGCCAGCGATTTAGCCCTGTGCTGATAAAGGATCAGGGGTTATGGGGAGAAGGCAGGAGAATGCGGATGAGAAAAATATCAGCCTTCATATATTCGCAGTCGATCTTGGTGTAGATGCTTCAGGAGGGATAGAGAGGGAGGTAAATGGGATGGAGGAGTTGCATTACTAGTCAGAGATGATATCACAGCTGTGATTAAGGAGGGCACGATGGAGGATTCGAGCACTGAGGCAATATGGGTAGAGATAAGAAATAGGAAGGGTGCAGTAACATTGTTGGGACTTTACTACAGGCCTCCCAAAAGCGAGCGTGAAGTAGATGTACAAATATGTAGATAGATTATAGAAAAATGTAGGAGCAATAGGGTGGTCGTGATGGGGGATTTTAACTTCCCCAACATTGAACGGGACTCATGTAGTGTTGGAGGCGTAGATTGAGCAGAATGTGTAAGGAGCATCCAGAAGAGATTTTTAGAGGAGTATGTGAAATGAAAAGGGCTTATTGTCACAAGTAGGCTTCAATTAAGTTACTGTGAAAAGCCCCTAGTCGCCACATTCCGGCGCCTGTTTGGGGAGGCTTGTATGGGAATTGAACCGTGCTGCTGGCCTGCCTTGGTCTGCTTTAAAAGCCAGCGATTTAGCCCTGTGCTAAACCAGCACCTAAATGAAATGAAAATTGCTTATTGTCACAAGTAGACTTCAAATGAAGTTACTGTGAAAAGCCCCGAGTCGCCACATTCCGGCGCCTGTTTGGGGAAGCTGTTACGGGAATTGAACCGTGCTGCTGGCCTGCGTTGGTCTCATGGCCGAGGGGGAGGGGGGGGTGGGTGGTCATTTTCCCCAGCAGATGGAACGGGTGGTCTAGCAACTGGCATCGCTTCCTCTCCCAGCATACTCCTGACAAATGCTCAATCATCTCAACTCCAGGACATCACTGCAGGAGTTCCTCAGGATAATGTCCTTGGCCCAACCATCTTCAGTTGCTTCATCAATGACTTCCCTTCCATCATAAGGTCAGAAGTCGGGATGTTTGCGGATGACTGCACAATGTTCAGCACCATTCACGACTCCTCAGATAATGAAGCAGTCCGTGTCCAAATACAACAAGACCTGGATAATATCCAGCCTTGGGCTGACAAGTGTCAAGTTACATTTGTGCCATACAAGTGCCAGGCAATGACCATCTCTTACAAGAGAGGATCTAACAACTGTCCCTTGACATTCCAATGCATTACCGTCACTGAATCCACCACAATCAACATCCTGGGTGTTACCATTGATCAGAAACTGAACTGGATTAGCTGTATTAATAATGTGGCTACCAGGGCAGGTCAAATGCTAGGAATCCTACAGCGAGTAACTCATCTCCTGATTCCCCAAAGCCTGTCCACCATTTACAAGGCACAAGTCAGGAGTGTGATGCAATACTCTCCAGTTGCCTGGATGAGTGCAGCTCCAACAACACTGAAGAATCTCGATGCCACCCAGGACAAGCGGCCCGCTTGCTTGCTCTCCCTTTTACAAACATTCAAACCCTCCACCACGGACGATCAGTGGCAGCCGTGTGCACCATATACAAGATGCATGCCAGTAACTCTCTCAAGGTTCCTTAGACAGCACCTTCCAAACCACGACCATCCAGAAGGACAGAGCAGCAGATACCTGAGAACCCCACCAACTGGAGGTTCGCCTCCAAGTCACTCACTACACTGTCTTGGAAATATATTGCCACTCCTTCACTGTCGCTGGGTTAAAATCCTGGAAGGCACTCCCTAACAGCGCAGTGGGTTCACGAGGGCTACTCAACACCACCTTCTGAAGGGCAAACAGGGATAGGCAATAAATGCTGCCCTAACAAGCGATGCCCACATCCTGTCAATTAATTTTTTTTAAAGCTGGGTCGTGCACTCTGAGGGCCGGGTCGGGTCCTACGCGAGGTCGGGTCGGACTTCCGGTTGAGGCCTCTTCAGCTTCCAGGCCGGGTCAATGGAGGAGCCCTGCCGGTTTGGATTTGGTCATCTAATCCATTCCACGGGCACCTGAAGATCTTCAAACCTGGAAGAGAACTTAAAAGGAAGAGGTTAGTGGTAGTGCTAGTGCTAGAATTAAGTATTCAGAGATTTGTACAGTTATAAGAGATCATAGAATTTACAGTGCAGAAGGAGACCATTCGGCCCATCGAGTCTGCACCGAATCTTGAGCACCCTACCCAAGCCCACACCCCCACCTATCCCCATAATCCCCATAACCCAGTAACCCCACCCAGCACTAATGGCAATGTTGGACACTAAAGGCAATTTAGCATGGCCAATCCACCTAACCTGCACATCTTTGGACTGTGGCAGGAAACCAGGTCAGTGAGGAAGCCCACGCACACACGGGGAGAACGTGTAGACTCCCCACAGACAGTGACCCAAGCCGGGAATCGAACCGGGGACCCTGGAGCTGTGAGGCAATTGTGCAAACCACCATGCTACCGTGCTGCCCAACGCCATCTTGTTAGGTGGGACACACTCCGACCTTCCCTGGCTGGGTGGATGCAAACGATTAGATGAACATACTGCCCATATTTTCCTTTATGTTCAGATCCTTATCAATCTACAACCTCAAAGCCTTTTTCAACATAGTAGAAAAATGATCATGGTTTTTGTGTGCCCGGGGAGGGGGGAGTGTGTGTGTGTGTGCGCAGTGGGGGAGAGAGGGGAGAAGAACCTAAGGATCTTCAAAAAAGTCCTGCAAAGAATGAGAAGCATGGGGGGCCAGGCCCTCCCAAACTGCACTGAGCAGCAATAGCGGAATGGATAAAGTAACCAGAAGCCGAATGGGTAAAACTGGAGGAAGACTCCTGCAGGGGATGTCCTCCGTCCCCACCAGCCAAGCACTCCACAAGCCCAGTGGTAATATCCATGGTCCGGTCATGGAGCCAGCTAAGTCAAAACTTTGGTCGGACTGAAATGTCCATCATGACATTCATCTGCAATAATCAGAGGTTTGTGCCAGCTAAAATGGAAGTCAACTTCAAAATATGGGGACAAGATGGGGGGGGGGGGGCACTAACAGTTAGGGACTTTTACACGGAAACAGACTGACAAGGCCAGACGAACTGACAAAGAAGCTCCAACTGATTGTGGAGAACGAGCTAAAATACCTGCAAATTAAAACTTCCTGTGTATGGAAGCAAAGAGGTACCCATGGGCGCCAGGACAATTACTATTAGGAGAACTGCTGGACGTGGACAACTTGGAGTGAGGGGGTGGGGGTGGGGGGTGGGGGGGGGGGGGGGGGGAACTACAGTACTTGTATGGGTGCCGCCTGGGGAAAGCGCGTACCCCATTGGATGAGACGAGAGAAATATTGCAGGAGGACCACAGGTTCTAAATAGGGTGGGGACTCTGGAGCGAAGTATTGAAGGGGGCCAACTCCATCTCCACATGTGTAAAGCTAAACCTAATGCAACTGAAAGTGGTGCACAAAGCACGCCTAACCAGAACCTGAATGAGCAGGTTCTTCTCGGAGGTGGAGGAGAAATGTTAATGGTGCCAGGGAGGCCCGGCCACCCACATCTACATATTCTAGGCATACCCCAGACATGTCAAGTTCTGGACAGTGTTCTTCGAGGCAGTGCCCAAGGTAGTGGGGATGAGGGTGGAGCCAAGCCCGAAAGTGGCAGTCTTTGGGCTATCAGACCAGCCAGAACTCTTTATAGGGAGGAGGTTTGACCCCCTTGCCTTCACCTCCGTAATTGCTTGCCGATGAATCCTGCTCGGCTGGCAATCAGCAGCACCACCCAAAGCTGCAGCCTGGCTGTCCCACCTATTGGAATTTTTCCACCTGGAGAAAATCAAATTCGCCATATGGGTCGCAAAAGGGATTCCACAAGGCGTGGACACCATACACCAACTTCTTCCAGGACTTTTTTGTAGATAGATAGAATCACTTATGGTCACAAGTAGGCTTTAATGAAGTTACTGTGAAAAGCCCCTAGTCACCACATTCCGGCGCCTGTTGGGGGAGTCTGGTACGGGAACAGCCAATAAAACGGGGGGAGGTAGGAACCTCAGAGGACCCTTATGTTGTGGAGAGAATAGGGAGGCACAGAAGCCAACCACACGCGGCAGGGGGAATGGGTGGTGAGGGGAACAACCATTCTCCGCCCTCCTCCCCGTCACCATCGGACACAGAAACAGAGGGAGCCGCACTGTCAGGTACAGAGAGAGCCGCACAGTCAGACAGACAGACAGAGAGAGAACCGCACTGTTGTGGTAGTATGCATTAGGGGTCATGTGGGACTGTGAAGCCGTGATGTCATTGGCTGACAGATCCCGGGTCCTGGTTGGCTGTTGACCTCTAGCTCTGCCCTGAAGGCGGAGTATAAGAACCAGGAGTTCTCCCCCGCAGGCCAGTCTGTTACTGAACTGCGGGGAACAAGTCACGCTTAATAAAGCCTCATCGACTTCATCTCTATTCGTCTCTCGTGAGTCTTTGTGCGCTACAATTTATTAAGCGTGCTTAAAGGACTATGGAGCTCAGGATCATCCCGGAATGCCTGAGGATCAGCCCCCACGCAGTGAACTCAGCAGCAGTTTTCAAACACTGGCAGACTTGTTTCGAGGCCTACCTCAGAACGGCCCCCGGCCGGGTCACAGAAGACCAGAAACTACAGGTCCTGCACTCGAGGTTAAGCCCGGAAATTTTCCCTCTCATCGAAGACGCAGAGGATTTCCAGACGGCGTTCGCAGCACTAAAGAGCATCTATGTTCGCCCAGTGAACCAGATCTACGCACGCTACCAACTCGCAATGAGACGGCAAAGTCCCGGAGAATCGCTGGACGAATTCTACGCCGCGCTGCTAATTTTGGGACGGGCCTGCAGCTGCCCGCCGGTAAACGCAATTGAACACATGGACATGTTAATGCGCGATGCTTTTGTCGCAGGTATGAACTCTCCCCAAATCCGCCAAAGACTTTTGGAAAAAGAGTCGCTGGGATTCTCAGAGGCACGGGCCCTTGCAGCCTCCCTGGATGTAGCCACGCGAAACGACCGCGCGTACGGCCCCGACCGCGCGGCAGCCCCTTGGGCTCCGTGGACCCCCGTCGCGACAAACCCCCCCCCCCACCCCACAGGCTTGCGCGGTTCAGACTCCAAGTCGTCCCGGGGGGGCCCGCTGCTATTTCTGCGGCCAGGCGAAACAACCCCGGCAGCGCTGCCCGGCCCGCGCAGCGATTTGCAAGAGCTGCGGGAAAAAGGGCCATTTCGCGGCTGTGTGCCGGTCCCGGGAGGTCGCCGCTGTCCCAGGAGAAGAAGCAGTCCTGCGCGTTTCTAACGCTCCCCAACCCCCCCAGCGCCCTATGTACGACCCGCAGGCGCAGCAATTTTGGGTCCCGGCCACCGCTGTCCCCGGAGAACAAGGAGTCCTGCGCGTTTCAAATGCTCCCCAACCCCCCCAGCGCCCCATGTGCGACCCGCAGGCGCCGCCATTTTGGGTCCCGGCCACCACGAGGGGAGGAGGGGCCCCGCCATCTTGGGACCCCCCAGCCCTGTGCGACGCATGGGGGCGGCCATTTTGTCCACCCCCGCCGCCATCTTGTGACCCCCAGCCATGTGCGATGCATGGGGGCGGCCATTTTGTTCACCCCGCCGCCATCTTGGACGGCAACAACGGACCCCAGTGTCGACGGTTCCACGGGGTTCGAGGAAGACGCTCAAGCACTACGATCACGTCTGGCCTCAATGACGCTGGACCAAGCACGGCCCCGGACGCTCCAGACGACGACAACAACGGTGCTGATAAACCGGCACGAGACACCAGGCCTGGTCGACTCCGGGAGCACAGAAAGCTTCATCCACCCCGACACGGTAAGACGCTGTTTTTTGACCATCCGTCCCAGTGCGCAAAAGATTTCCCTAGCTGCAGGATCCCACTCCGTACAGATTAAAGGCTTCTGCATAGTGACCCTAACGGTGCAAGGGAGGGAGTTTAAAACTACAGGCTCTACGTCCTTCCCCAACTCTGCGCGCCCACATTACTGGGATTAGATTTCCAGTGCAACCTGCAGAGCCTAACCTACCAATTCGGCGGCCCAATACCCCCACTCACTATCTGCGGCCTCGCAACCCTCAAGGTTGAGCCCCCATCCATGTTTGCAAACCTCACCCCGTATTGCAAACCCACTAGGAGCAGACGGTACAGCGCCCAGGACCGGACATTCATTCGGTCCGAAGTCCAGCGGCTGCTGAAGGAAGGCATAATCCAGGCCAGCAATAGTCCCTGGAGAGCACAGGTGGTAGTAGTAAAGACAGGGGAGAAGCAAAGGATGGTCATAGACTATAGCCAGACCATCAACAGGTACACACAACTAGATGTGTACCCTCTCCCCCGCATATCCGACATGGTCAATCGGATTGCCCAATATAAGGTCTTCTCCACCGTGGACCTCCAGTCCGCCTACCATCAGCTCCCCATCCGCCCAAGTGACCGCAAGCACACAGCCTTCGAGGCAGACGGGCGATTATACCACTTCCTAAGGGTCCCATTTGGCGTCACAAACGGGGTCTCGGTCTTCCAACGAGAGATGGACCGAATGGTTGATCAACACGGGTTGCAGGCCACGTTCCCGTACCTCGACAACGTAACCATCTGCGGCCACGATCAGCAGGACCACGACGCCAACCTCCAAAAATTCCTCCAGACCGCTAAAGCCTTGAACCTCGCATACAACGAGGACAAGTGCGTTTTTAGCACAACCCGGCTAGCCATCTTGGGATATGTAGTGCGCAATGGGATAATAGGCCCCGACCCCGAACGCATGCGCCCCCTCATGGAATTTCCCCTCCCTCACTGCTCAAAAGCCCTAAAACGCTGCCTGGGGTTCTTTTCATATTACGCCCAGTGGGCCCCCCAGTACGCAGACAAGGCCCGCCCCCTAATACAGACCACGACCTTCCCTCTGTCGACAGAGGCTTGCCAGGCCTTCAGCCGCATCAAAGCGGATATCGCAAAGGCCACGATGCGCGCCATCGACGAGTCCCTCCCCTTCCAGGTCGAGAGCGACGCCTCCGATGTAGCTCTAGCGGCCACCCTTAACCAAGCGGGCAGACCTGTGGCTTTTTTCTGCCGAACCCTCCACGTTTCAGAAATCCGCCACTCCTCAGTGGAAAAGGAAGCCCAAGCCATAGTGGAAGCTGTGCGACATTGGAGGCATTACCTGGCCGGCAGGAGATTCACTCTCCTCACGGACCAACGGTCGGTAGCCTTCATGTTCGATAATGCACAGCGGGGCAAAATTAAAAACGACAAGATCTTAATGTGGAGGATCGAGCTCTCCACCTTCAACTATGAGATCCTGTACCGTCCCGGAAAGCTGAACGAGCCGTCCGATGCCCTATCCCGCGGCACATGTGCCAACGCACAAATTAACCGCCTCCAAACCCTCCATGAGGACCTCTGCCACCCGGGGGTCACTCGGTTCTACCACTTTATAAAGTCCCGCAACCTCCCCTACTCTGTGGAGGAGGTCCGTACAGTCACAAGGAACTGCCACATCTGTGCAGAGTGCAAACCGCACTTTTTCAGGCCGGATGGTGCGCACCTGATCAAGGCTTCCCGTCCCTTTGAACACCTCAGTCTGGATTTCAAAGGGCCCCTCCCCTCCACCGACCGCAACACATACTTCCTGAATGTGGTGGACGAGTACTCCCGTTTCCCCTTCGCCATCCCCTGCCCTGACATGACAGCGGCCACAGTCATTAAAGCCCTTAACACCATATTCACACTGTTCGGTTGCCCCGCATACGTCCACAGCAACAGGGGGTCCTCCTTCATGAGTGACGAGCTGCGCCAGTTCCTGCTCAGCAACGGTATAGCCTCGAGCAGGACGACCAGCTACAACCCCCGGGGGAACGGGCAAGTAGAGAGGGAGAACGGCACGGTCTGGAAGACCGTCCTACTGGCCCTAAGGTCCAGCGATCTCCCAGTTTCACGGTGGCAGGAGGTCCTCCCGGACGCTCTCCACTCCATTCGGTCACTACTGTGTACTAGCACTAACCAAACGCCTCATGAGCGCCTCCTTGTCGTCCCCAGGAAGTCCTCCTCTGGAACGTCGCTGCCGACCTGGCTGGCGGTCCCAGGACCCATCTTGCTCCGAAAACATGTGTGGGCGCACAAGTTGGACCCGTTGGTCGAGAGGGTTCACCTCCTCCACGCGAACCCGCAGTACGCTTACGTGGAGTACCCCGACGGCCGACAGGACACGGTCTCCCTGCGAGATCTGGCGCCCGCCGGCAACACGCACACCCCCCCGGCACCAATCACCCCCTCCCTGCCACCGGCGCACCCCGCCACCGCCCCCTTCCCGGGAGGATCGGTCCTCCTCCCAGGTCCGACCAGAAGTGAAGCTGAAGCAGAAACCGTAAGGCTCCCGGAGACGACAACACGGGAACAAGCACCACCACCGGGGCTGAGGCGATCGACAAGGACGACCAGACCGCCCGACCGACTCGTGGCATCGATGTAACACTAAAATGTTGTGGACTTTAACGAGAACTTTTTTTTCTTTTCCCCCTTACGACTACTGTAAATAGTGCTAAACAAAAAAACAAAAACCCTGTGATGACATGCAAAAGTTTTCCTCCCAGGACCAGCCTTGTAAACCCCTACCACCATGCGAAGCACCACCCCGCCGGGTTCATTTTTAACAAGGGGTGAATGTGGTAGTATGTATTAGGGGTCATGTGGGACTGTGAAGCCGTGATGTCATTGGCTGACAGATCCCGGGTCCTGGTTGGCTGTTGACCTCTAGCTCCGCCCTGAAGGCGGAGTATAAGAACCAGGAGTTCTCCCCCGCAGGCCAGTCTGTTACTGAACTGCGGGGAACAAGTCACGCTTAATAAAGCCTCATTGACTTCATCTCTATTCGTCTCTCGTGAGTCTTTGTGCGCTACAACTGTCAGATACAGAGGGAGAAAGAGCCGCACTGTCAGAATACGGCTCTCTATCTCTGCCTGACAGAGTGGCTCTCGCTCACCCTTTTTCTGGCATTGCGGCTCTCTCTCTGTCTGACAGTGCGGCTCTCTCATTCTCAGGGTCTGACAGTGCGGCTCTTTCTCTCTCTCTGTCTGACTGTGCGTCCCTATCTCTGTGTCTGACAACGCGGTTCTCTCTCTCGATGTCTGACAGAGCGGTTCACTCTCTGATAGTGCGGCTCTCTGACTCTGTCTGTCTGACTGTGCGTCTCTCTCTGTGTTTCTGGCAGTGTGGCTCTCCCTCTCTCTGAAAGTGCGGCACTCTCTCAGTCCGATTGTGCGGCTCTCTCTCTCTGTCTGTGCGGCTCTCTCTGTGTCTCACAGTGCGGATCGCTCTCTCACTGACTGGGCGACTCTGACTCTTCCCCTGACAGTGGGCCTCTCTCTCTCTGTCTGACTGTGTGGCTCTCTCTATCTCTCCGTATGACAGTGCGACACTCTCTCTCACCGTCTCTCTGAAAGTGCTGCTCTCTCTCTCTGTCTGTCTGACTGTGCGGCTCTCTCTTGCTCCCTCTCTCTGAAAGTGCGGCTCCCTCTCTCTGTCTGACTGACTGTGCGGCTCTCTCTCTATGCCTGACAGTGCGGTTCTCTCTCTCTCTGCCCGACAATGCGGCTCTCTTTCTGCGTCTTACAGTGCGGCTCACTCTCTCTCTCTATGTCTGACAGTGCGGCTCCCTCTCTCTTCTCTGTCTGACTTTGCGGCTCTCAGCCTGACTATGCTCCTCTCTCAATGTCAGTAGGCGCGGATCTCTCTGTCTGCCGTACTCTCTGTCAGACAGCGCGGCTTTCCCGCTATCTCTCTGAAAGTGCTGCTCTCTCTCTCTGTCTGTCTGACTCAGCAGATCTCTCTCTCGGTCTAATTGTGCGACTCTCTGCTTCTAACAGTGCGTGTTCCGCTCTGTGTCCGACAGTGCGGCTCTCTCTCGCTCTCTATCTGTCTGACAGTGCGGCTCTCTATCGCTCTCAATCTGTCTGACAATGCGGCTCTCTCTCGCGCTTGCTGTGCCTGACCGTGCGGCTCTCTGTCTCTCTGTCTGACAGTGCGGCTCTCTCACTCTCAGTGTCTGACTGCACGGCTCTCTCTGTGTCTGACAGTGCGGTTCCCCAACTCTCTCTGTTGTCTGACAGTGCGACTCTCTCTCCGTGCATGACAGTGCGGCTCCCTCTCTGTCTCACAGTGCAGCTCTCTCTCCGTGTCTGACATTGCGGCTCTCTCACTCTCTGTGCTTGGCTGTACGGCTCTCTCTCTGTCTAACAGTGCGAATCTCTCTGTATCTGGCAGTGTGGTTCTCTCTGTCTGATAATGCACCTCTCTCTCTGTCTTACAGTGCGGCTCTCTCTCTCTCTGCATCTGAAAATACGTCTCTCTCTCTCTCTTTGTCTGACAGTGCGGCTCTCGCTCTCTCTGTCTGACAGTACGGCTCTTTCTCTCTGTCTACAGTGCGGATCTCTATCTCTCTGTCTGACTTTGCGTCCCTATCTCTGGGTCTGACAGTGCGGCACTCGCTCTCTCTCTCTCAACGTACCGCTCTCTCTCTCTCTGTCTGAGTGCGGCTCTCTCTCTGATAGTGCCGCTCTCTCTCTCTGTCTGTCTGTCAGATTCTGCGGCTCTCTCTGAAAGTGCGGCTCCCTCTCTCCGTCTGGCAGTGCGGCTCTCTGTTTCTGACAGTGCGGCTCTCTCACTCTCTGTGTCTGACATTGTGGCTTTCACTGTCTCGATCTGACTGTGCGGCCTTCTCTCTATGTCTGACAGTGCGACTCTCTCTATCTTTCTGACAGTGCGGCACCCTCTCGCTCTCTGTGTTGGACTGTGCGGCTGTCTCCTCCCTCTGTCTGACAGTGCGGCTCACACTATCTGTTTCTTACAGTGCGTCTCTCTCTCTCTCTGTCTGACTGTGCGACTCTCGCTGTTTCTATCTGACTGTGCGTCTCTCTCCCTCTGTCGGACTGCGGCTCTCTCTTTCTATCTGACTGCGGCGCTCTCTCTCACTCTGACACTACAGCTCTCACTGTCTGTCTGACAGTGTTGCTCGCTCTGTGTCTGACACTGCTGTTCTCTCACTCTGTGTCTGACAGTGCGGCGCTCTCTCTCTGTCTGCCTAACTGTACGGTTCTCTGTGTGTGTCTGACTGTAGCGCACAAAGACTCCGTGAGACGAATAGAGTGAAGTCGATGAGGCTTTATTAAGCGTGTCTGTTCCCCCGCAGCTCGATAGTGAACTGGCCTGCGGGGGAAGACTCCGGCTTCTTGTACTCCGCCTTCAGGGCGGAGCTAGAGGTCAACGGCCAACCAGGACCCGGAATCTGTCAGCCAATGACATTAGGGCTTCCAGTCCCACATGACCCCCAATACATACTACCACATTCATCCCTTGTCAAAAATGAACCCGGCGGGGTGATGCTTCGTATGGTGGTAAGGGTTTACAGGGCTGGTCCTGGGAGGAAAAAAACATTCACAAGGCAATACAGTATTGTACAATTTTGTCCTGTTGCAACTATTTACAGAGGGTATGGGAAGAAAAGCAAAATGTTCTTGTGAAAAGTCCATATTTAGTTTTAGATCGACGCCACGAGTCGGTCGGGTGGTCTGGTCGTCCGTGTCGATCGCCTCGGCCCCGGTGGTGGTGGTGCTTGTACCGGTGTTGTCGCCTCCAGGAGCTTTACGGTTTCAGCTTGGGCTTTATTCTTGGTCGGTGCTGAGGGGAGGGGAACCGATCCTCCTGGGAAGGGGGTGGTCGCGGGTTGCGGCGGTGGCAGGAAGGGGGGGGGTTGGGTTGATGGTGTCGGGGGGGGTGTGCGTGTTGCCGGCGGGCGCCAGATCCCGCAGGGAGACCGTGTCCTGTCGGCCGTCGGGGTACTCCACGTAGGCGTACTGGGGGTTCGCGTGGAGGAGGTGAACCCTTTCGACCAACGGGTCCGCCTTATGTGCCCGCACATGCTTTCGGAGCAGGATGGGTCCTGGGGCCGCCAGCCAGGTCGGTAGCGACATTCCAGAGGAGGACCTCCTAGGGAAAACAAGGAGACGCTCATGAGGCGTTTGATTAGTGCTCGTACATAATAACGACCGGTTGGAGTGGAGAGCGTCCGGGAGGACCTCCTGCCACCGTGAAACTGGGAGGTCCCTGGACCGTAGGGCCAGTAGGACGGCCTTCCAGACTGTGCCGTTCTCCCTCTCTACTTGCCCGTTCCCCCGGGGGTTGTAGCTGGTCGTCCTGCTCGAGGCTATGCCCTTGCTGAGCAGGAACTGGCGCAGCTCGTCACTCATGAAAGACCCCCTGTCGCTGTGGACGTAAGCGGGGTAACCGAACAGTGTGAAGATGCTGTTCCGGGCTTTAATGACTGTGGCCGCGGTCATGTCAGAACAGGGAATGGCAAAAGGGAAGCGGGAGTATTCGCCCACCACATTAAGAAAATATGCGTTGCGGTCGGTGGAGGGGAGGGGCCCTTTGAAATCGAGACTGAGGCGTTCAAAGGGGCGGGAAGCCTTAATCAGGTGCGCTCCATCTGGCCTGAAAAAATACGGCTTGCATTCCGCGCAGATGTGGCAGTCCCTTGTGACTGTACGGACCTCCTCTAAAGAGTATGGGAGATTGCGGGACTTGAAGTGGTAAAACCGAGTGACCCCCGGGTGGCAGAGGTCCTCATGGAGGGTTTGGAGGCGGTTAATTTGTGCGTTGGCACATGTGCCGCGGGATAGGGCATCGGACGGCTCGTTCAGCTTTCCGGGACGATACAAAATCTCATAGTTGAAGGTGGAGAGCTCGATCCTCCACCTTAAGATCTTGTCGTTTTTGATTTTGCCCCGCTGTGCATTATCGAACATGAAGGCTACCGACCATTGGTCCGTGAGGAGAGTGAATCTCCTGCCGGCCAGGTAATGCCTCCAATGTCGCACAGCTTCCACTATGGCTTGGGCTTCCTTTTCTACTGAAGAGTGGCGGATTTCTGAGGCGTGGAGGGTCCGAGAGAAAAAGGCCACGGGTCTACCCGCTTGGTTAAGGGTGGCCGCTAGAGCTACGTCGGAGGTGTCGCTCTCGACCTGGAAGGGGAGGGACTCGTCGATGGCGCGCATCGTGGCCTTTGCGATATCCGCTTTGATGCGGCTGAAGGCCTGGCAAGCCTCTGTCGACAGAGGGAAGGTCGTGGTCTGTATTAGGGGGCGGGCCTTGTCTGCGTACTGGGGGACCCACTGGGCGTAGTATGAAAAGAACCCCAAGCAGCGTTTCAGGGCTTTTGGGCAGTGCGGGAGGGGAAATTCCATGAGTGCGCGCATACGTTCGGGGTATGGGCCTATTATCCCGTTGCGCACTACGTAGCCCAGAATGGCTAGCCGATCGGTGCTAAAAACGCACTTGTCCTCGTTATACGTGAGGTTCAAGGCTTTGGCGGTCTGGAGGAATTTTTGGAGGTTGGCGTCGTGGTCCTGCTGATCGTGGCCGCAGATGGTTACATTGTCGAGATACGGGAACGTGGCCCGCAACCCATGTTGATCAACCATTCGGTCCATCTCCCGTTGGAAGACCGAGACCCCGTTTGTGACGCCAAAGGGGACCCGTAGGAAATGGTATAATCACCCGTCTGCCTCGAAGGCTGTGTACTTGCGGTCACTTGGGCGGATGGGGAGCTGATGGTAGGCGGACTTGAGGTCCACGGTGGAGAAGACTTTATATTGGGCAATCCGGTTGACCATGTCGGATATGCGGGGGAGAGGGTACGCGTCTAGTTATGTGTACCTGTTGATGGTCTGGCTATAGTCAATGACCATCCTTTGTTTCTCCCCTGTCTTCACTACTACCACCTGCGCTCTCCAGGGACTATTGCTGGCCTGGATTATGCCCTCCTTTAGGAGCCGCTGGACTTCGGACCGAATGAAGGTCCGGTCCTGGGCGCTGTACCGTCTGCTCCTAGTGGCGACGGGTTTGCAATCCGGGGTGAGGTTCGCAAACAAGGACGGGGGTTGCACCTTGAGGGTTGTGAGGCCACAGATAGTGAGTGGGGGTATTGGGCCGCCGAATTTGAACGTAAGGCTCTGTAGATTGCATTGGAAATCTAATCCCAGCAAGGTGGGGGCACAGAGTTGGGGAAGGACGTTTAGTTTGTAGTTTTTGAACTCCCTCCCCTGCACCGTTAGGGTAACGATGCAGAATCCCTGGGTCTGTACGGAGTGGGATCCTGCAGCTAGGGAAATCTTTTGTGCGCTGGGATAGGTGGTCATGGAACAGCGTCTTACCGTGTCGGGGTGTATAAAGCTCTCCGTGCTCCCGGAGTCGACTAGGCATGGCGTCTCGTGGCCATTTATTAGTACCGTTGTCGTCGTCGTCTGGAGTGTCCGGGGCCGAGCTTGATCGAGCGTAATTGAAGCGAGACGTGGTTGTAGTAGTGGAGTGGGGTCCGTTGTTGCCGTCCAAGATGGCGTCGGGGATGGACAAAATGGCCACCCCCATACATCGCACGTGGCTGGGGGGTCACAAGATGGCGGCGGGGGTGGACAAAATGGCCACCCCCACGCGTCGTACAGGTCTGGGGTGGTCCAAGATGGCGGCGCCCCTCCTCCCCTCGTGGTGGCCGGGACCCAAAATGGCGGCATCTGCGGGTCGCACATGGTGTGCGGGGGGGGCTGGGGAGCGCTAGGACTGCGAGCGCTAGGACCGCGCGGAGCTCCCTCACCGGGGATAGCGGTGGTCGGGGCGCAAGTAGGTGGCGCCGGCGGGTCAGGCGTGGGGCGCGTGGTGGGGGTTAGGGTGGCGTTAGGGACGCGCAAAACTCCCTCCTCTCCGTGGAGAGTGTTGGCCGGGACCCAAAGCGGTAGCGCCGGCGGTGGGTCATACATGGGCTGCGGAGAGGGGGGTTGGGGAGCATAAGCGGCGTGCAGAGCTCCCAGTTCTCCCGGGACCGCGGTGGTCGGGACCCAGAGCGCTGCGCCTGCGGGTCGTACATGGCGTGCTGGGGGGGTTGGGGCGCGTAAACTGCTTGCAGAGCTCCCTGTGCTCCCGGGACAGCGGCGACCTCGTGGGACCGGCACACAACCGCATAATGGCCCTTTTTCCCGCAGCTTTTGCAGATAGCTGCGCGGGCCGGGCAGCGCTGTCGGGGGTGTTTCGCCTGGCCGCAGAAATAACAGCGGGCGCCCCCGGTGCGACTCGGCGTTTGGACTGCGCAAGCCTGTAGGGTGTCCGGGGGGGGGGTAGGGGGTTCGCCGTGACGGGTACGTACGGGGCCCAATGGGTTGCCGCGCGGTCGGGGCCGTAGGCGCGGGTATTACGCGCGTCCACGTCTAGGGAGGCTGCTAGGACCCGTGCCTCTGAGTCCTAGCGACTCTTTATCTAGAAGTCTTTGGTCGATTTGGGAGGATTGCATACCTGCCACAAAAGCATCGCGCATTAACATGTCCGTGTGTTCGCTTGCGTTCACCGACGGGCAGCTGTAGGCTCGTCCCAAAATCAGCAGCGCGGCGTAGAATTTGTCCATCGATTCTCTGGGGGCTTGCCGTCTCGTCGCGAGCTGGTAGCGAGCGTAGATTTGGTTAACTGGGCGGACATAGAGACTTTTCAGTGCTGCGAACGCCGTCTGGAAATCCTCCGAGTCTTCGATGAGGGAGAAAATCTCCGTGCTCACCCTCGAGTGCAGGACCTGCAGTTTTTGGTCTTCTGAGACCCGGCCGGTGGTCGTTCTGAGGTAGGCCTCGAAGCAAGTCTGCCAGTGCTTGAAGGCTGCTGCCGCGTTCACTGCGTGGGGGCTGATCCTCAGGCATTCCGGAATGATCCTGAGCTCCATTGTCCTTTTTAGGCACGCTTAATAAATTGTAGCACACAAAGACTCCGTGAGACGAATAGAGTGAAGTTGATGAGGCTTTATTAAGCGTGTCTGTTCCCCCGCAGCTCGATAGTAAACTGGCCTGCGGGGGAAGACTCCGGCTTCCTATACTCCGCCTTCAGGGCGGAGCTAGAGGTCAACGGCCAACCAGGACCCGGGATCTGTCAGCCAATGACATTAGGGCTTCCAGTCCCACATGACCCCCAATACATACTACCACACTGACTGTGTGGCTCTGTCTCTTTCTGTCTGACTGTGCGGCTCCCTCTCCGTCTGACTGTGCGACTCTCTCGCTCTATCTCACTGAAAATGCTGCTCTCACTCTCTCTGTCTTTGTGTGCGGCAAGAGAGCGAGACCGAGTCGCACAGTCAGGCAGAGAGAGAGAGCCGCACTGTCAGACAGGGAGAGAGCCGCACTGTCAGACAGAGAGAGAGAGAGCTGCACAGTCAGACACGGAGAGAGTTGCATTTTCAGACACAGAGAGTGAGCCTCTCTCTGTGTCTGACAGTGCGGCTCTCTCTCTCTATCTGCCTAAATGTGCGGTTCTCTGTGTGTGTCTGACTGTGCGGCTCTGTCTCTTTCTGCCTGAGAGTGCGGCTCTTTGTCTCTTTCTGACAGTGCAGCTCCCTCTCTCCTCTGTCTGACTGTGCGGCTCTCCGTCTCTGTCCGAGTATGCGTCGCTCTCAATGTCTGTAGGGGCGGCTCTCTCCGTCTGCCTGACAGTGTGGCTGTCTCTCGTACTCTCTGTCGGATAGCGCGGCTTTCCCTCTATCACTGTGAAAGTGCTGCTCTCTCTCTCTGTCTGTCTGACTCTGCGGGTCTCTCTCGGTCTGATTGTGCGGTTCTCTGCTTCTGTCAGTGCGTGTTCCGCTCTGCGTCCGACAGTGCGGCTCTCTCTCGCTCTCTATCTGTCTGACAGTGCGGCTGTCTCGCGCGCTCTCTGTGCCTGACAGTGCGGCTCTCTGTCTGACAGTGCGGCTCTCTCACTCTCAGTGACAGACTGTACGGCTCTCTCTGTGTCTGACAGTGTGGCTTTCTCTCTGTGTAGGACAGTGTGGCTCTCTCTCGCTCTCTGTGTTGGACTGTGCGGCTGTCTCCTCCCTCTGCCTGACAGTGCGGCTCACTCTCCATGTTTCTGTGAGTGCAGCTCTCTCTCTCTGACAGCGCTGCTCTCTCTCTCTAGGTCGGATAGTGCGGCTCACCCTCTCTATGTCTGACAGTGCGCTTCTCTCTCTGTGTGTCTCACTGTGCGTCTCTGTCTCCCTCTCTGTTGAGAGTGCCTCTCTCTCTGTCTGACAGTGCGACTCTCTGACTGCGCGGTTCTCTCTCTGACAGTGCGGCTCTCTCTATCAGATTCTGCGTCTCCCTCACTCTCTCTGGGTGTGCGCATTCGCTCCCTGTCTGACTGTGCGGCTCTCTCTCTCTCTCTGTCTGTCTGATTGTAGGGTTCTCTCTCAGTATGAGAGTGTGTCTCTCCCACTTTCTCGGTCTGACCATGCGGCTCTCTCTCTCTCTCTGTCTGAGTGAGACTCTCTCTGTCTGAGAGTGCGGCTCTCTCTCTCACTGCTTGTGCGGTTCTCTCTCTCTCTCTGTCTGACTGTGCGGCTCTCTCTCTCTCTGTCTCACAGTGCGGCTCTCTCTCTCTGCCGGACAGTGCGGGTATCCCTTTCTCTCTCTGAAAGTGCGGCTGCCTCTCTGTCTCACAGTGCGGCTCTCTCTCTCTCTCTCTCTGTCGGACAGTGCAGCTCTCTCTCCGTGTCTGACATTGCGGCTCTCTCACTCTCTGTGCTTGGCTGTACGGCTCTCTCTCTGTCTGACAGTGCGAATCTCTCTGTATCTGGCAGTGTGGTTCTCTCTGTCTGATAATGCACCTCTCTCTCTGTCTTACAGTGCGGCTCGCTCTCTCTCTGCGTCTGAAAATACGGCTCTCTCTTTCTCTCTCTCTCTTTGTCTGACAGTGCGGCTCTCGCTCTCTCTGTCTGACAGTATGGCTCTCTCTCTCTGTCTACAGTGCGGATCTCTATCTCTCTGTCTGACTTTGCGTCCCTATCTCTGGGTCTGACAGTGCGGCACTCTCTCTCTCAACGTACCGCTCTCTCTCTGTCTGAGTGCGGCTCTCTCTCTGATAGTGCCTCTCTCTCTCTCTCTCTGATAGTCTCTCTCTCTCTCTCTCTGTCTCACAGTGCGGCTCTCTCTGCCGGACAGTGCGGGTATCCCTTTCTCTCTCTCTCTCTGAAAGTGCGGCTCTCTCTCTCGGTCTGTCTGACTGGGGGGCACTCTTTCCGTCTGTTTCTGAGAGTGTGGCTCTCTCACTCCGTCTGACAGTGCGGCACTCTCTCTCTCTCAACGTACCGCTCTCTCTCTCTCTCTCTGTCTGACTGTGCGGCTCTCTCTCTCTGTCAGATTCTGCGTCTCTCTCTCTCTGAAAGTGCGTCTCTCTCCGTCTGACAGTGCGCCTCTTGTTTCGGACAGTGCGGCTCTCTCACTCTCTGTCTGACATTGTGGCGTTCACTGTCTCTATCTGAATGTGCGGCCTTCTCTCTATGTCTGACAGTGCGACTCTCTATCTTTCTGACAGTGCGGCTCCCTCTCGCTCTCTGTGTGACTGTGCGTCTCTCTCTCTCTGTCTGACTGCGGCTCTCTCTTTCCATCTGACTGTGCGGCGCTCTCTCTCTGTCTGACAGTGTTACTCGCTCTGTGTCTGACAGTGCTGTTCTCTCACTCTGTGTCTGACAGTGCGGCTCTCCCTCCCTCGCTGACTGTGCGGCGCTCGCGCTCTCGCTCACTCTGACAATGCGGCTCTCTCTCTCTCTCTTCTCTGATGACTGTGCTGTTCTCACTCTCTCTGTCTGACTGTGCGGCAAGAGAGCGAGACAGAGTCGCACAGTCAGACAGAGAGAGCGCCGCTCTGTCAGACAGGGAGAGAGCCGCACTGTCAGACACAGAGAGTGAGCCTCTCTCTGACAGTGCGGCTCTCTCTCTCTCTGTTTGCCTAACTGTGGGGTTCTCTGTGTGTGTCTGACTGTGCGGCTCTGTCTCTTTCTGCCTGAGAGTGTGGACCTTTCTCTCTTTCTGACAGTCCGGATCTCTCTCTCTTTCTGAAAGTGCGGCTCTTTCTCTCTGTCTGACTATACGGCTCTCGCTCTCTCTCTAACTGTGTGACTCTCTCTCCCCCTGACAGTGGGCATCTTTCTCTCTATGTCTGACAGTGCGACTCTCTCTCTGTCTGACAGTGCGGCTCTCTTTCCGTGTCTGACAGTGCGGCTCTACCTCTCTCTCTCTCCGACTGACAATGCAGTTCTCTCTCTCTCTCTCTGTCTGACAGTGCGCTTCAATCTCTCTCTCTCTCTTTCTGAAAGTGCGGCTCTTTCTCTCTGTCTGACTATACGGCTCTCGCTCTCTCTCTAACTGTGTGACTCTCTCTCCCCCTGACAGTGCGGATCTCTCTCTCTCTGTCTGACAGAGCGGTTCTCTCTCTCTGACAGTGCGGCTCTATGTCTCTGTCTGTCTGACTGTGCGTCTCTCGCTGTCTGCCTGACAGTGCCGTTTTCTGTGTGTGTCTGACTGTGCGGCTCTGTCTCTTTCTGCCTGAGAGTGCGGCTCTCTCTCTGCTTCTGACAGTGTGGCTCTCTCTCTCTGAAAGTGCGGCACTCTCTCTCAATCTGACTGTGCGGCTCTCTCGCTCTCTCTCTGTCTGACTGTGCGGCACTCTCTGTGTGTCTAACAGTGTGGATCGTTGTCTCACTGACTGGGCGCCTGTCACTCCCCCCCTGACAGTGGGCTTCTCCCTCTCTGTCTGGCAGAGCGGCTCTCTCTCTCTCCCTCTCTCTGAAAGTGCGGCTCTCTCTCTCTCTGTCTGTCTGACTGTGTGGCTCTTTCTCTCTCTCTGTCTGACAGTGCAGCTCTCTCTCCCCCCTCTCTCTGAAACTGCGGCTCTCTCTCTCTGTCTGTCTGACTGTGAGGCTCTCTCTCTCTCCCTCTCTCTGAAAGTGCGGCTCCCTGTCTGTGTCTGACTGACTGTGCGGCTCTCTCTCTCTGCCCGACAGTGCGACTCTCTCTCTCTGCGTCTGACAGTGCGGCTCTCTCTCTCTATGTCTGACAGTGCGGCTCTCTCTCTCTCTGTCTGACAATGCGGCTCTCTCCCTCTGTCTGACAGTGCGGCTCTCTTTCTCCCGCTCTCTCTGAAAGTAACATCCGTAACAGCCTCCCCGAACAGGTGCCGGAATGTGGCGACTAGGGGCTTTTTACAGTAAGTTCATTTGAAGCCTACTTATGACAATAAGCGATTTTCATTTCATTTCATTTTCAAGTGTGGCTCTCTCTGTCTCACTGTGCGGCTCTCAATCTATGTCTGACAGTGGGGCTCCCTCGCTCTCTGACTGACAGTGCGGCTCTCTCTCTCTCTGCCTCTGACAGTGCGGCTCTCTCTCTCTCTCTGCCTCTGACAGTGCGGCTCTCTCTCTCTCTGCCTCTGACAGTGCGGCTCTCTCTCTCTATGTCTGACTGTGCGGCTCTCTCTCTTTCTGTCTGAAAGGTCGGCTCCCTCTAACTGTGTATGACAGTGCGGCTCTCTCTCTCTCTATGTCTGACAGTGCGGCTCCGTCTCTCTCTCTGTCTGTATGACTCTGCGGGTCTCTCCCTCTCTGGTTGATTGTGCGGCTCGCTCTCTCTGTCTGACAGTCCATCTCTCTCTCTCTCTTTCTGACAGCGCCTCTCTCTCACTCTCTCTCTCTGTCTGACAGTGCGGATCTCTCTCTCTCTGTCTGACAGAGCGGTTCTCTCTCTCTCTGACAGTGCGGCTCTATGTCTCTGTCTGTCTGACTGTGCGTCTCTCTCTGTCTGCCTGACAGTGCCGTTTTCTGTGTGTGTCCGACTGTGCGGCTCTGTCTCTTTCTGCCTGAGAGTGCGGCTCTCTCTCTGCTTCTGACAGTGTGGCTCTCTCTCTCTGAAAGTGCGGCACTCTCTCTCAATCTGACTGTGCGGCTCTCTCGCTCTCTCTCTGTCTGACTGTGCGGCACTCTGTGTGTCTAACAGTGTGGATCGTTCTCTCACTGACTGGGCGCCTGCCACTCCCCCCCTGACAGTGGGCTTCTCCCTCTCTGTCTGGCAGAGCGGCTCTCTCTCTCTCCCTCTCTCTGAAAGTGCGGCTCCCTCTCTCTGTCTGTCTGACTGTGTGGCTCTTTCTCTCCCTCTGTCTGACAGTGCGGCTCTCTCTCCCCCCTCTCTCTGAAACTGCGGCTCGCTCTCTCTGTCTGTCTGACTGTGAGGCTCTCTCTCTCTCCCTCTCTCTGAAAGTGCGGCTCCCTGTCTGTGTCTGACTGACTGTGCGGCTCTCTCTCTCTGCCCGACAGTGCGACTCTCTCTCTCTGCGTCTGACAGTGCGGCTCTCTCTCTCTATGTCTGACAGTGCGGCTCTCTCTCTCTGTCTGACAGTGCGGCTCTCTCTCTGTCTCTCTCTCTCTGTCTGACTGTGCGGCTCTCTCTCCCTGTGTCTGACAGTGCGGCTCTCTCTCTCGAATTCTGACAGTGCGGCTCACTCTCTCTGTCTGACAGTGCTGCTCTCTCTCTGTCTGACTGTGCGGCTCTCTCGCCCTCTCTATTGGTCTGACTGTGCGGCTCTCTCTCTGTCTGCTTGACTGTGCGGCCCTCTCTCCCTGTCTCAAGAGGCTTGGAATATAAAAGCAGGGATGTACTTCTGCAGCTTTATAAAGCATTATTTAGGCCCCATTTAGAATACTGTGAGCAATTTTGGGCCCCACACCTCAGGAAGGACATACTGGCACTGGAGCGGGTCCAGCGGAGATTCACACGGATGATCCCAGGAATGGTAGGCCTAACATACGATGAACGTCTGAGGATCCTGGGATTATATTCATTGGAGTTTAGGAGGTTGAGGGGAGATCTAATAGAAACTTACAAGATAATGAATGGCTTAGATAGGGTGGATGTAGGGAAGTTGTTTCCATTAGCAGGGGAGACTATGACCCGGGGGCAGAGCCTTAGAATAAAAGGGAGTCACTTTAGAACAGAGATGAGGAGAAATTTCTTCAGCCAGAGAGTGGTGGGTCTGTGGAATTCATTGCCACAGAGGGCGGTGGAGGCCGGGACGTTGAGTGTCTTTAAGACAGAAGTTGATAAATTCTTGATTTCTCGAGGAATTAAGGGCTATGGAGAGAGAGCGGGTAAATGGAATTGAAATCAGCCATGATTGAATGGTGGAGTGGACTCAATGGGCCGAATGGCCTTACTTCCGCTCCTATGTCTTCTGGTCTTACTGCGGCTCTCTCTCTCTCTCTCTGTCTTACTGTGCGGCTCTCTCTCTATCTGTCTCCTGACTAAGTGGCTCTCATTCTCTCTGTCTGACTGTGCGGCTGTCTCTCTCTATGAATGACAGTGCGGCTCTCTCTGCCTGTGCGAAAGTGCGGTTCCCTCTGCGTGTCGGACTGTGCGGCTCTCCCTCTCTCTCTGCCTGACAGTGCGTCTCTCTCTCTCCATGCCTGACAGTGCGTCTCTCTCTCTCCATGCCTGACAGTGCGGCTCTCTCTCTCTATGTCTGACTGTGCGGCTCTCTCTCTCTGACAGTGCGGCTCTCTCTCTCTATGTCTAACAGTGCGATTGTCTCTCTCTAATTCTTACAGTGCGGCTCTCTCTCTCGCTCTCTCTGTCTGACTGCTGCTCTCACTGTCTCCATCTGACATGGCGTCTCTCTCCCTGTGTCTGCAGTTCGGCTCTCTCTCCGACTATGTGCCGCTCTCAATGTCTGTCGGCGCTGCTCTCTCTGTCTGCCTGACAGTGTGGCACTCTCTGTCTCTCCCTATCTGACTGTGCGGCTCTCTCTCTGTCTGTCTGACTGTGCGGCTCCCTCTCTCTGACTGCCGTTCTCGCTCTCTCTCTCTCTGTCTGACTGTGCGGCTGTCTCTCTCTGTGAATGATGGTGTGGCTCTCCTGTGCGACAGTGCGGTTCCCTCTGCGTGTCGGACTGTGCGGTTCTGTAACTCTCTGTCTGAGATGTGGCTCTCTCTCTGACAATGCGGCTCTCCCTCTCTCTCTCTGACAGTGCGGCTCTCTACCTCTCTCTCTCTCTCTCTCTCTCTCTCTGAAAGTGCGGCTCTCTCTCTCTCTTTTTGACAGTGCGGCTCTCTCTCTCTGTCTGACAGTGCGGCTCTCTCTCTCTGACAGTGCGGCTCTCTCTCTCTATGTCTAACAGTGCGATTGTCTCTCTCTAATTCTTACAGTGCGGCTCTCTCTCTCGCTCTCTCTGTCTGACTGCTGCTCTCACTGTCTCCATCTGACATGGCGTCTCTCTCCCTGTGTCTGCAGTTCGGCTCTCTCTCTCTCTGTGACTGTCAGTGCAGCTCTCTCTCGCTCTGTCTGACAGTACGGCTCTCTCTCTCTCTCTCTCTGTCTGACTGTGTGGCTCTCTCTCTCTCTGTCTGACTGTGCGGCTCTCTCTCTGTCTGCCTGACTGTGCGGCTCTCTCTCTCTCTCTGCTGACAATGCGGCTCTCTCTCGGTCTGACTGTGCGGCTCTCTCTCTCTGCCTGACTGTGCGGCTCTCTCTCTCTGTGTCTCTCTCTCTGCCTGACTGTGCGGCTCTCTCTCTCTGTGTCTCTCTCTCTGTCTGACTGCGGCTCTTTCTCTGTCTGACTGTGCGGCTCTCTCATGTCAGTGCTGCTCTCTCTCTATCTGTCACCTGACTTTGTGGCTCTCTCATTCTCTCTGTCCCACTGTGCGGCAGTCTCTCTCTCTCTGAATGACAGTGCGACTCTCTCTGCCTGTGTGACAGTGCGGTTCCGTCTGCGTGTCTGACTGTGCGGCTCTCTCTCTCTCTGTCTGACTGTGCGGCTCTCTCTCTGTCTGCCTGACTGTGGGGCTCTCTCAGTCTGACAATGCGGCTCTCTCTCGGTCTGACTGTGCGGCTCTCTCTCTCTCTCTCTGTCTGACTGTGCGTCTCTCTCTCTCTCTCTCTCTCTGTCTGACTGTGCGGCTCTCTCGATTTCTGCCTGACTGTGCGGCTCTCACTCTGTGTCTGACTGCGGCTCCCTCTCTCTCTCTGTCTGACTGTGTGTCTCTCTCTCTCATGTCAGTGCTGCTCTCTCTCTATCTGTGTCCTGTCTATGTGGCTCTCTCATTCTTTCTGTCCGACTGTGCGGCTGTCTCTCTCTCTGAATGACAGTGCGACTCTCTCTGACTGTGCGGCTCTTTAACTCTCTGTCTGAGATGTGGCTCTCTCTCTGACAATGCGGCTCATACTCTCTCTCAGTCTGAAAGTGCGGCTCTCCCTCAGTCTGTGACAGTGCGGCTCTCTCTCTCTCTTTCTCTATGTCTGACAGTGCGGCTCTCTCTCTGTCTGACAGTGCGGCTCTCTCTCTGTCTGACAGTGCGGCTCTCTCTCTGTCTGACAGTGCGGCTCTCTCTCTGTCTGACAGTGCGGCTCTCTCTATCTCTAAGCCTGACAGTGTGGTTCTGTCTCTCTCTGTCTGACGGTGCGGCACTCTCTCTCTAATTCTGACAGTGCGGCTCTCTCTCTCTCCCTGTCTGACTGTGCGGCCCTCTCTCTCTCTCTTTCTGACTGTGCGGCTCTCTCTCTCTCTCTGTCTGACTGTGCGGCTCTCTCTCTCTCCCTGTCTGACTGTGCGGCCCTCTCTCTCTCTCTGTCTGACTGTGCGGCCCTCTCTCTCTCTCTTTCTGACTGTGCGGCTCTCTCTCTCTCTCTCTGTCTGACTGTGCGGCCCTCTCTCTCTCTCTTTCTGACTCTGCGGCTCTCTCTCTCTCTCTCTGTCAGTGCTGCTCTCTATCTGTCTCCTGACTATGTGGCTCTCTCATTCTCTCTGTCCAACTGTGCGGCTGTCTCTCTATGAATGACAGTGCGGCTCTCTCTGCCTGTGCCACAGTGCGGTTCCCTCTGCGTGTCTGAATGTGCGGCCCTGTAACTCTCTGTCTGAAATGTGTCTCTCTCTCTCTGACAATGCGGCTCTTGCTCTCTCTCAGTCTGACTGTGCGGCTGTCCATCTCTCTCTCTGACAGTGCGGGTCGCTCTCTCTGACTGTGCGGCTCTCTCTCTCTCTATGCCTGACAGTACGGCTCTCTCTCTCTCTGTCTGACAGTGCGGCAGTAATATAGTAATAGAGATGTGGAGGACGAAATTGCAAAACAGATTATGATAGGTGTGGAGGACTCAGGGCAGTTGTCATGGGTGACTTTAACTTTCCAAATATTGATTGGAACGATCAATATTTGGAATATAGGTCGAACAGTTCGGATGGGGCATTTTTTGTACAGTGTGTGTAGGAGGGTTTTCTGACACAATATGTGGATAGGCCGACAAGAGGTGGGGCCACATTGGATTTGGGACTGGGTAATGAACGGGCCAAGTGATAGATTTGTTTGTGCGAGAGAACTTTGGAGATAGTGACCATAATTCGGTGTCTTTCACTATTGCAATGGAGAGGGATAGGGCCATACGTCATAATTGAGGGAGCGGTAATTATGATGCGATTAGGCAAGAATTAGGGAGCATACGATGGGAACAGAAACTGTCAGGGAAAGGCACAAATTAAAAGTGGAGCTTGTTCAAGGAACAAATACTGCGTGTCCTTGATAGGTATGTCCCTGTCAGGCAGGGAGGGAATGGGCGTGTGAGGGAACCATGGTTCACAAAAGAGGTTGAATGTCTTGTCAAGACGAAAAAGGAAGCGTGTGTAAGGATGAGAAAATGAGGTTCAGTTGGGTCGCTTGAGGGTTACAAGGTAGCAAGGAATAAGCTGAACAAAGAGCTTGGGAAAGCTAGGAGGAGGTATGAGAAGTCCTTGGCGTGTCGGATCGAAGAAAAACGCAAGGCCTTTTACTCTTAAGTGAGAAATAAAAGAATGACCAGAGTGAGATTAGGGCCGGTCAAGGACAGCAGTGGGAACTTGTGCATGGAGTTAGAAGAGATAGAAGCGTTGAATGAGCACTTTTCTTCAGTGTTCACCAAGGTGAGGGGCCATGTTTTTGAGGATGAGAGTGTGATACAGGCGGGTAGGCTGGAGGAGGTAGATGTTCTGAGGAAGGATGTGTTAGCAATTTTGAAAAACGTTAGAGTCGTCAAGTCCCCTGGGCCAGATGAGATATATCCTAGGATTCTTTGGGAGGCAAGGGATGAAATTTCAGAGCCTTTGGCTTTGACCTTTGGGACCTCGCTGTCCACGGGGATAGTACCAGATGAATGGAGAGTGGTGAATGTTGTTCCTCTGTTCAAGAAAGGGAACATGAATGACGCTGGTAATTATAGGCCGGTTAGTCTTACTTCGGTGGTCGGTAAGTTAATGGAAAACGTCCTGAAGGATAGGATTTATGACCATTTGGAAAGATGCAGCTTAATCAGGCATAGTCAACACGGATTCGTGAAGGGTAAGTCTTGCCTCACAAATTTGATTGAATTCTTTGAGGAGGTAACTAGGTGTGTAGATGAAGGTAGAGCAGTTGATGTCGTATACATGGATTTTAGTGAGGCGTTAGATAAGATACCCCATAGTCGGCTCATGAAGAAAGTAAGGAGGTGTGGGATAGAGGGAAATTTGGCCAATTGGATAAGTAACTGGATATAACAAAAAAGACAGAGTGGTGGTGGATGGAAAATTTCCAGACTGGAGACCAGTTAACAGCGGTGTACCACAGGGACCAGTGCTGGGTCCTCTGCTATTTGTGATTTTTATCAATGACTTGGAGGAGGGGGCTGAAGGGCGGGTCAGTAAATTTGCTGATGGCACCAAGATTGGTGGAATACTGGATGAGGTGGAGGGCTGTTGTAGGCTGCAAAGAGACATTGATAGGATGCAGAGCTGGGTCGTAAAATGGCACATGGAGTTTAACCCTGATAAGAGCGAGGTGATTCATTTTGGTACAAAACATTTGAATGCGGATTACAGGGTCAACGTCAGGAATCTGAGGAATATGCAGGAACAGAGAGATCTTGGGGTTCATGTCCACAGATCTCTGAAGGTTCCCACTCAAGTGAATAGAGCCAGGAAGAAGGCCTATAGTATGTTCGCGTTTATTAACAGGGGGCTTGAGGTTAAGAGCCGTGGGGTTATGCTGCAACTGTACATGACCCTGGTGAGACCACATTTGGAGCATTGTGTGCAGTTCTGGTCACCTAACTATAGGAAGGATGTGGAAGCATTGGAAAGGGTGCAAAGGGGATTTACTATGATGCTGCCTGGTTTGGAGGATCGGTCCTTTGAGGAAAGGTTGAGGTAACCACGGCTTTTCTCTTTCGTGCGGAGGAAGACGAGAGGCAACTTAATAAAGGTTTATAAGATGATGAGGGCGATAGATAGAGCGGACGTTCAGAGACTATTTCCTCGATGGATGTACCAAGGGGGCATAACTAAAAGGTTCACAGTGGGAGATATAGCAGGGATGTCCGAGGTTGTATTCTTTAATCAGAGAGTGGTTCGGGTGTGGAATGGACTGCCTGCTGTGATAGTGGAATTGGACACGTTAGAAACTTTCAAGCGGTTATTGGATAGGCACATGGAGCACACCAGAATGACAGGGAGTGGGATAGCTTGATCTTACATAGAACATAGAACGATACAGCGCAGTACAGGCCCTTCGGCCCACGATGTTGCACCGAAACAAAAGCCATCTAACCTACACTATGCCATTATCATCCATATGTTTATCCAATAAACTTTTAAATGCCCTCAATGTTGGCGAGTTCACTACTGTAGCAGGTAGGGCATTCCACGGCCTCACTACTCTTTGCGTAAAGAACCTACCTCTGACCTCTGTCCTATATCTATTACCCCTCAGTTTAAAGCTATGTCCCCTCGTGCCAGCCATTTCCATCTGCGGGAGAAGACTCTCACTGTCCACCCTATCCAACCCCCTGATCATTTTGTATGCCTCTATTAAGTCTCCTCTTAACCTTCTTCTCTCCAACGAAAACAACCTCAAGTCCATCAGCCTTTCCTCATAAGATTTTCCCTCCATACCAGGCAACATCCTGGTAAATCTCCTCTGCACCCGCTCCAAAGCCTCCACGTCCTTCCTATAATGCGGTGACCAGAACTGTACGCAATACTCCAAATGCGGCCGTACCAGAGTTCTGTACAGCTGCAACATGACCTCCTGACTCCGGAACTCAATCCCTCTACCAATAAAGGCCAACACTCCATAGGCCTTCTTCACAACCCTATCAACCTGGGTGGCAACTTTCAGGGATCTATGTACATGGACACCTAGATCCCTCTGCTCATCCACACTTTCAAGAACTTTACCATTAGCCAAATATTCCGCATTCCTGTTATTCCTTCCAAAGTGAATCACCTCACACTTCTCTACATTAAACTCCATTTGCCACCTCTCAGCCCAGCTCTGCAGCTTATCTATATCCCTCTGTAACCTGCTACATCCTTCCACACTATCGACAACATCACCGACTTTAGTATCGTCTGCAAATTTATTCACCCACACTTCTGCGCCTTCCTCTAGGTCATTGATAAAAATGACAAACAGCAACGGCCCCAGAACAGATCCTTGTGGTACTCCACTTGTAACTGAACTCCATTCTGAACATTTCCCATCAACCACCACCCTCTGTCTTCTTTCAGCTAGCCAATTTCTGATCCACATCTCTAAATCACCCTCAATCCCCAGCCTCCGTATTTTCTGCAATAGCCTACCGTGGGGAACCTTATCAAACGCTTTGCTGAAATCCATATACGCCACATCAACTGCTCTACCCTCGTCTACCTGTTCAGTCACCTTCTCAAAGAACTCGATAAGGTTTGTGAGGCATGACCTACCCTTCACAAAGCCATGCTGACTATCCCTGATCATATTATTCCTATCTAGATGATTATAAATCTTGTCTCTTATAATCCCCTCCAAGACTTTACCCACTACAGACGTGAGGCTCACCGGTCTATAGTTGCCGGGGTTGTCTCTGCTCCCCTTTTTGAACAAAGGGACCACATTTGCTATCCTCCAGTCCTCTGGCACTATTCCTGGAGCCAATGATGACATCTTGGTTTTGGACAAGGCTCGGCACAACATCGAGGCCTGAAGGGCCTGTTCTGTGCTGTACTGTTCTATGTTCTATGTCTGACTGTACGGCTCTGGCTCTCTCTCACTGTCTGTTAAGTGCGGCTCTCTGTGGCTGACAGTTCGGCTCTCTGTTTGTCTCTGTGTCTGACAGTGCGGTCTCTCTCTGTGAATGACAGTGCCGCTCTTTCTCTCTCTCTCTCTCTGTCTGACTGTGTTGCTCTGTCTCTCTCACTGTCCGACAGTGCGGCTCCCTCTGTCTGACAGTGCGGCTCCATCTCTCTATCTGACTGTTGGGCTCTGTCTCTCTCACTGTCCGACAGTGCGGCTCCCTCTGTCTGACAGTGCAGCTCCATCTCTCTGTCTGACTGTTGGGCTCTGTCTCACTGTCCGACAGTGCGGCTCCCTCTGTCTGACAGTGCGGCTCCATCTCTCTGTCTGACTGTTGGGCTCTGTCTCCCTCTCACTCTCTGACTGTGCGGCTCTGTGTGTGTGTCTGTGTCTAACAATGCGGTCCCTCTCTGTGAATGGCAGTGCGGCACTCTCTCTCTGACTGTGCGGCTCTCTCTCTCTGTCTGTATCTAACAATGCGGTCTCTCTCTGTGAATGACAGTAAGCACTCGTTCTCTGTGTCTGACAGTGCCCACTCTCTCTCTATGTCTGACAATGCGTCTCTCTCTATTTCCGACAGTGCGGCTCTCTCTGTGTGCCTGACTGCGCGACTCCGTCGCTCTCTCTCTGTCTGACAGTGCGGCTCTCTCTCTGTCTGACAGTGCGGCTCTCTCTCTGTGTCTGACAGTACAGCTCCCTCTCTGTCTGACTGTGCGGCTCTCTCTCTCTGACTGAGCGAGCGGCTCTCTGTGTCTGACAGTCCGTCTCTCTCGCTTCCTCTCCGTCTACAGTGCGTCTCTCTCTCTCTGTCTGACTCTGCGGTTCCCTCTCACACTCTGTCTGACAGTGCGCTCTCTTTCTGTCTGTCTGACAGTGCGGCCTCTCTCTGCGAATGACAGTGCGGCCCTCTCTGTCTGTCTGACAGTGCGGCTCTCTCTTTGTCTGTCTGACAGTGCGGCTCTCTCTCTGTCTGACAGTGCGGCTCTCTCTCTGTCTGACAGTGCGGTCTCTCTCTGTCTGTCTGACAGTGCGGTCTCTCTCTGTCTGTCTGACAGTGCGGCTCTCTCTGTCTGTCTGACAGTGCGGTCTCTCTCTGTCTGTCTGACAGTGCGGCTCGCAGTCTCTCTGTCTGACAGTGCGGTCTCTCTCTGTCTGTCTGACAGTGCGGCTCGCAGTCTCTCTGTCTGACAGTGCGGCTCTCTCTCTGTCTGTCTGACAGTGCGGCTCGCAGTCTCTCTGTCTGACAGTGCGGCTCTCTCTCTGTCTGACAGTGCGGTCTCTCTCTGTCTGTCTGACAGTGCGGCTCGCAGTCTCTCTGTCTGACAGTGCGGCTCTCTCTCTGTCTGACAGTGCGGTCTCTCTCTGTCTGTCTGACAGTGCGGCTCGCAGTCTCTCTGTCTGACAGTGCGGTCTCTCTCTGTCTGTCTGACAGTGCGGCTCGCAGTCTCTCTGTCTGACAGTGCGGCTCTCTCTCTGTCTGTCTGACAGTGCGGCTCGCAGTCTCTCTGTCTGACAGTGCGGCTCTCTCTCTCTCTGTCTGACAGTGCGGTCTCTCTCTGTCTGTCTGACAGTGCGGCTCGCAGTCTCTCTGTCTGACAGTGCGGCTCTCTCTCTGTCTGTCTGACAGTGCGGCTCGCAGTTTCTCTGTCTGACAGTGCGGCGCTCTCTCTGTCTGACAGTGCGGTCTCTCTCTGTCTGTCTGACAGTACGGCTCTCTCTGTGTGAATGAGAGTACGGCTCTCTCTGTCTCTGTGTCTGACAGTGCGGCTCTCTCTCTCTCTCTCTGTCTAACAGTCCGGCTCTCTCTCTGTCTGACAATGCAGCTCTCTCTCTCTGTCTGACAGTGCGGCTCTCTTTCTCTCTGTCTGACAGTGCGGCTCTCCCCCCCCCCCCCCCCCTCTCTCTGTCTGACAATGCGGCTCTCTCTCTCTCTGTCTGACAGTGCGGCACTCCCTCTCTCTCTGTCTGACTGTGCGGCTCCATCACTCTGTCTGACTGTTGACCCCTGTCTCTCTCTCACTGTCTGACAGTGCGGCTCCCTCTCTGTCTCTGTGTCTAACAGTGCGGTCTCTCTCTGTGAATGACAGTCCGACTCTCTCTCTGTCTGTCTGACAGTGCGGCTCTCAGTCTCTCTGTCTGACAGTGCGGCTCTCTCTCTGTCTGTCTGACAGTGCGGCTCGCAGTCTCCCTGTCTGACAGTGCGGTCTCTCTCTGTCTGTCTGACAGTGCGGCTCTCAGTCTCTCTGTCTGACAGTGCGGCTCTCTCTCTGTCTGTCTGACAGTGCGGCTCGCAGTCTCCCTGTCTGACAGTGCGGTCTCTCTCTGTCTGTCTGACAGTGCGGTCTCTCTCTGTCTGTATGACAGTACGGCTCTCTGTGTGAATGAGAGTACGGCTCTCTCTGTCTCTGTGCCTGACAGTACGGCTCTCTCTCTCTCTCTGTCTAACAGTCCGGCTCTTTCTCTGTCTGACACTGCGGCTCTCTCTCTCTGTCTGACAGTGCGGCTCTCTTTCTCTCTGTCTGACAGTGCGGCTCTCCCCCTCTCTCTCTCTGTCTGACAATGCGGCTTGCTCTCTCTGTCTGACAGTGCGGCACTCTCTCTCTCTCTCTGTCTGACTGTGCGGCTCCATCACTCTGTCTGACTGTTGACTCTCTCTCACTGACAGTGCGGTCTCTCTCTGTCTGTCTGACAGTACGGCTCTCTCTGTGTGAATGAGAGTACGGCTCTCTCTGTCTCTGTGTCTGACAGTGCGGCTCTCTCTCTCTCTCTCTCTGTCTAACAGTCCGGCTCTCTCTCTGTCTGACAATGCAGCTCTCTCTCTCTGTCTGACAGTGCGGCTCTCTTTCTCTCTGTCTGACAGTGCGGCTCTCCCCCCCCCCTCTCTCTCTCTCTCTCTCTCTGTCTGACAATGCGGCTCTCTCTCTCTCTGTCTGACAGTGCGGCACTCCCTCTCTCTCTGTCTGACTGTGCGGCTCCATCACTCTGTCTGACTGTTGACCCCTGTCTCTCTCTCACTGTCTGACAGTGCGGCTCCCTCTCTGTCTCTGTGTCTAACAGTGCGGTCTCTCTCTGTGAATGACAGTCCGACTCTCTCTCTCTCTGTCTGACAGTGCGGCTCTCAGTCTCTCTGTCTGACAGTGCGGCTCTCTCTCTGTCTGTCTGACAGTGCGGCTCTCTCTCTCTCTCTATGTCTGACCATGCGGCTCTCTCTTTCAGACTGTGCGGCTCTCTCTCTCTGTGTCTGACTGTGCGGCTCTGTCTCTCTCTCTCACTGTCTGACAGTGCGACTCCCTCCCTCCTGTCTGACAGTGCGGCTCCATCTCCCTGACTGTTGGGCTCTGTTTCTCTCTCACTGTCTGACAGTGCGGTTCATTCTATGTCTGACTGTGCGGCTCTCTCTCTCTCGCTGTCTGACAGTGCGGCTCGCTCTGTGTCTCTGTATCTAACAGTGCGGTCTCTCTCTCTCTGATTGGTAATGCGGCTCTCTCTCTGTCTGACAGTGCGGCTCTCTCTCTCTCTGTCTGACAGTGCGGCTCTCTCTCTGTCTGTCTGACAGTGCGGCTCTCTCTCTCTCTGTCTGACAGTGCGGCTCTCTCTCTCTCTGTCTGACAGTTCGTCTCTCTCTCGCTGTCTGACAGTGCAGCTCTCTCTCCCTGTCTAACAGTGCGGCTCTCTGTGTGTCTGGGCGGCGCTCTCTCTGTCTGTCTGACTGTATGGCTCTCTCTGTTTCTGACTGCGTCTCTCTGTGTCTGACAGTGCGGCTCTCTCTCTCCCTCTCTCTGTCAGACAGTGCAGCTATCTCTCTGTTTATGACAGTGCGACTCTCTCTCCCTCTGACTGTGTGGCTCTCTCTCTCTGTGACTGTGCGGTTCTCTCTCTCTCTGTGTCTGACAGTGCAGCTCTGTCTTTCTGACAGTGCGTCTCTCTCTCTCTGTCTGACTGTGCGAATGGGCGCGGGACAGAGGCTGATTCACTGTCAATGACCTGGAGAGAGCACTATGTACCTCTCTAACTTTTCCATTCTGTTTCTGTGCAGGGAAATGTGGAAATTGAAACATACTGGTTGACAGGGAAGCGTGATAAGGACGCTAACGCACAGGCTGCCTGCCCACAATATGAGAATCAAGCAATCAGCACAACAACCCTGTCACCACTATCTTCAGTGGGTGGTAAGGGAGAATTGGTGAGACATCCCCTGTCTACATTAAAGAAAGATCCCCAGCCAATAGAAATATATGATCAGAGCCACTGGGCATGATTTGCTGCGCTTGAGTGCTGGCTGAGATGAGAAGATCCCATGTAGCTTTTCGGCTGTACAGCTCGCTTTTCCCATTACATTAGAAATTCCTGCAGCCTTGCCCACACTGTCACACTGGCGCGGCAGGGCAGAAGAAAACTGCGAATACCAGGAATCCCGAGGTTGGAAAAAGGTGCCCTGGTCTCCAACCAAATACATCAAACCCGCCGCGCCCCCCCCCCCCCCCCCCCACGTACACACTGATCCCCTCACCACGTCCCCACACAAGGAAACCATCCCGTCACCCCACACTTGGAACTCCACAGAGTTGCCCTCTCACTGCTCCAAGAGCCAGAGGGCAGAGCCCAAGTACCATACCTGGGAGCTATACATACATGGGCAACCCGTAGTGGGTTCCCTCCGTCTGCTTTAATGTTTTGAAAACATGTGAACCTCCCCGATGTGACGTCACATCAATGAGGGAGAAATCCTAATGTAAGGGCAACTTTTGGCGGGAAAACCATTTATGAGATTATAATTAAATTCTAATTAAACTGCTCCGCATTTCATTATGAACAAAGCTGATCATCCAACTCCGTAACCTGTCCCTGCCGTTCGCCCTTTAATCCCTTTCAATCCAAATGCTCCATGTCACTACTTCTTTAAGACATACATAGAAGCATACAAAGAAAATCGAAGCAGGAGGAGGCCTTTCGGCCCTCAAGCTGCGGACCCATTCATTATGATCATAAAAATCAATATGCTGATCCCGCCTTCCTCTTCTCCCCCTTGATCCCTTTAACCCCAAGAGCTACATCTAATTCCTTCTTGAAATTACACAATGTTTTAACCTCAACTACATTTTGTAATAGTGAATTCCACAGATTCACCACTCTGTCTGGATGAAGGAACCTCTCCTCACCTCAGTCCTACAGTCCTCAGTCTTTACCCTCAAGCTATGACCCCTAGTTATGAACTCCCCCCACCACCCGGAACATTCTTTCTGAATCTACCCGATCTAATCCTGTTAGAATTTTGCAAGTTTCACTCTTCTAAACTTCAGTGAATAGTCTTAACCGATTTAGTCTCTCCTCATATGTGAGTCACGCCATCCCAGGAGTCAGCTTGGTAAACCTTCACTGCACTCCCTCCATAACAAGAACATTCTTCATCAGATAAGGTCACCAAAACTGCGCACAATACTGAAGGTGTGGCCTCAACAATGCCCTACACAATTGCAGTAAAACATCCCTATTCCGATACTCAAATCCTCTCACATCCTCTCACTATGAAGGCCAACATATGATTTGCCTTCTTTACTGCCTGCTCTACCTGCGCATTTACTTTCAGCGACTGGTGCAGAAAGACACCAAGGTCTCACTGAGTATCCACCTCTCAATCTATACATATTCAAATCATAATGTACCTTCCTATTTTTGCTACCGAACGGTTCTTGCCTTGGTTCACCGCTGGGGGGGGGGGGGGGGCGATTCTCCGTTGCGCTGGCAGCGCACCCACACCCGAGGATTGCCCGACGGCGTGGGGCTGCCCACAATATGAGACCCCGCTGACTGGATGGCGGGACTGAGAATCCCGCTACCGGCGTGGTTGTGGGGGGGGGGGGGGGGAAACGCCGCACCTGACAACTGGTGCGTCGGGGCGGAGAATCTGCCCATATTTATCCACGTTATCCTGCATCTGCCATACATATGCCCACTCACTCAGCCTGTCCAAATCCTGCTGAAACATCTCTGCATCCTACTCGCAGTTCACCGGCCCGTTTAACTGTGTATCATCCCCAAATTTGGAGATAATACATTTAGTATTTAATATATAATGTGAACAGTTGGGAGCCCAGCACAGATCACTGCGGTACCCCAGTAGCCATGCCAGTCAGAAAAAGGCACTGCTGCTGGCGCTCCTGCTGTTTGCTTCCTGTCTGCTAACCAGCTTTCTATTCATCTCAAGACACTGCCTGCAATCCCATGCGCTTTAACTTGACATATGCGAAGTGAAACTTTATCAAAAGCCATAGAATCATAGAATCCCTACAGTGCAGAAGGAGTCCATTTGGCCCATCGGGTCTGCACCGATCCTCTGAAAGAGCACCCAATCTTGGCCCACTCCCCACCCTATCCCTGTAACCCAGTAACCCCACCTAACATTTTGGACACTAAGGGACAATTTAGCATGCCTGTTTAAAAGAAATAGCTAAAAACGATGTTTTTAAAAAATGTCTACATACCTTTAAAACACTTGTTAAAAACATTACCTGTTATTTTCTATCCAAATCTATTATTTAAATATTTGCTTTTAATGGGTGTACCCAAGCTGCTCGCGTCATAAGGGGGCGGGGCTGCACTCCTCCTTCTCCTCGCTTGAGCCTGTGCATACCGGGGCACTGGAGGCCCAAGGCTGCCAGAGAGAAATTAAGGTTTGTCCTATCATCGGAAAGTCCACACATTTGTCTTTCAAAGTCGGCGGTCCGTGGCTTCCTGCCAGTACCTGAAAAGTCCTGTGCTAATGACGTCTCTCACTCTGTATATTTTGACTCCCTGCTTGTATCATACATTGCTGCTCGTTAATGGTAGCCTCCTACTGCAACCTTATTACCCTCCCATCTTTAGATGAACCCAATCAAGATGAGAGATGATGAAGCAACTGTTGAATTGCTGCCTCGGGAAATGGTCATTTCAACAGGATCACTGGGAAAGTCGATGAAGGGGATCAGTACCAATGAGGATTCATTTTGTCAGGTGTGTGCTGGACGTGATGTTCCTGTCTGAATCAGGGTACCTCAGGATTAGATGGATATGTGAAACTTGTCAAATGATCTGTAATGATTGAGGGAGATGATTCCTTAAGGGACAGATTATATTTGATGAAGAAATGTTTTTATTTAAATTTAGAGTGCCCAATTAATTGTTTCCAATTAATGGGCAATTTAGCATGGCCAATCCACCTAACCTGCACATCTTTGGGCTGTGGGGGCTAAATCCACGCAAACAAGGGGAGAATGTACAAACTCCACATGGACAGTGACCCAGAGCCGGGATCGAATCTGCGACCTCTGTGCTGTGTGACAGCAGTGCTAACCACTGTGCCACCGTGCTGCCATATGAAGAAATGTTTGAGAGAAGAGAATGTGGTGGTGTAGATTTAGATTATTTATTTAGACTTAGATCGTTGCATGCATGAAATATATAGGACATAGGATAGATATGCAATGTAAACACATAGACATAGACATTGGAGTGTAGTGCTACACAGTACAGAAGATGCGTGGAAAGATCATTTCAATCCATAAGATGATGTTTAAAGAGTCTGATAGCAGTGGGGAAGAAGCTTTTTTTAAAACCTGTTAGTGCGTGTTCTCAGACTTTTGTGTTTTCTGCCCAATGGAAGAGGTTGGCAGAGAGAAAGCCTAGATGGGAGCGGTCTTTGATTATGTGGCCCGCTTTCCTGAGGCAGTGGGAGATATAGGCAGTCAATGGATGGGGGGCTGGTTCGTTGTGAAATGAAAAATTAATTAAAAATCGCTTATTGTCACAAGTAGGCTTCAAATGAAGTTACTGTGAAAAGCCCCTAGTCGCCACATTCCGGCGCCTATTCAGGGAGGCTGGTATTGGAATGGTGATGGAATGGACTGTGTTCGCAACTCTCTGTAGTTTCTTAGGGTATTGAGACATACCAGGCAGTGATGCAACCATTGGATGCTTTCCAGTGGCATTGTCACTGGACTAGTAATCCATGAGCCAAGGTAATGCCATAGATTCGACCTGGGTTCGAATCCCATCAAGGTAGATGGTGAAATTTGAATTCAGTAAAAATCTGGAATTAAAAGTCTCATGCGGATAAATTAAACCATGTTGTGATAAACTGTGAAGGAAATTGGTCATTAATTGGTCATTAAAACATGCTGCTGTGCAGAGACACCTGGGTGTGCTAGTGCATGAGTCGCAAAAAGTTGGTTTTCAGGTGCAACAGGTGATTAAGAAGGCAAATGGAATTTTGTCCTTCATTGCTAGAGGGATGGAGTTTAAGACTAGGGAGGTTCTGCTGCAATTGTATAAGGTGTTAGAGAGGCCACACCTGGAGTATTGTGTTCAGTTTTGGTCTCCTTACTTGAGAAAGGACGTACTGGCACTGGAGGGTGTGCAGAGGAGATTCACTAGGTTAATCCCAGAGCTGAAGGGGTTGGATTACGAGGAGAGGTTGAGTAGACTGGGACTGTACTCGTTGGAATTTAGAAGGATGAGGAGGGATCTTATAGAAACATATAAGATTATGAAGGGAATAGATAGGATAGATGCAGGCAGGTTGTTTCCACTGGCGGGTGAAAGCAGAACTAGGGGGCATAGCCTCAAAATAACGGGAAGTAGATTTAGGACTGAGTTTAGGAGGAACTTCTTCACTCAAAGGGTTGTGAATCTATGGAATTCCTTGCCCAGTGAAGCAGTAGAGGCTCCTTCATTAAATGTTTTTAAGATAAAGATATCGTTTTTTGAAGAATAAAGGGATTAAGGGTTATGGTGTTCGGGCCGGAAAGTGGAGCTGAGTCCACAAAAGATCAGCCATGATCTCATTGAATGGTGGAGCAGGCTCGAGGGGCCAGATGGCCTACTCCTGCTCCTAGTTCTTATGTTCTTATGTCATAAGGATCAGAAAGATCCTCTCCCCATCCCAGAATCAAATTAATCCCATTAACCAGCTCTCTCTCCCCTAAACCCGATGTGAATCTTACCTGAATTCCTCATCATAGCCTCCAGGATCAGCTATTCCCCCTCTCTCTATTTCACAATGATTCACAGAAAAGTTAGTATTCTCCTCAACCCAAACCAAACAGATATGCCTGAATTGCTGCCCCTCTGAGGCCAATACTAATCCGGCATTTTGATCCCCTTTCAAACCATTGCACAAGACTTGTACAAATGTTGTTGCTGCTTCGTAGCTGTTGGTCTCCATTTATTCTAACATTATTCAGATTTATGTTTCTCTGATTTAGAGTGAACCTTACAAATGGGAACAAAGCTGCTTTTTATGTGGTACACATTTCCAGTTGCGATAGCATTTGTCTTTTTTCATTGTCACAATTGTGACCTCTGGTCACAATTCTTGCTTCCCTTATTTTATGTAGTTTTCAAAATAGTGTGAAAGTTGTTATACTCACCCAAGTGGCAGTGCTAGTTCTACAGTCACTGTTCAAATAACATTGTTGAAGATGTCTGAAACTCCTCACTCTAGCTGGACTCTTTGGTTGCTTTCGTGGATTGTTCGTAATGAAGGGTTGCTTCATGTAGTCAGTGGTTCAAGATAAGGGGGTCTTGAAATGATGCCTAAGTTTCTGCAGAGCAATCAATGACTCATTATTTTTCACGGGGACTGCCGGGAACCTGCAGTCAGTTTTATTTTGTTAATGGGCCTCACTGGCTGGGCCAGCATTTATTACTAGTCTCTAATTGCCCTTTAACTTTCTAGGCGAGATCAAAGTGTATTTAAAAGCCAAGCACATTACTGCGATTCTGGAGTCACCAGGTAAGGACAGCAGAATTTCCCCTAGTCTAAAGGGCCACATCAATTTTTACAACAATCGCCAATGATTTATTGATGGCCATTAGACTTTTCATTTTATGTCTGGAAGTCGAACTTGGATGCCCAGAGCATTATTACAGAACCCCCATCGGTCGGCAAGAGAAAGAGGAGCAGAAGGTGGAAAGATTTTGGATAGGTGCTAAAGTAACATGGTTGTTACGGCAGGGGATTTTAATTTCCCCTATATTGAATGTGACTCATTTAGTGCTAGGGACGTGGACGGGGCAGTGTTTATAAGGTGTATTCAGGAAGGCTTCTTGATGCAAGATGTAGATAGTCCAACTAGGGATGGGGCAATAGTGGATCTGGAATTGCGGAATGAGCCTGGCCAGGTGGTCCTGGTTTCAGTAGGGGAAGATTTTGGGAGTAGTGATAATAACTCCGTAAGTTTTAGGGTACTTTCAGATAGGGATGAGGGTAACCATTGTGTTAAGGTGCTAAACTGGGGAAAAGGCAAATGACGATAACATTGGACAGGAATTGAAGAATTTGGATTTGATGCGTCTGTTGCAGGGTAAATCACAATCGGACATGTGGGAGTCTTTCAAGCGACATTTGATTAGAATTCAGGAAAGTCACGCTTCTGAGAGAACGAATAGTAAGTATGGGAAGTTTAGGGAGCCGTGGCTAACGAGGGATATTGTGAACATTGTCAAAAAAAAGACGGAGGCTTTTGTATGGTCTAGAAGGGTGGGGGAACAGTCAAAATCCTCGAGGAGTACAAAGAAAGTAGGAAGGTACTTAAGTGGGAAATTAGGAGGGCTAGGAGGGGTCATGAAATGTTCTTGGCAAGTTAGAGTAAGGTGAACCCCAAAGCTTTTTACTCATCGGTAAAATCCAAGAGGGTGGCCATGGAAAGGATTGGACCACCTATGGACAGTGTGTTGACCCAGAGGAAATGGCGAGCTACTAAATGAGTACTTTGCATCAAAGAAGAGGACTTTCTGGAAGATGATTCTTGGGTAAGGTGTATGGACAATCTGGTTGTCATCGAAAAGGAGGAGGTACTGCGTCTTTTAAAATACATTAAGGTTGATGCGTCTCCTGGGCCTGATGGGATTTACTCCAGAATACTGAGATAAGCAAAGGAGGAAATTGTTGGGGCCTTAACTGACATCGTTGTATCCTCATAGCCTGCAGGTGAAATCCCAGAAGACTGGAGAATGGCTAATGTTGTACCACTGTTTAATAAAGGTAGCAAGGATAATCTAAGAATCTATAAGCTGGTGAACCTCACGTCGGTAGTCGGTTAATTATTGGTGAGAATTATCAGGGACAGGATTTATATCCATTTGGAAACAAATGGTCTCATTGGCGATAGACAACATGGTTTTGTGAAGGGGAGGTCGTGCTTCACTAACTTTATCGAGTTTTGAGGAGGTGACAAAGATGATTAATGAGGAGAGGGCAGTGGATGTTGTTTACATGAACTTCAGCAATGTGCCTATGGCAGACTGGTACAAAAGGTGAAGTCACATGGTGGCAAGATGGATACAGAACTGGCTCTGTCACAGAAAGCAAAGGGTAGCAGTAGAAGAGTATTTTGGTGAATGGAAGGTTGTGACTAGTGGTGTTCCACGGAGATCTGTGTCGGGGCCTCTATTGTTTGTAGTATACATAAACGAATTGGAGGAAAATGTGGCTGGTCTGATTAGGAGGTTCACGGATGACACCAAGGTTGGTGGAGTGGCAGATAGCGTTGAAGATTGTCAGGGGATACAGCAAGACATAGATAGGTTGGAGGTACAAATGCTAGCTAATGCATTTTGGTAGGTCTAACACAGAGGGGTAATATACCGGAAATGGCAAAATTCATAGGAATATAGAAAGTCAGAAAGTCCACAGATCTTTGAAAGTGGCAACACAAGTGGGCAAAGTAGTAGAGAAAGCATACGGAATGATTGCCTTCATTTGTCGGGACATCGAGTATAAAAACTGGCAAGTCATGCTCCAGTTGTATAGAACCTTGGTACGGTCGCACTTGGAATATTGCACACAATTCTACACAACTATTGCACACAACCCTTGGAGAGGGTGCAGAGGAGGTTGTTTGGTCTGGAGGTTGTTAGCTATGCGGAGAGGCTGAATAAACGCAGACTGTTTTGATTAGAATGACTGAGGTTGAGGGGTGACCTCAAGAGGTCTACAAGATTATGAGGTGCATGGATAGCGTGGATGAGCAGGCACTCTTTCCCAGGGTGGAGGGGTCAGTCACTAGGGGGTATAGGTTTAAGGTCCATGGGGCAAAGTTTAGAGGAGATGTGCGAGGCAGGATTTTTACATAGAGGGTGGTGAGTGTCTGGAATGCGTTGCCAGGGGAGGATATGGAAGCAGATACATTAACGGTGTTCAAAAGGCATCTTGACAAATACATGGATAAGATGGGTTTAGAGGAATACGGCACAAGGAATGCTGAGGGTTTTAGCCAAGGTTGGCATCATGACTGGTACAGGCTTGGAGGGCTGAAGGATCTGTTCCTGTACTGTATTACTCTGGGCCTCTGGATTACCAGTCCAGTGACAATACCAATGCACCACAAACACCCCCACAGAGCAGCTGCAGTGAATGTTCAATGTCTAACGCCCACCACTTGGGAGTGATAGAAATATAGCACTATTGTCTCATCCTCCATGATTGAACCGTTATCCCTTCGTCTCCGCACTCTAGCTGTAGCTGGAAGATACACAGTAAATCTCGGGTCAACAGTTACAGTCCAATCCAGTAGTCACCACAAACTGATGATCCGCAGACTTATTCTCATAAGTGACTGTCACAGGTTCAGAAATATGATACTCACACACCTGTCCTTGGAACCCCGACAAATGCTGGGTGTGGTCGGATAGTGGTTGTCGGAAGTTCTGATTGCACCGAAGACATGGCTGCTCCAATGCCGATTACAAATGGGCAGTGTTGATCTCTTATCTGCAGAGAGATAATAGGTTCCCTGTCCGATTGGAGAGTCCTTATGACTAACGTAGCTAGTCAATCTTGTGTTATGAAAGGGTTTGCCTGGGAGAAGTCCGTGTACCTCGTCTGTCCTCCCCTTGGTGGGTACCCCCTCCTTTGGGTCGGGTAGTCTCCTGCTGCCCGTCTTTTAAAGGGGCATTCCTGTTGCCAGCGATCTGCACGGCCGCAATTAAAACATGTATTGTTCCCTCTTTATCGGCCCCGTCCTCTTTTCCCAGTAGACCAATGGCCCCTTAGAGGGGCGGCAGTTGTGAAGCTGTTGGTGCATATGGTGGGCCATAAAGAGAAGCTGAGGGTCCATTTGGGTGGGTTTGATATCCTACCCCATGATGATCCACTCACCCAAGGTCACAATACTGGGGTTCCAGCTGGTAAGCCACCGTATCTGCCGCTGGTTGGGGTCTCAGATCATCATTTTTCATTACATACTCAGTCTTAATCTTTGTAACTGAGCCTCCTTCCTGGCTTACACCCTCCTTCCAATAACATCTGACTGCCCTGGCCCTGTCCAATTCATGTTATTACATTTCACGGCAGTAGCCACGGAAGGTGGTAGGCAATTCATTAACATTGCACAATATTGAGGGGAATTCTGACCATTTTGGTACGACAAGTCGCCTGACTGCCCACAGTAGATATCATTGAAACATTCCAGAAATTCCTCTGGCTCTTCAGTCTTTTTAGGTTTGAGGTCAAAGATAGCAGAAATGTTTATGGGCTTTTGAAATGTGACATTCAACGCATTCAGGATTTGTGCCTGTCGATCATCGTCCAAAGCATGGGCTTGCTGAAGTGCGGCGTGGCTTGCATAATTCAAGTGATTGAGATGATTGCGGTACTCTGCTGGGGTCATAACCTGCTGGACTAGGGCCCAGAGATCCCTTGAATCAGCTTGATACACTGAGATGGTAGTTCTCAGATGATCCACGAAAGCAGCAGGAGATTTCTTCCTGTCTGGGATTGCAGCCAGAATAGCCATCATCTCACTGGGTCTCCATGGGAAATAAACGTCTGTCGTGGGCTGGGCGGCCGCCGTTACAGCATCAGGGTTTGGTATTTTCCGAATCGGCAGCTGTCTCAGAGTCTCACTAGGGGGCGCTCTAGCGGATTCCTCTGGCTCTTCAAAGACTTCGACGTCCTTCCCTTCCACTAGGGGGAGCTCCGGCTCCTCATAACATTCCCATCCTCTTTCTTTGTTCTCATACTTTTCTGTCCTACCATATCGGTCTGAAGGGATCTAGGTGGTATGCCTGATTGTTTCTGGATAGGATCAGGCCCCTCTCCCATTGTTCGAGATCGGGTCCTCGAGCTAACTGAGGTTGAACAGAGCTCCCCTTTTCTAACAGACGGTGAAGATGCTGAAATAGAACCCAATTTATCAACCGAAGGGGCTGGAGAGGCTGGCATGATTTGAATCTGGGGAGCAGTGACTAGATATAAATTATGATACCCTGGTGGTTCCGGAATTAGTGCAGGCAATGCTACTGGTGCAGTCGGGACTCTACCCGACATGGTCCAATTCTCTGGGTCCTCGTCTGCTTCTGTCAATGCAAGGCCAGCCATTGGACTACGTAGCTCATTTTTTTTCTCGAGTCCACCCTCTCTTTACTTGCGCGTTTTTTGAATGCACACTCCTTTTTCAAGATCTCCAGAGTTTTCTGGTTCCCCCTTTCACAAATTGGAATCCCCATTTTAAAGGCATTTTCTTGCCAACTTAATAACATGATCTCATCCCTCTCATGTTGACAATATTGTCCCCATAATCTAATTAACTCTTTAGCTTTCATACTTTGGCTCTCTTTTTTTAAAATTATTTGCCGATTTATAACCAATGGCAATTTTTGCTACTTGGCAAAATTATTTTAAAGGTTTTAACAGTGTTCTTTTAAAACTTAAAATGTTTGAAAATTCAAATTGAATTACTGCAACCTGCAAGCTTCGCTCTGATCTCAACTCAGAACTGAATTTACGATTTGCTTAACACAAACTTGTATGACTTTTACAACTTTATCTTCTTTATCTTATATAATTCTTTATCTGAACAATTTTTCTTTTAACAAGTTTTTCTTACATTCACAAAAATGGCTGCGGAGCAAAGTCAACTGTCATCTCCAGATTTACACTTTTTAAAATGGTGTCAGTGAGTTTCTTTAAGTTTCTATTAATTCACAAAGAAAATGAGATAAACATTATTTCAAGTAATTCAAACTTAAGATTCTGGCTATTTCAATCAATTGCTTGCTAAAATAATTAACTTTTATCAAAGAGGTGGAGAAATCCACTGGTTTCGTTTAATTAATTCAAACCGTAACTTTGCTGGAGTTTCACTGACTCGAAAGAAAGGTATCCAATTACACCACAAGCTGCCTGTTATCTCAAGCTGCTGTTAACCCTTTGAGAGATTTCTGCTTCAACTAACATGCAGCATCCAGTTTGTTTTAAAATTCATCGTTTCTCGCCACTCCAGTCCAACGATACAATTTTAGCTTAATCAACTATAGTTTTAAAAACACTCTCGTGGAACTAAACCATCTTTCCAGATGTCCCATCAGTTCATCAAAAACACTTGTAGAACTAAACCGTCTTGCCAGATGTCCCATCAGTTCATCAAAAACACTCGTAGAACTAAACCGTCTTGCCAGATGTCCCATCAGTTCATCAAAAACACTCGTAGAACTAAACCGTCTTGCCAGATGTCACATCAGTTCATCAAAAACACTCGTAGAACTAAACCGTCTTGCCAGATGTCACATCAGTTCATCAAAAACACTTGTAGACCTAAACCATCTTGCCAGATGTTCCATCAGTTCATCAAAAACACTCGTAGAACTAAACCATCTTGCCAGATGTCCCATCAGTTCATCAAAAACACTTGTAGAACTAAACATCTTGCCAGATGTCCCATCAGTTCAATTTTCTAATCCCCAGACTCACCTTTGATTTAGTCGAGACGATCTTTCCTTACCAACCAGTGACCAGACCAATCAGACCATGAGAAGAGGGGGAAACCAATGTGTGTCATGTTCCAGCTGCACACATTGTGGGCCCGTTTCCACTTTCCTTGTCCAAAATCAGTCTAATTCTGATTTTGCAGTTGGTCGATAACCGTCTGGAGAAATCCTGGGTTTCCGGCACCAAATGACAAAACATTGAATTCTTTACCTGTCAGTCTGGCCTCAATAAAACTCGAGATGGATTTGTAGGCATAGTATTATTTATTTTTAACCAACTTGCAAGTCTGACTCGCTTCTCAGGGACACAGAACACAGAATCAGTCTGGACCCCTTGGAAACGAATGAGGTCCGAGACAAAGGGATCTCTGCAAATACATTCAAATGGCATCAAGTTGCACATACAGATTCCCATAGGTCATCCTATACCCCTCCTGACCTGGCCATACATCCTAATTGGCTCACTTCTCATTCCTTAACCCTGGGCCTCTTGTTACCCAGCATCCTTTTTCCCTCTTCTACCAGACACTCCTCCCCCTTCCTTGCCATGCTTGCTGAAATCCTTTGTCCTTTGTGAACTCACTAGAATTAAACTGACCTCTATCTACATTACTGTAACTAATATTTAAACTTACTATTTTATATCACATTTGTCAACACCGCAGTCACAAAGCCACACACACACCGACACCCCCACACGCACACACCCCACACTATTATAGGAAGGATATTATTAAACTGGAAAGAGTGCAGAAAAGATTTACTAGGATGTTGCCGGGACTTGATGGTTTGAGTTATAAGGAGAGGCTGGATAGACTGGGACTTTTTTCCTTGGAGCATAGGAGGCTTAGGGGTGATCTTAGAGAGTTCTATAAAATAATGAGGGGCATAGATAAGGTAGATAGTCAACATCTTTTCCCAAAGGTAGGGGAGTCTAAAACTAGAGGGCATAGGTTTAAGGTGAGAGGGGAGAGATTCAGAAGGGCCCAGAGGGGCAATTTCTTCACTCAGAGGGTAGTGAGTGTCTGGAATGGGCTGCCAGAGGTAGTAGTAGAGGCGGGTACAATTGTGTCTTTTAAAAAACATTTAGATAGTTACATGGGTAAGATGGGTATAGAGGGTTATGGGCCAAGTGCGGGCAACTGGGACTAGCTTATGGTAAAAACTGGGCGGCATGGACTGGTTGGGCCGAAGGGCCTGTTTCCATGCTGTAAACGTCTATGATTCTATGCCAATGACACACAACCCCCCCCCCCCACACACACTCTCACATGCAATGTCACAACCCCACCCACACAAACCCGAACGCACTCACACATATACCCGCACCTCGACACTCGCATCCCCACAACCCCTCCGCCGTATACACACACCCGCACACATGCACACACACACCCCATAAGCACAGACCCGCACACGTGAACACACACACACTAACATTTTCAAGCAGCCACACACTCGCGCGCACACCGCACTCTCACACACCAACACAAACCCTCACACCCAACTATATACTCACACACTCTCACATGCACCCATATACATACCACCCACAAACACGCACACACTTTCTCACACATCCACACTCACCAAACAAACACCCTCACACACCCGCACACATACCCACACTAGCTCACAAGTCCACATACACACACACAATCACGCGTGCACACTCAAACCCCTCACACACCTACACATCCGTTCACACAAGTACCTACATATATCCACACGCACATGCACACTTACACACACCCATGGACACAAATTCAACAACACATATGCACACACACCCACAAACGTCCAAATACCCCCACCCGTGCGCACACACACACTTACACACCATAGTCGCAAAGTCACACACATGCCCACAAGCCCCTCACATACACATACTCACATGCACACCCACACACACATTCAGGCAGACACCATTAACATGCACCAACTACACACAAACTCATCCACAACAAACTCACCCGCACAGACACACCCCACCACACAGCAACACACAAACAGACACACACCCACACAGTCATGCACCCACAACCTCAAACACAGACACAATCTCCCACACAAAATTACATACACCCGCACTCTGACACATAATAACTGCCACACGCAGCTACACACAAACTGACATGCCAACCCAGACACTCACATAACACCCACAGAAACAAACACACGCACGCACCCACGCATAGACACACACTGGCTGCCACACACACAGACACATCCTCACAGCCCCTCCTCCATACACATACACGCACACATTCACTCACACACCAACACGCAAACACACCCACCCTCCCACACACACGCTAACAGAGACTCCCCCACCCCATTCGCACAGACCCCCACATGCACATACTAAACAGTCAAACACACTCAGATACTCAATTACTCAGCTGGACTCGCGCACTTATACACCCATACAATCACACACCCTCACACCCAACCACATACACTCACGCTCTTACATGCACCCACATACATACCCCCCATACACATGCGGCCACATACACACACACATATGCGCACCTTTCCACACGCACACACACAGACACCCCATCCACACCAGCACGCACATCCACACAGATAAACACACACCCACATACACACACACACAAACCCACACATTTCCACATCGACACATGCAAGCACACCCTAACATACTCACAGCAAGCCCTTCCACTCACGAACACACACCCATAAGCCGCAAGACACATATACACCCCCCCCACACACACACACACATACACACCTAAATACACCACACACACACACACACACGCTGACCAGAAACTGAAAATGACTAGCCAAATAGTCAATTTGGATGCAGTAGCAGTTCAGAAGCAAGGCATCCTGTGGAGAGTAACTCACCTCCGGACTCCCCAAAGCCTCAAACATCTACAAGGCATAAGTCAGGAGTGTACTCGGATGCTCCCCATTTGCCTGATTGGCTACAGCTCCAACACTCAAGAAGCTCCATACCATCCAGAACAAAGTAGCACACTTGATGGTTACATCTTCCATAAACATTCAAACCTTGCATCACCGATGCACATTAGCAGCATGTGTACCATTTACAGGATGTTCTCACCACAGCTCCTTAGGAATCACCTTCCAAACCACAGCCACTACCATCTTGAATGACAAAGGCAGCGTGTACCTGGGAACACCACCATCTAGACATTCCCTTCCAAGTCACTCATCATCCTAACTTGGAAATATAGCACCGTTCTTTCACTGTTGTCCGGTCAAAATCCCGCAAACCCCCCCCAACTGCACTGTAGGTCTACCTACACCACATGGCTGCAGCGGTTCAAGAAGGTGGCTCAGCACCACATTCTCGAGGGCAACGAGGAATGGGCAATAAATGCTGCCCTAGCCAGCGAAGCCCTCACCTTTAAAACATGCACACAAACGCACACACACAAGTACTCGTGCATGCACATGCGTGCATCTTTCAGATTACATGGATACATATGGAAAAGATAGGAGCAGGAGGAGGCTTTTTGGCCTGCTGAACCTGCTCCGCCATTCATCACGATCATGGCTGATCATCCAACTCAAAAGCCTGATCCTGCTTTCCCCCATAGCCTTTGATCCCATGCTCCCCAAGTGCTATATCTAGCCGCCTCTTGAATATATTCAATGTTTTAGCATCATCTACTTCCCGTGGTCATGAATTCCACAGGCTCACCACTCTTTGGGTGAAGAAATGTCTTCTCATCTCTGTCCGAAATGGTTTACCCTGAAATACTCAGACTGTGACCCCGGTTCTGGACACACCCATCATTGTAACATCTTCCCTGAATCTAGCCTGTCCCGTCCTGTTAGAATGTTATAAGTCTCTATGAAATCCCCCCTCATTCTTCTGAACTCCAGCAAGAACAGTCCTAACCTAGTCAATCTCTCCACATATGACAGTCCCGCCATCCCTGGAATCAGTCTTTGCTGCACTCTCTCGAGAGCAAGAACATCCTTCCTCAGGAAAGGAGACCAAAAACTGCACACAATATTATAGGTGTGGCCTCACCAAGCCCTGTATACTTGCAGCAACACATCCCTGCTTCTGTACTCGAAACATCTCGCAATGAAGGCCAACCTACCATTTGCCTTCTTTACCACCTAATGCACGTGCATGCTTACCTTTATCCACTGGTGCACAAGGACACCCAGGTCTCGCTGCACACCACCCTCTCCCAATTTACAACCATTTACTTCCGAATATAATAACCTGACACTTATCCAAATTATAGTGCATCTGCCATTGATTTGCCCACTCGCCCAAACTGTCCAGATCATGCTGTAGGATCCCTGCATCCGCATCGCAGTTCACTGCCCCAACCAACTTGGTATTATCTGCAAACTTTGATATGTTACATTTTGTTCCCTCATCCAAATCATGAATATATATTGTGAGTAGCTGGGGTTCCAGCACAGATCCTTGCGTCACCCCACTAGTTACTGCTGCCAATTTGAAAAGGACTCATTAATTCCTACTCTTTGTTTCCTCTCTGCCAATCAGTTTTCTATCCACGTTAATATCTTTCCCCCAATCCCATGTGCTTTAATTTTGCACAATAGTCTCTTGTGCGGGACTTTGTCAAACGCCTTCTGAAAGTCCAAATATATCACATCGACTGGCTCCCCCTTGTCAACAGTACTGGTTACATCTTCAAAGAATTCCAACAGATTTGTCAAGCATGATTTTCCCTTCCTAAATCCATACTGACTCTGACTGATCGTGCCCCTGCTTTCTAAGTGTTCCACTATTAAGTTCTTGATAGTGGATTCAAGTATTTACCCCACTACCGATGCTCAGCTTTCTGGTCTCTCATTCCCTGCTTTCTCTCCACCTCCCGTTTTCAATGTTGGAGTGACATGAGCTACCCTCCAATCTGCAGGGACTGTTCCAGAGTGTAAAGAAACCTGGAAGAAGGCCAGCAATGCATGTACTATTTCCAGAGCCAGCTCCTTAAGCACTGTTAGATTCATATGCTCTGGCCCTGGGGATTTATCCGCCAGTATGGGCCAGGGTTTAGAGAACACCAAAGTATACCATGGAGTTCACCTGACATGCAACTTTTAGTAGATTTTGGTTATGAAGAGCACAAGGGCCCACTTTCCACGTGTTGTGCAACAGAGATCTTAAGTAATTTTAAACAAAACAATGTTTATTCTATGAATCCAGTTAACCTTTTAGAAACACACAGTAAACATCTCATCTAGTACCAACCCAATACTCCCCCCAAAGATACAGTACTCTATAGGTAACCCTTAGTAACTTTCCTCACAGCCATAAACCAGACAAAAAACCCTTTTACCCAAAACAGTAGGATAGTAGTGTTATCTTTTCCGTGGCTCTGCTGTAACTACGGCAATCAGTGGATTTGCCTTTCTTTCTTTGATATCTATGTTCTCATGCTCAGAGTCGCCAGGTATCAAATCATACCCCACAAGGTTCAACTGGCTATCGATCAAAGAGCCAAACACCAGTTCGTTAGTTCAAGGTCAAGGGCACTTAATTTACACACCCAATGGATCAGGCAACATACACTACTAGTTAACTACACCTATCGACTAAGACAACCTGTACTTACCTTCAGGCACCCGGCTTACGTCAGAGGAACAGTGGCCATTGTCCGATTCTGGATCTATCGAGTCTGGAGAAGTAACTCCTGCTCAGTTAGGCTCATCCGTCTGGTACATAAGAACATAAGAACAAAAGAACTGGGAGCAGGAGTAGGCCATCTGGCCACTCGAGCCTGCTCCACCATTCAATGAGATCATGGCTGATCTTTTGTGGACTCAGCTCCACTTTCCTGCCCGAACACCATAACCCTTAATCCCTTTATTCTTCAAAAAACTATCTATCTTTATCTTAAAAACATTTAATGAAGGAGCCTCTACTGCTTCACTGGGCAAGGAATTCCATAGATTCACAACCTTTTGGGTGAAGAAGTTCCTCCTAAACTCAGTCCTAAATCTACTTCCCCTTATTTTGAGGCTATGCCCCCTAGTTCTGCTTTCACCCGCCAGTGGAAACAACCTGCCCGCATCTATCCTATCTATTCCCTTCATAATCTTATATGTTTCTATAAGATCCCCCCCTCATCCTTCTAAATTCCAACGAGTACAGTCCCAGTCTACTCAGCCTCTCCTCGTAATCCAACCCCTTCAGCTCTGGGATTAACCTAGTGAATCTCCTCTGCACACCCTCCAGTGCCAGTACGTCCTTTCTCAAGTAAGGAGACCAAAACTGAACACAATACTCCAGGTGTGGCCTTGCTAACACCTTATACAATTGCAGCAGAACCGTCCTTGTCTTAAACTCCATCCCTCTAGCAATGAAGGACACAATTCCATTTGCCTTCTTAATCACCTGTTGCACCTGTAAACCAACTTTTTGCGACTCATGCACTAGCACACCCAGGTCTCTCTGCACAGCAGCATGTTTTAATATTTTATCATTTAAATAATAGTCCCTTTTGCTGTTATTTCTACCAAAATGGATAACCTCACATTTGTCAACATTGTATTCCATCTGCCAGACTCTAGCCCATTCACTTAGCCTATCCAAATCCCTCTGCAGACTTCCAGTATCCTCTGCACTTTTTGCTTTACCACTTATCTTAGTGTCGTCTGCAAACTTGGACACATTGCCCTTGGCCCCCAACTCCAAATCATCTATGTAAATTGTGAACAGTTGTGGGCCCAACACTGATCCCTGAGGGACACCACTGGCTACTGATTGCCAACCAGAGAAACACCCATTAATCCCCACTCTTTGCTTTCTATTAATTAACCAATCCTCTATCCATGCTACTACTTTCCTCTTAATGCCATGCATCTTGATTTATGCAGTAACCTTTTGTGTGGCACCTTGTCAAATGCTTTATGGAAATCCAAATATACCACATCCATTGGCTCCCCGTTATCTACCGCACTGTTAATGTCCTCAACAAATTCCACTAAATTAGTTAAGCACGATCTGCCCTTTATGAACCCATGCTGCGTCTGCCCAATGGGACAATTTCCATCCAGATGTCTCGCTATTTCTTCCTTGATGATAGATTCCAGCATCTACCGAAGTTAAGCTCACTGGCCTATAATTACCCGCTTTCTGCCTACCTCCTTTTTTAAACAGTGGTGTCACGTTTGCTAATTTCCAATCCGCCGGGACCACCCCAGAGTCTAGTGAATTTTGGTAAATTATCACTAGTGCATTTGCAATTTCCCTAGCCATCTCTTTTAGCACTCTGGGATGCATTCCATCAGGTCCAGGAGACTTGTCTATCTTTAGCCCCATTTGCTTGCCCATCACTACCTCCTTGGTGATAACAATCCTCTCAAGGTCCTCAACTGTCATAGCCTAATTTCCATCAGTCACTGGCATGTTATTTGTGTCTTCCACTGTGAAGACCGACCCAAAAAACCTGTTCAGTTCCTCAGCCATTTCCTCACCTCCCATTATTAAATCTCCCTTCTCATCCTCTAAAGGACCAATATTTACCTTAGCCACTCTTTTTTGTTTTATATATTTGTAGAAACTTTTACTGTCTGTTTTTATATTCTGAGCAAGTTTACTCTCATAATCTATCTTACTCTTTTTTTTATAGCAGCTTTCTGTTGCCCCCTAAAGTTTTCCCAGTCCTCTAGTCTCCCACTGATCTTTGCTACTTTGTATGTTTTTTCCTTCAATTTGATACTCTCCCTTATTTCCTTAGATATCCACGGTCGATTTTCCTCTTTTTACCGTCCTTTTTGTTGGTATAAACCTTTGCTGAGCACTGTGAAATATCACTTGGAAGGTTCTCCACTGTTCCTCAACTGTTTCACCATAAAGTCTTTGCTCCCAGTCTACCTTAGCTAGTTCTGCTCTCATCCCATTGTAATCTCCTTTGTTTAAGCACAAAACACTAGTGCTTGATTTTACTTTCTCACCCTCCATCTGTATTTTAAATTCCACCATATTGTGATCGCTCCTTCCGAGAGGATCTCTAACTATGAGATCCTGAATCAATCCTGTCTCATTACACAGGATTACCTAGATACCTGGGTCTAGGACCGCTTGTTCCCTCGTAGGTTCCATTACATACTGTTGTCGGAAACTATCGCGGATACATTCTATAAACACCTCCTCAAGGCTGCCTTGACAGACCTGGTTAAACCAATCGACATGTAGATTAAAATCCCCCATGATAACTGCTGTACCATTTCTACATGCATCAGTTATTTCTTTGTTTATTGCCTGCCCCACCATAATGTTACTATTTGATGGCCTATAGACTACTCCTATCAGTGACTTTTTCGCCTTACTATTCCTGATTTCCACCCAAATGGATTCAACCTTATCCTCCATAGCACCGATGTCATCCCTTACTGTTGCCCGGATGTCATCCTTAAATAACAGAACTACACCACCTCCCTTACCATCCACTCTGTCCTTCCGAATAGTTTGATACCTTCGGATATTTAACTCCCAGTCGTGACCATCCATTAACCATGTTTCAGTAATGGCCACTAAATCATAGTCATTCACGATGATTTGCGCCATCAACTCATTTACCTTATTCCGAATACTACGAGCATTCAGGTAAAGTACACTTATGTTGGCTTTTTTACCTCTGTTCTGAATCTTAACACCTCGATCAGTAACCTCTCCTAAGTTATATTTCCTCTTAACTTTTCTCCTAATTTTCCTTGTCGTTGAACCCATATCTTCATGTAACAACCTGCCGCGTCGCTTACCATTAATGTTTTCACTTCCCGTTTTATTCCTTTTAGTATTCCTGGTCCTATTCACTGAGCTCCCCTCAGTCGCTGTACCTTGAACTGTCGCCCTTTTTGATTTTTGACTATGGCTTCTCTGCCTTACAATTTCCCCCTTACTGCCTTTTGTTTCTGTCCCTGTTTTACTACCTTACAACTTCCTGCATCGGTTCCCATCCCCCTGCCACATTAGTTTAAACTCTCCCCAACAGCTCTAGCAAATTGGTTCCAGTCCTGCCCAGGTGCAGACCGTCCGGTTTGTACTGGTCCCACTTCCCCCCGAACCGGTTCCAATGTCCCAGGAATTTGAATCCCTCCCTCTTGCACCATCTCTCGAGCCACGCGTTCATCCTCTCTATCCTGACATTCCTACTCTGACTAGCTCGTGGCACTGGTAGCAATCCTGAGATTACTACCTTTGAGGTCCTACTTTTTAGTTTAACTCCTAACTCCCTAAATGCAGCTTGTAGGACCTCGTCCCGTGTTTTACCTATATCGTTGGTGCCTATGTGCACCACGACAGCTGGCTGTTCACCCCCCCTCCCCAGAATGTCCTGCAACCGCTCCGAGACATCCTTGACCCTTGCACCAGGGAGGCAACATACCATCCTGGAGTCTCGATTGCGTCCGCAGAACCGCCTGTCTATTCCCCTTAGAATTGAGTCCGCTATCACTATAGCCCTGCCATTCTTCTTCCTGCCCAGCTGCGCAGCAGAGCCAGCCGTGGTGCCATGAACCTGGCTGCTGCTGCCTTCCCCTGGTGAGCCATCTCCCTCAACAGTATCCAAAGCGGTACATCTGTTTTGCAGGGAGATGACTGCAGAGGACACCTGCACTGCCTTCCTACTCCTGTTCTGTCTTGGTAGCGGGCGTTGAACTTGGACTTGCTTCTGGTGGTGCTGCACTTGGAAACTGACGTAGCCGGGGCGCCAGGTCCAAGTGAGGATGAACACATGCTTGGTGGTCTCTTCTTATGCTTGGTGGTTTCCGCGCTCTTTTGGGCGGTCCTTCAGTTTGGACCCCACGAACTGGGTAATTCCTGATCACTATGTTCGATATCTAACCAATAAATGGACGGGAGCTTGGATAGCTGGGCGTGTTGTTTATGCTTCCCTCGAACAGGGAGTGGTACCGAAATGTCTGGGACTGTAGCAGTCGCTCGAGTACCAGTCCTTTGTCTTGGTGAAGATGGGCCATCAAATGCTAATTGGTCCATAGAATCATAGAAGTTTACAGCATGGAAACAGGCCCTTCGGCCCAACCAGTCCATGCCGCCCAGTTTTTACCATTAAGCTAGTCCCAGTTGCCCGCACTTGGCCCATAACCCTCTATACCCATCTTACCCATGTAACTATCTAAATGCTTTTTAAAAGACACAATTGTACCCGCCTCTACTACTACCTCTGGCAGCCCATTCCAGACACTCACTACCCTCTGAGTGAAGAAATTGCCCCTCTGGGCCCTTCTGAATCTCTCCCCTCTCACCTTAAACCTATGCCCTCTAGTTTTAGACTCCCCTACCTTTGGGAAAAGATGTTGACTATCTACCTTATCTATGCCCCTCATTATTTTATAGACCTCTATAAGATCACCCCAAAGCCTCCTACGCTCCAGGGAAAAAAGTCCCAGTCTATCCAGCCTCTCCTTATAACTCAAACCATCAAGTCCCGGCAACATCCTAGTAAATCTTTTCTGCACTCTTTCTAGTTTAATAATATCCTTTCTATAATATGGTGACCAGAACTGCACACAGTATTCCAAGTGTGGCCGTACCAATGTCTTGTACAACTTCAACAAGACGTCCCAACTCCTGTATTCAATGTTCTGACCAATGAAACCAAGCATGCCGAATGCCTCCTTCACCACCCGGTCCACCTGCGACTCCACCTTCAAGGAGCTATGAACCTGTACTCCTAGATCTCTTTGTTCTATAACTCTCCCCAACATTAATTGAGTAGGTCCTGGCCTGATTCGATCTGCCAAAATGCATCACCTCACATTTATCTAAATTAAACTCCATCTGCCATTCGTCGGCCCATCGGCCCACTGGCCTAATTGATCAAGATCCCGTTGCAATCCTAGATAACCTTCTTCACTATCTACTGTGCCACCAATCTTGGTGTCATCTGCAAACTTACTAACCATGCCTCCTAAATTCTCATCCAAATCATTAATATAAATCACAAATAACAGTGGACCCAGCACCGATCCCTGAGGCACACCACTGGTCACAGGCCTCCAGTTTGAAAAACAACCCTCTACAACCACCCTCTGCCTTCTGTCGTCCAGCTAATTTTGAATCCAATTGGCAACCTCACCCTGGATCCCGTGAGCTTTAACCTTCTGCAACAACCTACCATGCGGTACCTTGTCAAAGGCTTTGCTAAAGTCCATATAGACAATGTCTACTGCACTGCCCTCATCTACCTTCTTGGTCACCCCCTCAAAAAACTCAATCAAATTTGTGAGACATGATTTTCCACGCACAAAGCCATGCTGACTGCCCCGAATCAGTCCTTGCCTCTCTAAATGCTTGTAGATCCTGTCTCTCAGAATACCTTCTAGCAACTTACCTACTACAGACGTTAGGCTCACCGGTCTGTAGTTCCCAGGCTTTTCCCTGCTGCCCTTCTTAAACAAGGGCACAACATTCGCCAGTCTCCAATCTTCAGGCACCTCACCTGTGGCTGCCGATGATTCAAATATCTCTGTTCGGGGACCCGCAATTTCCTCCCTAGCCTCCCACAACACCCTGGGATACATTTCATCAGGTCCCGGGGATTTATCTACCTTGATGCGCTTTAAGACTTCCAGCACCTCCTCCTCTGTAATATGCACTCTTCTCAGGACATCACTATTCATTTCCCTTAGTTTCCTAACATCCATGCCTTTCTCCACCGTGAATACCGATGAGAAATATTCATTCAGGATCTCACCCAACTCTTGTGGCTCTGCACATAGATGCCCTTGTTGATCCTTAAGAGGCCCTACTCTGTCCCTAGTTACTCTTTTCCCCTTTATGTGCCTGTAGAATCTCTTTGGATTCTCCCTTGCATTATTTGCCAAAGCAATTTCATGTCCCCTTTTTGCCCTCCTGATTTCCCTCTTAACTCTATTTCGACAATCTCTATACTCTTCAAGGGATCCACTTGATCCCAGTTGCTTATGTACGTCATATGCCTTCTTCTTCTTTTTGACCAGAGTCTCAATATCTCGAGTCATCAAAATGCTAATTGGTCGGAGTTTTGAAACCGTCTGGATTCCTTGCTTGCAAATATACATTTCGGGCTCTGAGCCTGTCTGAATCTTGCTTTGTCCATTTTACCCACTAGGCTTTGCAAGTTTCTCTGTTCCTGGTTGTAAGTGTCCATCCCAGATGGCTACACTCTGTCCTCTTTATCCTCAACACTACTGGGTCTTCTCCTGTTCTCTGACATGCCGAGTATCCTCAATCAAAGACAGGTTCTACCCTACGCTATCCTACGGGCCAAAACATTTACCTAAATTTTCAAAATACGACACATCTCTAAAAATTCCTAATGGGGCATTTAACATTCAAACCTATATTCCAGTCTCCTTTCACAAAAAGAGGAACCTCTAAATGTCTCCAACTATACTACACTCATGCTGCTATTTAACAATCAATACAATAAAAACTAATAGCAGCTTCACATTCCTACTTATCAAATGTCTATGTACAAAGAAGTAACTTTATTAAAGAAACAACAAACGCAGAATGTGTTAGAGAGGAAGTGTACAAAAAGAGTGTGGTGATTGCTGGAGTCCGAGGAAAGGGGCTCTAAGGGTGTATACTGGAGGGCGGTAGGCTCTCCTTCTCCATTTCCGAAGTCTGATTGTCTGGATGACATTGCACAATATAGCAATTACTGTGTATGACGGGTAGTATCATTTAATGAGATTCTCACACCATGTGGGGGTATCAGTGGCTGGGTCTATGTGTGGTGTAGTGTCCGGGCTGGGGGTGTTATGTTGTGTCGTCGTGTTCGGGGCCTGTGTGGTGAGGGAGGTAGAGGTGGGTAACGCACGTAATTGTACTGTTCCAGCGACGATCATGATGCAGATCATCAGGTTCAACTTCATTTTGTTTGTCCTTTCCTCCGTCTTTAAGTATCTTCGTATCTTTCTGGGGGGTACAAGCATAATATCTGTTATTATCTTGTTGCTTAATATCTCGTCTGTCTGTTTCTCCTTAATGTCAATTTTCCATTTAGAATCGTCACCATATGTGACTCCCTCATTTGTTTTTTAAACAACCATTTGGGAGACAAGAAATCCGAAAAATAGAAATTCTGTCACAGTGCGAGCACTCTCGCAGCCTGTGTTTGGTGGGCTGGGTGGGCAGACAATTTCTCAGTCCTCTGCAAACTCGTTTTTCAATCAAGTGATTCTGACATGGAAATAGCAGGTGGGGGAATGGCAACCGAAGGGTCACCGGAAAGGGGCAATAGTTGTGGCAAAGTGCATTCTTTAAACCACAGACATGAAAAAGAGCAGCAAAAGAGTTTCGAAAACAGTTCGCCGAATGAGGTGCGTATGATCCACGGCAGGGCAAGAATGAGTGGAATCCCCGGGTACGGTGGCGATCAGTGCCGTAGCTCCACTACCCGAGCTTGACTGACCAAATGTATAGCGGGTCCTCAGGCAGGGCAGGGATAAGTGCTGTTACTCCACTGCCTGAGTGATCTTCCAAGAGCGGTAGGACTTTTTGGGGTATATGGACTCCAACAAACTTGTTTCCTTTACTGCCATGTGGCGTCAGAAGAGTAGCTATTACTGTATCAAGAAATTATTCGTGAGGCTGACACACAAAATTAGAACATAGAACATAGAACAATACAGCGCAGTACAGGCCCTTCGGCCCACGATGTTGCACCGAAACAAAAGCCATCTAACCTACACTATGCCATTATCATCCATATGTTTATCCAATAAACTTTTAAATGCCCTCAATGTTGGCGAGTTCACTACTGTAGCAGGTAGGGCATTCCACGGCCTCACTACTCTTTGCGTAAAGAACCTACCTCTGACCTCTGTCCTATATCTATTACCCCTCAGTTTAAAGTTATGTCCCCTCGTGCCAGCCATATCCATCCGCGGGAGAAGGCTCTCACTGTCCACCCTATCCAACCCCCTGATCATTTTGTATGCCTCTATTAAGTCTCCTCTTAACCTTCTTCTCTCCAACGAAAACAACCTCAAGTCCATCAGCCTTTCCTCATAAGATTTTCCCTCCATACCAGGCAACATCCTGGTAAATCTCCTCTGCACCCGCTCCAAAGCCTCCACGTCCTTCCTATAATGCGGTGACCAGAACTGTACGCAATACTCCAAATGCGGCCGTACCAGAGTTCTGTACAGCTGCAACATGACCTCCCGACTCCGGAACTCAATCCCTCTACCAATAAAGGCCAACACTCCATAGGCCTTCTTCACAACCCTATCAACCTGGGTGGCAACTTTCAGGGATCTATGTACATGGACACCTAGATCCCTCTGCTCATCCACACTTTCAAGAACTTTACCATTAGCCAAATATTCCACATTCCTGTTATTCCTTCCAAAGTGAATCACCTCACACTTCTCTACATTAAACTCCATTTGCCACCTCTCAGCCCAGCTCTGCAGCTTATCTATATCCCTCTGTAACCTGCTACATCCTTCCACACTATCGACAACACCACCGACTTTAGTATCGTCTGCAAATTTACTCACCCACCCTTCTGCGCCTTCCTCTAGGTCATTGATAAAAATGACAAACAGCAACGGCCCCAGAACAGATCCTTGTGGTACTCCACTTGTGACTGTACTCCATTCTGAACATTTCCCATCAACCACCACCCTCTGTCTTCTTTCAGCTAGCCAATTTCTGATCCACATCTCTAAATCACCCTCAATCCCCAGCCTCCGTATTTTTTGCAATAGCCTACCGTGGGGAACCTTATCAAACGCTTTGCTGAAATCCATATACACCACATCAACTGCTCTACCCTCGTCTACCTGTTCAGTCACCTTCTCAAAGAACTCAATAAGGTTTGTGAGGCATGACCTACCCTTCACAAAGCCATGCTGACTATCCCTGATCATATTATTCCTATCTAGATGATTATAAATCTTGTCTCTTATAATCCCCTCCAAGACTTTACCCACTACAGACGTGAGGATCACCGGTCTATAGTTGCCGGGGTTAACTCTGCTCCCCTTTTTGAACAAAGGGACCACATTTGCTATCCTCCAGTCCTCTGGCACTATTCCTGTAGCCAATGATGACATAAAAATCAAAGCCAAAGGTCCAGCAATCTCTTCCCTGGCCTCCCATAGAATCCTAGGATAAATCCCATCAGGTCCCGGGGACTTATCTATTTTCAGCCTGTCCAGAATTGCCAACACCTCTTCCCTACGTACCTCAATGCCATCTATTCTATTAGCCTGGGGCTCAGCATTCTCCTCCACAACATTATCTTTGTACAAGAGAGAACGTATAACATTTAAAAACAAACTAACAAGAAAAGTGGGCAGGTTCTATCAGAGTATAGGACACCGTAAATCTCAATCGGTTCCTGTTTCTCATCATCTGGATACCTCAAGGTTCCATACCAAAAAGGGTCTCAAAGGGGTTATCATGGTGGAAGTCAGACTCGGAGTCATCACCAACCCCATGCATGCCAAATTCGTGCCTGGAGTTTCAGTGCTAATGCGGCGTGTGCCGATGTGGGGTCCGTTTCATCATTCCATGTGAAAAAACAGGAATTATCGCGGTGCCAGTGTTTCGAATTCTGTAAGGCGGTAGGAGCAAGGGGCGTGTCGCTATCGTTGGGTGGTGAGTCAGGTTCCGGTGAGGGCAAATAAATTGTCTCTAAGGGGCTGAACATATCATGGTCGGTGTCTCTGGGGCTGTAGTGACTGGGGCCTGGTCTGTGTGTCCAGTGTTCGGTCTCTCAGGGGCGTCAGTTGTGCTGTCGCTAGCAGCAAAATCAAGCGTTAGGGTGAAATCTGATCCTGGGGGCGGTGTCAAGGTCGTGTCTGTGGGCGTGCTGTTGCTGCTGGGGGAGGGCAGGATTAGGTTGTCAGTGGGAGGGCCTCCGTTGTCTGCTATTGCCAATGAGGTGGTGCGAGTGGCTGCACTGCGTTCCATAAACCTTAAGCTGTTTTACATGGAACCATCCTGATTGTCCATTCGGATATGTGATTTTATAAACTGAGGGGTCACTTTGTCCGAGATTGAATAGGAATGAGCTGGGGTTATATAAGGAGATCATCACTTGCTGTCCGACTGTATACTCTGTCAGGTGTACTGTCTTGTCAAAGCAGGCCTTACTCTGCTTTCGTTTAGCGCCTCGGCGTACAGCTGCAGCGAGCTGTGCTGCTTTAATATTTTCCAACATATTTTGGACCGGATTCTCATGGGTCAGGGCGGGGCTGGCCAAATCAAGTCCAAATAAATACTCGTTACCCTTCATGGGTCGTCCCGTCATGAGGGTATGGGGGGTGTAACCTGTCGAATGCGACACCGTGTTTCTAATAAACATCAGTGCGAATGGGAGCACTGTGTCCCATGTCGTGTTCTGCTGCTGCACCATTTTACTAAGTGTGGCCTTTAGTGACCGATTCATGAGTTCTACAATTATCATAGAATTTACAGTGCAGAAGGAGACCATTCAGCCCATCGAGTCTGCACCGGCTCTTGGAAAGAGCGCCCTACCCAAGGTCAACACCTCCACCCTATCCCCACAACCCAGCAACCCCACCCAACACTAAGGGCAATTTTGGACACTAAGGGCAATTTATCATGGCCAATCCACCTAACCTACACATCTTTGGACTGTGGGAGGAAACCGGAGCACCCGGAGGAAACCCACGCACACACGGGGAGGATGTGCAGACTCCACACAGACAGTGACCCAAGCCGGAATCGAACCTGGGACCCTGGAGCTGTGAAGCAATTGTGCTATCCACAATGCCGCTGGACTGCGGGTGATAGGCAATGTGGAACTTTTGCTTTCTACCAAAAATGGTCATAACGCTTTTCATGACCCTGCCTGTGAAGTGCGAACCTTGGTCCGACTCAACACTAAGGGGGAGTCCCCATCTGGTGAAAATTTTCTCGAATAGGATCTTTGCCGTGGCCTTGGCCGTATTTGTTCTCGAGCGCAAACTTCGACCCATTTGGTAAATGTGTTGATTACAACCAACATATATTTGTATCCATTTCTGCAGGGGGGAAGGGGACAAATCTAATCTAATGCAAGTTTGTCCACGGGCCATTTACTGGGCGGGTGTGTCGTAGCTGGGCTTTTTTCGCATATCTGTCCGGGTTGTTCTGCGCACAAATCAAGCAATTCTCAACGTAATGGGATACGTCAGTTTTCAAATTAGGCCACCAGCAGAGAGGTCTGAGGTGGGCAAGGGTGGATTCTATCCCTTGGTGTCCATGTCCGTAATGGAATTTACAAATTATCTCATTCCTGTCCTGGGTGGGGACTACATAAATGCCATCTTTTAAAATGATTCCCTCATGGATCGTTAAAGAATTTTTAAACTTTTCGTAAGGAGCTGGGAAGTTTCCTTTTAAAATTTCCTTCAATATCTCGTCTTCCTTCTGCGCGTGGGCTTAGACTTGAATATTGGTCTGTGAGACCTGAACTGCGTGTACTGGGGTACTCTGGGGGTTGCCAAAAGTGGCCATGTCGTGAGCCTGCCTTCGCGAGGGCATCAGCTTTCATGTTACCGGGTGGGGAGGAATGATGGTAACTTCTTACTTTAACTATTCCATATTTTCTGCCATTCGCTGTCTAGAGGATGTGTTTGAGTAATGGCACTGAGGGTTTCCGTCGGCGGAAATAAATCCTCTAGATTCCCACGGGGGTAGGAATTCTGTCAGGCTGTTGCAGGCGTACAAACTGTCTGAATATATGTCTGCTGGGGTCGGGAACGAATCGGCGTGCTGGACGATGAAAGCGATTGGATTGGATTGGATTTGTTTATTGTCACGTGTACCGAGGGACAGTGAAAAGTATTTTTCTGTGAGCAGCTCAACAGATCATTAAATACATGAAAAGGAAATAAAAGAAAATACATAATAGAGCAACACAACATATACAATGTATCTACATAAGCACTGGCATTGGATGAAGCATACAGGGTGTCGTGTGTAGCGCACAAAGACTCACGAGAGATGAATAGAGATGAAGTCGATGAGGCTTTATTAAGCGTGACTTGTTCCCCGCAGTTCAGTAGCAGACTGGCCTGCGGGGGAGAACTCCTGGTTCTTATACTCCGCCTTCAGGGCGGAGCTAGAGGTCAACAGCCAACCAGGACCCGGGATCTGTCAGCCAATGACATCACGGCTTCACAGTCTCACATGACCCCTAATGCATACTACCACATTCACCACTTGTTAAAAATGAACCCGGCGGGGTGGTGCTTCGTATGGTGGTAAGGGTTTACAAGGCTGGTCCTGGGAGGAAAACTTTTGCATGTCATCACAGTATGTACAGCGTTTTTTTTTGTTTTTGTTTTGAACTATTTACAGTAAAAGGGGGAAAAGGAAAGAGTTCTCGTTAAAGTCCACAACATTGTAGTGTTACATCGATGCCACGAGTCGGTCGGGTGGTCTGGTCGTCCTCGTCGATCGCCTCGGCCCCGGTGGTAGTGCTTGTTCCAGTGTTGTCGTCTCCGGGAGCCTTACGTTTCTGCTTCAGCTTCACTTCTGGTCGGACCTGGGAGGAGGACCGATCCTCCCGGGAAGGGGGCGCTCGCGGGGTTCGCCGGTGGCAGGGAGGGGCTGATTGGTGTCGGGGGGGGGGGTGTGCGTGTTGCCGGCGGGTGCCAGATCTCGCAGGGAGACCGTGTCCTGTCGGCCGTCGGGGTACTCCACGTAAGCGTACTGCGGGTTCGCGTGGAGGAGGCGAACCCTCTCGACCAACGGGTCCGACTTGTGCGCCCACACATGTTTTCGGAGCAAGATGGGTCCTGGGACCGCCAGCCAGGTCGGCAGCGACGTTCCAGAGGAGGACTTCCTGGGGAAGACAAGGAGGCGCTCATGAGGTGTTTGGTTAGTGCTAGTACACAGTAGCGACCGGATGGAGTGGAGAGCGTCCGGGAGGACCTCCTGCCACCGTGAAACTGGGAGGTCCCTGGACCGTAGGGCCAGTAGGACAGTCTTCCAGACCGTGCCGGTCTCCCTCTCTACTTGCCCGTTCCCCCGGGGGTTGTAGCTGGTCGTCCTGCTCGAGGCTATGCTGTTGTTGAGCAGGATGCCGTTGTTGAGCAGGAACTGGCGCAGCTCGTCACTCATAAAGGAGGAACCCCTGTCGCTGTGGACGTATGCGGGGCAACCGAACAGTGTGAATATGGTGTTCAGGGCTTTAATGACTGTGGCCACTGTCATGTCAGGGCAGGGGATGGCGAAGGGGAAACGGGAGTACTCGTCCACCACGTTCAGGAAGTATATGTTGCGGTCAGTGGAGGGGAGGGGCCCTTTGAAATCCAGACTAAGGCGTTCAAAGGGACGGGAAACCTTGATCAGGTGCGCACCATCCGGCCTGAAAAAGTGCGGTTTGCATTCCGCGCAGATGTGGCAGTTCCTGGTGACTGTACGGACCTCCTCCACAGAGTAGGGGAGGTTGCGGGACTTTATAAAGTGGTAGAACCGAGTGACCCCCGGGTGGCAGAGGTCCTCGTGGAGGGTTTGGAGGCGGTTAATTTGTGCGTTGGCACATGTGCCGCGGGATAGGGCATCGGACGGCTCGTTCAGCTTTCCAGGACGGTACAGGATCTCATAGTTGAAGGTGGAGAGCTCGATCCTCCACCTTAAGATCTTGTCGTTTTTAATTTTGCTCCGCTGTGCATTATCGAACATGAAGGCTACCGACCGTTGGTCCGTGAGGAGAGTGAATCTCCTGCCGGCCAGGTAATGCCTCCAATGTCGCACAGCTTCCACTATGGCTTGGGCTTCCTTTTCCACTGAGGAGTGGCGGATTTCTGAAGCGTGGAGGGTTCGGGAGAAAAAGGCCACGGGCCTGCCCGCTTGGTTAAGGGTGGCCGCTAGAGCTACATCGGAGGCGTCGCTCTCGAACTGGAAGGGGAGGGACTCGTCGATGGCGCGCATCGTGGCCTTTGCGATATCCGCTTTGATGCGGCTGAAGGCCTGGCAAGCCTCTGTCGACAGAGGGAAGGTCGTGGTCTGTATTAGGGGACGGGCCTTGTCTGCGTACTGGGGGACCCACTGGGCGTAATATGAAAAGAACCCCAGGCAGCATTTTAGGGCTTTTGAGCAGTGCGGGAGGGGAAATTCCATGAGGGGGCGCATGCGTTCGGGGTCGGGGCCTATTATCCCATTGCGCACTACATATCCCAAGATGGCTAGCCGGTTTGTGCTAAAAACGCACTTGTCCTCGTTGTATGTGAGGTTCAAGGCTTTAGCGGTCTGGAGGAATTTTTGGAGGTTGGCGTCGTGGTCCTGCTGATCGTGGCCGCAGATGGTTACGTTGTCGAGGTACGGGAACGTGGCCTGCAACCCATGTTGATCAACCATTCGGTCCATCTCTCGTTGGAAGACCAAGACCCCGTTTGTGACGCCAAATGGGACCCTTAGGAAGTGGTATAATCGCCCGTCTGCCTCGAAGGCTGTGTACTTGCGGTCACTTGGGCGGATGGGGAGCTGATGGTAGGCGGACTTGAGGTCCACGGTGGAGAAGACCTTATATTGGGCAATCCGATTGACCATGTCGGATATGCGGGGGAGAGGGTACGCATCTAGTTGTGTGTACCTGTTGATGGTCTGGCTATAGTCTATGACCATCCTTTGCCGAATGAATGTTCGGTCCTGGGCGCTGTACCGTCTGCTCCTAGTGGCGACGGGTTTGCAATCCGGGGTGAGGTTTGCAAACAAGGATGGGGGCTCAACCTTGAGGGTTGCGAGGCCGCAGATAGTGAGTGGGGGTATTGGGCCGCCGAATTGAAACGTTAGGCTCTGCAGGTTGCACTGGAAATCTAATCCCAGTAATGTGGGCGCGCAGAGTTGGGGAAGGACGTAGAGCCTGTAGTTTTTAAACTCCCTCCCTTGCACCGTTAGGGTCACTATGCAGAAGCCTTTAATCTGTACGGAGTGGGATCCTGCAGCTAGGGAAATCTTTTGCGCACTGGGACGGATGGTCAAAAAACAGCGTCTTACCGTGTCGGGGTAGATGAAGCTTTCCGTGCTCCCGGAGTCGACCAGGCATGGTGTCTCGTGCCCGTTTATCAGCACTGTTGTTGTCGTCGTCTTGAGCGTCCGGGGCCGTGCTTGGTCCAGCGTCATTGAGGCCAGACGTGATCGTAGTGCTTGAGCATCTTCCTCGAACCCCGTGGAGCCGTTGACACTGGGGTCCGTTGTTGCCGTCCAAGATGGCGGCGGGGGTGAACAAAATGGCCGCCCCCATGCATCGCACATGGCTGGGGGGGTCACAAGATGGCGGCGGGGGTGGACAAAATGGCTGTCCCCATGCGTCGCACAGGTCTGGGGGGTCCCAAGGTGGCGGCGCCCCTCCTCCCCTCGTGGTGGCCGGGACCCAAAATGGCGGTGCCTGCGGGTCGCACATGGGGCGCTGGGGGGGTTGGGGAGCGTCAGAAACGCGCAGATCACCTTGTTCTCCGGGGACAGCGGTGGCCGGGACCCAAACTGGTTGCGCCTGCAGGTCGTACATGGGGCGCTGGACAGCGGTGGCCGGGACCCAAACTGGTTGCGCCTGCGGGTCGTACATGGGGCGCTGGGGGGTTGGGGAGCGTTAGAAGCGCGCAGGACTCCTTGTTCGCCGGGGACAGCGGCGACCTCCCGGGACCGGCACACAGCCGCGAAATTGCCCTTTTTCCCGCAGCTCTTACAAATCGCTGCGCGGGCCGGGCAGCGCTGCCGGGGGTGTTTCGCCTGGCCGCAGAAATAGCAGCGGGCTCCCCCGGGACGACTTGGCGTCTGAACTGCGCAAGCCTGTGGGGTGGGGTGGAGGGGGGGGTTTGTCGCGACGGGGGTCCACGGAGCCCAAGGGGCTGCCGCGCGGTCGGGGCCGTAGGCGCGGGCGTTTCGCGCGGCCACATCTAGTGAGGCTGCAAGGGCCCGTGCCTCTGAGAGTCCTAGGGACTCTTTTTCTAAAAGTCTTTGGCGGATTTGGGAAGAGTTCATACCAGCCACAAAAGCATCACGCATTAACATGTCCGTGTGTTCCATCGCGTTTACCGGCGGGCAGCTGCAGGCCCGTCCCAAAATTAATAGCGCAGCGTAGAATTCATCTATCGATTCTCCGGGACTTTGCCGTCTCATTGCGAGTTGGTAGCGTGCGTAGATCTGGTTCACTGGGCGAACATAGATGCTCTTTAGTGCTGCGAACGCCGTTTGGAAATCCTCTGCGTCTTCGATGAGAGGGAAAATTTCCGGGCTTACCCTCGAGTGCAGGACCTGTAGTTTCTGGTCTTCTGTGACCTGGCCGGGGGCCGTTCTGAGGTAGGCCTCGAAACAAGTCTGCCAGTGTTTGAAAACTGCTGCTGAGTTCACTGCGTTGGGGCTGATCCTCAGGCATTCCGGGATGATCCTGAGCTCCATAGTCCTTTAAGCACGCTTAATAAATTGTAGCGCACAAAGACTCACGAGAGACGAATAGAGATGAAGTCGATGCGGCTTCATTAAGCGTGACTTATTCCCCGCAGTTCAGTAGCAGACTGGCCTGCGGGGGAGAACTCCTGGTTCTTATACTCCGCCTTCAGGGCGGAGCTAGAGGTCAACAGCCAACCGGGACCCGGGATCTGTCAGCCAATGACATCACGGCTTCACAGTCCCACATGATCCCTAATGCATACTACCACATTGTGTTCATGAGGTCAGTCCATAAGAGGGTCATTTAGGAGTCTGGTGACAGTTTGGAAGAAGCTGTTTTTGAGTCTGTTCGTGCGTGTTCTCAGACTTCTGTATCTCCTGCCCGATGGAAGAAGTTGGAAAAGTGAGTAAGCTGGATGGGAGGGATCTTTGATTATGCTGCCCGCTTTCCCCAGGCAGCGGGAGGTGTAGATGGAGTCAATGGATGGGAGGTAGGTTCGTGTGATGGACTGGGCGGTGTTCATGACTCTCTGAAGTTTATTGCAGTCCTGGGCTGAGCAGTTACTATACCAGGCTGTGATGCAGCCCGATAGGATGCTTTCTGTGGTGCATCTGTAAAAGTTGGTAAGGGTTTATGTGGACAGGCCGAATTTCCTTAGTTTCCCAAGAAAGTTGTGCTTTCTTGGTGGTAGCGTCGACGTGGGTGGACCAGGACACATTTTTGGAGATGTACACCCCTAGGAATTTGAAACGGCTAACCATCTCCACCTCGGCCCCGTTGATGCTGACAGGGGTGTGTACAGTACTTTGCTTCCTGAAGTCAATGACCAGCTCTTTAGTGTTGCTGGCTTTGAGGGAGAGATTGTTGTCGCTACACCACTCCACTAGGTTCTCTATCTCCTGCCTGTAGTCTGACTCGTCGTTATTCGAGATCTGGCCCACTTTTGGTCGTATCATCAGCAAACTTGTAGATGGAGTTGGAACCAAATTTTTCCACGCAGTGTTCTGTGTACAGGGAGTAGAGTAGGGGGCTAGGTACGCAGGCTTGCAGACTAATAGTTGCGGACTATTGTGGAGGAGGTGTTGTTGTACATTCTTACTGGTTGTGGTCTGTTGGTCAGAAAATCGAGGATCCAGTTGCAGAGTGGGGAGCCCAGTCCTAGGTTTTGTAGCTTCGATATGAGCTTGGCTGGGATTATGGTGTTGAAGGTGGAGCTGTGGACAATAAATAGGAGCCTGATGTACGAGTCCCTGTTTTCGAGATGCTCTAGGCATGGGCCAGGGAAATGGTGTCTGATGTGGACCGGTTGCAGCAGTATGCGAATTGCCGTGGATCAAGGCGTTCTGGGAGTATGGAGGTGATGCGCTTCATGATCAACCTCTCGAAGCACTTCACTACGACTGAAGTCATGGCCACTGGACGGTAGCCATTGAGGCACGTTGCGTGGTTCTTCTTCGGTATCGGTATGATGGTGGTCTTCTTGAAGCAGGTGGGGACCTCGGAATGGAGTAGGGACAGGTTAAAGATGTCCGCGAATACCTCTGCCAGCTGGTCCGCGCAGGCTCTGAGAGCATGACCAGTGATCCTGTCTGGGCCCGTAGCTTTCCGAGCGTTCACTTTCTGGAAGACCAATCTGACATCGGAAGCTGTGATGGTGGGTATGGGTGAATTATGAGCTGCTGGGGCACTCGACAGCGGATTGTTGGTTACGTGATCGAACCGAGCATAGAATGCATTGAGTTCATCGGGGACGGGTTCGCTGCTGCCAGAGATACTGTTCGACTTCGCTTTGTAGCCCGTTATGTTGTTTAGTCCTTGCCACAACCGCCAAGAGTCTGTCTGTGACTCTAGCTTGGTTTGATATTCTCTCTTGGCATCTCGGATGGCTTTGCGGAGATCGTACCTGGATTTCTTGTATAGGTCAGGATCGTCTGTCTTGAACGCCTCAGATCTGTCTTTCAGTAGGGAGTCAATCTCGCGATTGAGCCATGGTTTCCGGTTGGGGAACGTACGTACTGCTTTCGTTGGCACGCAGTCGTCCACACATTTGCTGCTGAAGTCTGTGACAGTGGTGGCATACTCATTTAAGTTGCTCGCTGAGTTCTTAAATATGGACCAGTCCACTGTCTATAAGCAGTCACATAAGAGCTCTTCTGTCTCCTCAGACCAGCACTGCACAACCTTCTTAGGTGGATTCTCCCGCTTGAGTTTCTGTTTGTATGCCGGGAGAAGGAGCACCGTCTTATGGTCTGATTTCCCAAAGTGCGGTCGGGGGATGGAACGGTAGGCGCCCTTGATTTTTGAGTAGCAGTGGTCGAGAGTGTTGTCGCCCCTGGTGGGAGAGGAGATGTGCTGGTGGAATTTTCGCAGTACACTGTTGAGGTTGGCCTTGTTGAAGTCTCTGGCGACGATGAACAGGGCCTCCGGGTGTTCTGTTTCTAACTGTGTGTAGTTCGTCCAGCGCCTTCCTCACTTCTGCCTCGGGTGGGATGTAGACCGCTGTGATAATGGCTGAAGTGAACTCATGTAGAAGATAGTATGGGCGGCACTTCACCGTCAGGTACTCCAGGTCTGGGGAGCAGTAGGTCGCCAGGGTCGCTACATCCAAGCACCAGGAGGAGTTGATGAGGAGCTTTGCCTGATGATGCCGCGCAGTCCGCCCGGTGAATTGAGAAGCCTTCAGGTTGTATGGCACAGTCCTGTGAGACACACAGCAGTCTCTTACTTCGCTCTGAGAGATAAGTCTAGCGTTAAGTTCATCCAGATTCTTTTCGATCGCTTGGACGTTTGCCAGGTGTATGCTGGGGAGAGGGGTCTTGAAACCGCGTTGCTTCAGTCTAACCTGCAGACCGCCGCATTTCCCTTGCTTCCTCGGTTGGCGGCTGCTGCTGGATGATCCTGGGATCCGATGGCAGATGTCAGCTCTTGTGGAAGGTAGGTGGTTGCGTCTGGCAGTGTCCAGGGCGGTGGCGGGGACCAGAGCGCTGTTTACGTATCTGGTGTCGCGTCTGGCAGTGTCCCGTGCACTGGTTGAGGTAGAGCGGTTGCTAGGGGGTCATGTTTGTGATCCGGATGGGTGCCGGCGTTCTGCGGGCGCGGTTTACCTTGCAGGGCGTTTGGGTCCACGTGCGGGGTCTCCGCCGTTTCTGGAGTCCTGGGTCGTGGGCAGGGCTTCCTGAGGCAGGTTGGGCAGGGTCCCGTGGTCTGTTCCTTCCCTGGGCGCTCCTGGGGTCGGATCTTGAAATAGACCCGGTCGGGCCTCCACATGGATTATTCTTTCTTCCATCAACAATAGGTCGGGTTGTTGGGCGGGCCTCTCCGGGTCGGGTCGCTAGGCGGGTCTCTGGGGGTCTCGTTGGGCCAGGTCTTGCCGTCGGGAGTAGGGTCGGGAGCACCGGGGACGCGGTAAGGCGGGTCGGGGGCTGGCGTCGGTAGTTAGGCCGGGTTGGGAGCTCTGAGGTCCGAGTCAGCTCCAAATCGAGATCGGGGCTTCACTTCCGGTTTGGGCCTGATCCACTTCCAGATCGTGGAGGTTTGGTCGGGTCGGGCAAAAGGTCTCCACGGGCCTCGAGGATGTTCAAGCCTGCAAGAGAAGATAAAAGAGAGAGGTTAGTAATAATGTTAGTTTTAGAACTAATTTTTAGAAGATAAGAACGAGTATAAGTTAAGTAAAAAGTGGATCTGTTGGGGAGAGCTCGTAAAGAGTCGCCTCACTCCGGCGCCATCTGGGTAAACTCAAGCTAACTCGGCTGCCTGCAAACCTAAGTGTCTGAGCAACTTTAAAGCGATCACTTCTAAAGCGCGTTCCTGCACGTCCTCTACATAGATCCCACATCCTGTGAATCTTTTCCCATCAAGGACTGTGGAGGGGCCATCTACATAAATTCTCAAAGCTTTGTCTGTGGGCTGTGTCGTCTGTGGTCGGATGCCTGTCTTTTTCGGTACCAACTCGGGAGCAATTGTTATGCTTGGGCGCTATGAACTCGCACTCATGTGGGGTTCCTGCACAGTGCAAATTGTCGGCCAGAAACGTATGCGTTTCTGTCCGTTTTACGATAATGTCACGTCCTTTTAGGAGTAGGGTCCATCACACTGCTCGAATTTGGCTTACTGTGCCGTCTTTCAGTCTGTCGTCCAATAAAAGCTGTGTCGGAGTGTGCGCAATCAAAATGGTTACAGGGTTGAGTACGCTTATGTACAAGAAGTACTGTACCGCCCAAAAAATGGCTCGCAGGTGCCTTTCGCAGGCTGAAAATCCCTGCTCTACTGGATCTAAAACTCGTGAGGCATAGGCTACGGGTCATAAACGATCGTGCCTTTCCTGCAGGAGTACAGCCGAAAGGGTTCGGTCGGTGGTCGCTACCTCTATCGCGTATGGGGAGTGTGGATCTGGGGCTTGCAAATCGAGGGGCTGTGCTCAGGGTGCGTTTCAACGCATCCACTGCATCTGTGTGCTGTGGGAGCCATTTCCATGGGGCCTGTTTCTTAAGGAGCTCGGAAAGTGGAGCTGCCATCTATGTGGTTTCTACAATATCCAACCAGTCCTAAAAATGACCGGAGTGCTGTAACGTTTTGGGGCAAGGGCAATTCTACAATCGAGTCTATGCATTTATGTTCTATTTCACGCTTACCATACGTGATGACCGTACCTAAATACGTGACTTTTTCCTGGATGATTTGGGCTTTCTTGGGGTTAATTTTGCATCCAATTGTTGTGAGTAGTTCTAACAATTCCGAAAGAAGCAAATGTGCTCTTCCTTGGTGTCAGTCTGTAGGAGCAAGTCGTCCACATACTGAACAAGGCATTTAGGGCGGGAAAATGTAAATAACCCGTTCGCTAATTGTCTGTGAAAAATGGAGGGGTAGTTGTGGAAGGCACGTCCACGTGTACTGCTGTCCCTGGAAAAGTGAACGCAAATTTGTACTGGCACGCTTTGCCAAAAGTCATTGCTAATATCCAATACCGTGAAACATTTTGACTGGAGTCCCTGTTTTTACATGGCCTCGGGACTCGTGGCAATGATGGGGGCTGCTAAGGGAGTCACTTTGTTCAATTCTCTATTATCGATGGTCAGTCGCCATGAACCATCTGGTTTCCTTACTGGCCAAATTGGGGCATTGTCCATCGATGCTACGGGTCAAATCACTCCTTGATTCAATAAACTCTGGATTACTTTGGCTATCTCTCCCTCGGCTTGCTGGGGGAAGCCGTATTGGTTTTGGGGCTTAGGACCGGGACCTGTAATGTTAACTACTACTGGGATTTTGCCGCAGTCGTGCTTGTGCTGGGCAAACTATGCTTTGTCTTTTCAAGACTTCTCTAACCGTTTTGTCTGTGGTAATGGTTTGTGGATCAAACCGGTACTTTTCCACTGAACTAATTCTGTGTGCATAGTCTCATACTGTGAGCATGGCAGGGGCGTGTGCTGCTCTAGCCATTTTCCATCTACATCTATTAACTGGGTCGAACAAAAGGTTGTGTGCACTCATGAAATCTATGCCCAGGATGTGCTCTGCTGCCTGGGGTAAATCTATTAAAATGACCGAGTGTTTTGTTTTAATATTGCCTATCTGTACATCCACAGGGGTTGTGATGTTTCCCTGCTGGAGGTGACCTGTAAAGCCACTAAGGGTAATGGTGTCCGTAGTGGGCCATATCTCTCTCTGGTACATCGCAGAGGAGTTTAACATGGTTCGGCACCCTCCTGTGCCCCAAAGGAACTCTACTGGGTGTCCCCGGACTGTGCCTGCAACTACCGCTCTTCCGGACTTGTCTCAAAGGGTATGGCAGACCCAAGTTGGGGAGACCGAACACCATCTATCGGTGCCGTTTATGGTCAAATTATCTGCTCGAGCGCTAACAATGTGGATGGGTCTGGCATTGTTTCTAGGGGGGCATTTATGTGCTGATTCCGTTGCTGCTTCGGGGGGTGTTGCTCGTTTTAGCCTTAGTTTATTTGCTCTAATTCTGCCACCTTTGTTCATGAGTCGCCAGGTATCTTTCTGATACCGCCACGTGGTTCAAGTCCAAGTAATGATTAATAATGCAACACACCGCTTCGTAAGAGTTAAACCAACGCTCATTTATTATATACAGCAATTAATACTTATACAATAATTCTACTTCTAAACTACTACCTACCACTAAAAGGCCAATACCTAACTTTGGAAATGGCCCACCAGGTCAGGGAAACGAATGGTGTTTCGAATGGGTTCTGAGCCTGCGGGATTCAAAAACTGGTACAGGTTGATAGTCAGGAGTGTCTATCTGGTAGCGATCGTTGGAGTAAAACTTACGGTCTTCTTGCAGCAAGGGTCTCGAAGGGTGCGGAAAGGAGGAGAATGGTCGAGTTGAACTTAGCCCCTATTCTTATAGCCCCCAGGGGCTTCCTGCCTCTCGGGGCGGACCTTGTACCTGGTTCCAAGTGATTGTACTTGGTCCCATTCATTTGGTTCGATATTCTCCAATACTGGAGCGATTCCTTGATCGAGGGGTGGTCGTTTACCTTTCTTTGTGTCAGCTCCTGCTGGCGCCGAAAGGTCTGGGTCGGCTTTATGTTGCTAATGTGTAGCAATTGTTCCTGGGGATGGCTGATTAATATGCAGATGGCTGGGTTGTTGTGATGTTGATGGCTGCAGGTATCGGTCTGGACTGACTTCCCCAGAGGCGAATACACTGTTTTACCTGCAGCTGTCTGTTTGAGTCCTGTTGGCTGATTTTCCCATCAGCCTCTTCCATTCGCCATTTTAGATCGGGATTTGACCATTCTAATCGGGAGTCAGCCATTTTACATGGCTACAGGTGGTGGTGGTGGGGGGGGGGGGGGCTCGACATTCTCGCACGTAATGTCCTTTCTGTCCACAATAACAACATTCCTGTTCTTTAGGGTGCTGTGCGTTACCTCTGCCTTCATTGACCCATGCGGGGTCTTGGTGTGCCCTAACAGGATTCATTGTGGCGTCTACTCTTTCCTGCTCTGTCTTTCGGTGTACGGACTGTTCCCAAGCTCTCGATAAGTGCTTCAGAACCCACATTTCATTGTGTGCCGGTTCTGAGAGGTCATAACTGGCACATGCCTTCTGTCCTGCCTCTGTGGCATGGGATACTAGCAGACGGGTCAATTTGGCCGTATCGTCTGCTGATAAACGGGCGCAGGCTAACTTACCAAATACAGTGGTAAAGTGGATTCAGAGGCATCCAGCAAACGCTGATGGATACTCTCCTTTTTTCTGTTGAGTCCTTCTACCGGATCTCCTCTATTGTACCAATGTCGTCTAAAATGGCTGTTTTCATCTCTTGGAGGCTACCTCCTCCTACATTTTGTAGGTCGGGAAGGGCCGAACTAACTGACGGGTCAAGGCACATGACTACGTGCTTTACCTCTTCCTGCTCGTCTAAACCGTACATGAGGGTCTGTTGCTTCACTAGTTTGAAAAAGTGCTGTGGGTCTGATGTGGGGTGGAAAGTCTCAATCTTATCGTGGGTGTCTCTTAACTGGGTGATGGTTAATGGAGTTGTATACACAAAATCGGGTTGGTCGTCCGTGGTGACCCTGCACTCCGTAGTGATGAGGTTCATTGGGTTGGGTGCTGCCTGTGCAGTCGGTGGTGCGGTTGCTTTTCTTTCCAGGGCCTGGGGGGTTCTATTCTGATTTTCGGTCTCACTCACGTACCGTTGGGCCGTTTCACTAAGTTCCTGCCTTTCGGGGCCGTCTTCCTGATCTAACTGTGGGCCAAAGTTCTCTGAACCCGTTCTGGACGGAAAGCAGTGATTGCAATCTTGCAATTTGTTGCCTGCAGTTGGCATGATCCACCGATCTCTGCCTCTGTTCCATGGTGGAACTGTGGAGTGCTCGGAGGGCTGCCTTCAAATCCTCGCATTGTTTCCTCAACTGTTCTACCTGGTTCTCTGTTTCTTCTCTTACCAGTACCGCACGTTGCGTGTCCTGGTAGGCCTTATCAAACTGAATCTGGAAGCTGCTGACATGGGCAAGACAAGATTGGTGTGCCCTCTTGACATCATCCATCTCCTTGTCCTTCGCCGCTAGCTGCTCCCGGAGCTGCACATTTAATCTCTTGCTTTTGCTAATGTTTCCTTCTCTACATCTCTCCTTCTCCTCAAGCTGTCTACGGAGCGTCCTCACGACCTCCTCTGTGCCTCGCAATTGTGCCAAGCAGAACACGATTGCCATCGGCTTACGAACATTACACAAACTTTTCTTGTCGATCTCGGTCAGGCTGTCCCACCAAGTCTGTCCTATGCTGGCAGGACCTGTTTCCTCATTTGTGCAAAGTTCCGACCAAAGGGGCCATCCTTTCCCCTTTAGGTATCTCCTAAGCTCTTCTTCACATACGATAAACTGTTCTGATTTGTTGGTCGCTGCGACTTCGGGCTCTTGTGGATGCATAAGGCGTTCCATTGCCTTCATGGCCATCCCTACAATTACTTCTGTCTCTACCAGGAATTTGGGACAAGGTGGAATAAAGTGGTAGTGCAAACACGGGTACGGTTCAAGCTATTTTCTGGTTTACGCAACTCCCGAAGTTTTCACGCAACAAAATCTATCGGGGTTACCCGATATACCCCTTTGTTAGTATGCATGCAAATTACACACTTCCGAATTCTGGAGGTTTGATCGATACTGGTTTCGTTTGTGGTTTCTTTGACTTTGCCAAATTGGATTTCTAATTCAAACGTTTTTGTGGGTTCTCTCGGAGGGACACGAGGTGACACGGAGTGACGAGGCCTACAATATCTCTCGTTATCCAAGGTTCCCGAAAATTGCCGTATTTATCCTTCTTCCTCACAGGAACATGCCGGTCCTGAATTCCTTTCAACTGCCACTTGAAAGCCTCCCACATGTCAGATGTTGATTTGCCCTCAAACATCCGCCCCCAATCTATGTTCTTCAGTTCCCGCTTAATATTGTTATAATTAGCCTTCCCCCAATTTAGCACATTCATCCTAGGACCACTGTTATCCTTGTCCACCAGTACTTTAAAACTTACTGAATTGTGGTCACGGTTATCGAAATGCTCCCCTACTGAAACATCTACTACCTGGCCGGGCTCATTCCCCAATACCAGGTCCAGCACCGCCCCTTCCCTAGTTGGACTGTCTACATATTGTTTTAAGAAGCCCTCCTGGATGCTCCTTACAAACTCCGCCCCGTCTAAGCCCCTGGCACTAAGTGAGTCCCAGCCAATATTGGGGAAGTTGAAGTCTCCCATCACCACAACCCTGTTGTTTTTACTCTCTTCCAAAATCTGTCTACCTATCTGCTCCTCTATCTCCCGCTGGCTGTTGGGAGGCCTGTTGTAAACCCCCAACATTGTGACTTCACCCTTCTTATTCCTGATCTCTACCCATATAGCCTCACTGCCCTCTGAGGTGTCCTCCCGCTGTGATATTCTCCCGAACCAGTAGCGCAACTCCGCCTCCCCTTTTACATCCCCCTCTATCCCGCCTGAAACATCTAAATCCTGGAACGTTTAGCTGCCAATCCTGCCCTTCCCTCAACCAGGTCTCTGTAATGGCAACAACATCATTGTTCCAAGTACTAATCCAAGCTCTAAATTCATCTGCCTTACCCGTAATACTTCTTGCATTAAAACATATGCACTTCAGGCCACCAGACCTGCTGTGTTCAGCAACTCCTCCCTGTCTGCTCTGCCTCAGAGCCACACTGTCCCTATTCCCTAATTCTCCCTCAATGCTCTCACCTTCTGACCTATTGCTCCAGTGCCCACCCCCCTGCCATATTAGTTTAAACCCACCCGTGTGACACTAGCAAACCTCGCGGCCAGAATATTTATGCCTCTCCAGTTTAGATGCAACCCGTCCCTCTTATATAGGTCACACCTGCCCTGGAAGAGCTCCCAGTGGTCCAGATAACGGAAACCCTCCCTCCTACACCAGCTGTTTAGCCACGTGTTTACCTGCTCTATCTTCCTATTTCTAGCCTCACTGGCACGTGGCACAGGGAGTAATCCCGAGATTACAACCCTAGAGGTCCTGTCTTTTAACTTTCTGCCTAGCTCCCTGAACTCCTGCTGCAGGACCTCATGCCCCTTCCTGCCTATGTCGTTAGTACCAATATGTACAACGACCTCTGCCTGTTTGCCCTCCCCCTTCAGGATGCCCTCTACCCGTTCAGAGACATCCTGGACCCTGGCACCAGGGAGGCAACATACCATCCTGGAGTCTCTTTCACGTCCACAGAAGCGCCTATCTGTGCTCCTGACTATAGAGTCCCCTATTACTATTGCTCTTCTGCGCTTTGACCCTCCCTTCTGAACATCAGAGCCAGCCGTGGTGCCACTGCTCTGGCTGCTGCTGTTTTCCCCTGATAGGCTATCCCCCCCGACAGTATCCAAAGGGTTATACCTGTTCGAGAGGGGGACAACCACAGGGGATTCCTGCACTGACTGCCTGCCCTTTCTGGTGGTCACCCATTTCTCTGCCTGCACCTTGGGTGTGACCACATTTATATAACTGCGATCTATGAAGCTTTCCGCCACCTGCATGGTCCTACGTGCATCCAATTGATGCTCCAACCGAACCATGCGGTCTGTGAGGAGCTCCAGTTGGGTGCACTTTCTGTAGATGAAGCCATCCGGGACGCTGGAAGCCTCCCGGACCTGCCACATCTCACAGTCAGAGCACTGCACCCCTCTAACTGACATTGCGTCAATTAATTAGTAAATTAAAATTAAAAGTTTAAAAAGTCACTGTTAACTATCTGTTTCCTAGCACTAGATTTCTAATATAAATCTGAAAGCGAAATATAGTACACTCCGATCTCTGGCTTAGATACCCCTCTAAATTATAATTAAGTAATTCTGTTTAATTAGTTACCAATGCTTAATTTTTTTAAATTTAGTGTAGATTCCCAACCCGCCACTCAGGTCACAGCTTTTCTGTGATGTCGCTTCAGTTCCCCCCCCCCCCCCCCCCCCCCCCAACCACACACACACAATTTGAAAAAGGTATAAAAGTAAAAATGAGTAAAAATCACTTACTTACCTTCTTACCTTCTCAGGGTCTTAGATGTTCTCAGGTTCTCTCCCTGACAGAGACTGCTCCTCCTCCCCCGAACGGCTCCCGAAACTAGGCCGCGATCTTTTTAAATCTCTGCTCTGACTCGCAGCTCCCGCGCTTTTTAAATCTCCCCCTCTCTCTCTCCTCTCGCGCTGTTTTCAATGTCCCGGCTCTCCTCCCGCGCTTTTTAAATCTCCCGGCTCTCTCTCCACTCGCGCTGTTTTCAATGTCCCGGCTCTCTCTCTCCTCGCGCTGTTTTCACTGTCCCGGCTCTCTCTCCTCTCGCGCTGTTTTCACTGTCCCAGCTCTCTCTCCTCTCGCGCTGTTTTCAATGTCCCGGCTCTCTCTCCTCCCGCGCTTTTTAAATCTCCTGCTCTCTCTCTCCTCCTGCGCTGTTTTCACTGTCCCGGCTCTCTCTCTCCTCGCGCTGTTTTCACTGTCCCGGTTCCCTGACAGCTTACTTTCGGACTGTACTTTCCCTGTCTTAATCAATCCCGCTGTCCTTCTTAGCTGAATTCTAAACTGCACCTAATCCTCAACCCATTCTTCTTCTTGGCAAATTTGTATGCTTCTTCCTTGGATCGGATACTCTTTCAAATTTCCTTGGATTGGCCCTCTTATCCAGTTTGCTTTTGTGCCAAACAGAAATGAACAGTTGCTGTCAATCCCCCATGCGTTCCTTGAATGTTTGCCATTGTCAATCCACTGTCAATCCTTTAAGTAACTCTCCCCAGTCTATCAAGGCAGATTATGCCTCATGTCTTCATAGTTCCCTTTATCAAGAGTCAGCACCCTACTCTCCGAATCAACTTCTTGATTCTCCATCTTGATAAAAAAATTCTATAATGTTATGGTCGCTCATCCCCAAGGGGTCTTGCACAACCAGATTGGCAATGATTCCCTTCTCATTACACACTACCCGGCCGAAGATGACCTGCTCTCTAGTTGGTTCCTCCACATATTGATCAAGAAAAACATTCCGCATATATTGCAGAAATTCCTCCTCTACGGCATTGTGGCTAATTTGATTTGCCCAATCTATTTAAGAGCAAAATAACACATGATCATCGATATTCCCTCATAACATGCATCTCTAATTGCGTACTTAATGCCTTTCGCAACATCACCACTGCAGTTTGGGGGTCTATGTATGACACCCACTAATATTTTTTGCCCATTGGTATTTCTCAACTCTATCCATATAGATTCCACATTGTCACAGCTAATATCCTTTCTCTCTTAATTTCCTCTTTAACCAGCAGCCACCACTTTTCTTTTATGCCTGTCCTTACTAAATACTGAAATCCATGGGATATTCAGTTCCCATCCCTGGTCACCCTGCAGCCATGTCTCCGCAACCACAATTATATCATACCCATTATCTGCGCGATTAGTTCATCCACTTTATTGCAAATGCTCCATGCATTAAGGTTGTCTTTTTCACATTCTTTATCTTGCTCCCAATATTTTTCTCTTTTGCGCTGTTTGAATTTTGCCCTTGGGTTCGCCACCTACCACTTTTCTTATTCACATTTCTACCTTTTGTGTTTGTCCTTGCTTCCTCTTTCTCTGACTCATTGCATAGATTCTTATCCCCCTGGCATATTAGTTTAAGCCCTCCCCAACTGCTCTAGCAAATAGCCCCCTAGGCCATCAGTCCCAGTCCTGCCCATGGGGCTCAGTTTCTGTCTTCCATCTCACTTGGCGGAATTTGAAAATGTTGCAGTCTGGGCAATTTTGTCATTGTCTCTCAGAACGTTTCAGTTTTTAAAAATCCAAGCAGTACAAGAAAAATGAGAAATTGTACATTTACACCCTCAAAACAAAGAACAAAGAAAAGTACAGCACCGGAAGAGGCCCTTCGGCCCTCCCAAGCCTGTGCCGACCATGCTGCCCGCCTAAACTAAAATATTCTACACTTCCTGGGGCCGTATCCCTCTATTCCCATGCTATGCATGTATTTGTCAAGATGCCCCTTAAATGTCACTATCTTCCCTGCTTCCACCACCACCTCCGGCAGCGGGTTCCAGGCACCCACTACCGTCTGTGTAAAAAACTTACCTCGTACATCTCCTCTAAACCTTGCCCTTAAACCTATGCCCCCGAGTAATTGACCCCAGTACCATGGGGAAAAAACTCTGACTATCCACGCTGTCTATGCCCCTCATAGTTTTGTAGACCTCTATCAGGTGGCCCTCAACCTCCGTTGTTCCAGTGAGAACAAACCGGGTTTATTCAACCTCTCCTCATTGTTAATGCCCTCCATACCTGGCAACATCCTGGTAAATCTCTTCTGCACCCTCCCTAAAGCCTCCACATCCTTCTGGTAGTGTGGCTACCAAAATTGAACACTATACTCCAAGTGTGGCCTAACTAAGGTTCTATACAGTTGCAACATGACCTGCCAATTCTTACACTCAATGCCCCGGCCAATGAAGGCAAGCATGCTGTATGCCTTCTTGACTACCTTCTCCACCTGTGTTGCCCCTTTCAGGGACCTGTGGACATGTACACCTAGATCTCTCTGACTGTCAATACTTTGGAGGGTTTTACCATTCAGTGTATATTCCCTACCGGCATTAGATCTTCCCATATGGATTACCTCACATTTGTCCGAATTAATCTCCACCTGCCATCTCTCCGCCCAAGCCTCCAGACGATCTAAATCCTGCAGTATACTCTGACAGTCCTCATCGCTATCCGCAATTCCACCAACCTTTGTGTCATCTGCAAACTTACTAATCAGACCAGTCACATTTTCCTCCAAATCATTTATATGTACTACGAACAGACAAGGTCCCAGCACTGATCACTGCGGAACACCGCTAGTCACAGCCCTCCAATCAGAAAAGCACCCTTCCATTGCTACTCTCTGCCTTCTATGACCTAGCCAGTTCTGTATCCATCGTGCCAGCTCACCCCTGATCCCGTGTGACTTCACCTTTTGTACTAGTCTACCATGAGGGACCTTGTCAAAGGCCTTACTGAAGTCCATATAGACCGCTACCTACCTGCGTCAATCATCTTTGTGACCTCTTCGAAAAACTCTATCAAAGTTTTCGTAACAATTGTTAGCTTCATTATTGATTTGTTCTGTTCAGAATTATTAACTGTGGTCCTAGATGTTGATGATGGTACATTTATTGTTTTACTGCTGCCTTCACAGTGTTAATGCTGGGTACTGGTTTTGTAATGAATGTGTTTTATCTTTTTCAGGGTCATTACAAAGAGTCTTTCCTGGAAAATGCTCCAGAGGAAATGACCCAACAACAAGAATGCGCCCAATGTGATGCCACTCTGGAGCCATGTGGGGATTCTTTCTCTGCCTCACAAAATGGTGCAATGTCCATCAAGACTCAATTGTGCCATCTGCTCTAGACAGCTGCAATACTTCAGTCAAAGTTTTCCTTCTTTGAATGTTATTGATTGAAGAACATATTTTAGACAGAATGCTGTTTGATTTGTAGTATGTTGGGAGTAACCGCCAATACTTCAGGCGATGTTAAGAAAACTTAGGAAGATAGCTAATGTTCAAGACATCCACATCAGGAAAGTCAAATCATTCACAATCTTTCGTGAGTTTCATTGATTTTACTTATAGAATATTGGTCAATCTGAGACTGAGTCTTCATCTCTCACCCTGACTCAGTCCATACTACATCTGACAAATGTCGCCACTTGTACATTTACTGTCCAACTCTAATTTGAGTAGCCATTTCCAAGTAAACCACATTGCTGTAGCTCTGGAGTAGACGAGACAAGAACAGCAGATTTCTTTCTCCTAAAGGATATTAGTGAACCAGAGTTTTTACAACAATAAGAACAGAAAAACTAGGAGCCGGAGTAGGTCATCAAGCCCCTCGAGCCTGCTCCGCCATTCAATGAGTTTATGGTTGACCTTTTTTTTGACTCGGCTTCAATTTCCGGCCCGAACACCAGAACCCTTAATCCCTTTATTCTTCAAAAAACTATCTATCTTTATCTTTTCTTTTCAACATTTAGAGTACCCTATTCATGTTTTCCAATTAAGGGATAATTTAGTGTGGCCAATCTACCTACCCTGCACATCTTTGGGTTGTGGGATGGAAACCCACGCAAACACAGGGAGAATATGCAAATTCCACACGGACAGTGACCCTGGGCCGGGATCGAACCGGGGACCTTGGCACCGTGAGGCAGCAGTGCTACCCACTGCGCCACCGTGCTGCCCTGATCTATCGTTATCTTGAAAACATTTAATGAAGGAGCCTCAACTGCTTCACTGAGCAAGAATTCCATAGATTCACAACCCTTTGGGTGATGAAGTTCCTCCTAAACTCAGTACTAAATCTACTTCCCCTTATTTGAGGCTATGCCCCCCTAGTTCTGCTCTCACCCGCCAGTAGAAACAACCTGCCCGCATCTATCCTATCTATTCACTTCAAAATTTTATATGTTTCTATAAGATCATCCTTCTAAATTCCAACGAGTACAGTCCCAGTCAACTCAACCTCTCCTCGTAATCCAACCCCTTCAGCTCTGGGAGTAACCTAGTGAATCTCCTCTGCACACCCTCCAGCACCAGTACGTCCTTTCTCAGGTAAGGAGACCAAACCTGAACACAATACTCCAGGTGTGGCCTCACTAACACCTTCTACAATTGCAGCTTAACCACCCGAGTCTTAAATTCCATCCCTCTGGCAATGAAGGACAAAATTCCATTTGCCTTCTTAATCACCTGTTGCACCTGTAAACCAACTTTATGCGACTCATGCACTAGCACACCCAGGTCTCTCTTCACCGCGGCATGTTTTAATATTTTATCATCTAAATAATAATTCCGTTTGCTATTATTCCTACCAAAATGGTTAACCTCATATTTGTCAACATTGTATTCCATCTGCCAGACCCTAGCCCATTCACTTAACCTATCCAAATCCCTCTGCAGTCTTCCGGTATCCTCTGCACGTTTTCCTTTACCACTCATCTTAGTGTCGTCTGCAAACTTGGACGCCGTGCACTTGGTCCCCAACTCCAAATCATCTATGCAAATTGTGAACAAGTGTGAGCCCAACACTGAACCCTGAGGGACACCACTATCTCCTGATTGCCAACTAGAGAAACACCTATTAATCCCTACTCATGGCTTACTATTAATTAACCAATCCTCTATCCATGCTACTACTTTACCCTTAATGCCGTGCATCTCTATCTATTTTACCCTTAATGCCATGCATCTTTATCTTAAGCAGCAACCTTTTGTGTGGCACCTTGTCAAAAGCTTTCTGGAAATCCAGATATATCACATCCATGGGCTCCCCGTTATCAACCGCACTGGTAATGCCCTCAAAAAATTCCACTAAATTAGTGAGTCACGACCTGCCCTTTATGAACCCATGCTGCATCTGCCCAGTGGGACAGTTTCCATCCAAATGCCTCGCTATTTCTTCCTTGATGATAGATTCCACCATCTTCATACTACCGAAGTCAACCTAACTGGCCTATAATTACCCGCTTTCTGCCTACATCCGTTTTAAAACAGTGATGTCACGTTTGCTAATTTCCAATCCGCCGGGACCACCCCAGACTCTAGTGAATTTCGGTAAATTATCACTAGTGCATTTGCAATTTCCGTCGCCATTTCTTTTAGCACTCCGGGATGCAATGCATCAGGGCCAGGAGACTTGTCTACCTTTAGCCCCATTAGTTTGCCCATCACTACTTCCTGAGTGATCACAATAATCTCAAGGTCCTCAGCTGTCATAGCCTGATTTCCATCAGTCACTGGCATGTTATTTGTGTCTTCCACTGTGAAGACGACCAAAAAACCTGTTCAGTTCCTCAGTCATTTCCTCATCTCCCATTATTAAATCTCCCTTCTCATCCTCTAAAGGATCAATATTTACCTTCGCCACTCTTTTTTGTTTTTTATATTTGTGGAAACTTTTACTGTCTGTTTTATATTCTGAGCAAGTTTATTCTCATAATCTATCTTGCTCTTCTTTATAGCTTTTTTAGTAGCTTTCTGTTGCGCCTAAAGATGTCCCAGTCCTCTAGTCTCCCACTAATCTTTACCACTTTGTACGCGTTTTCCTTCAATTTGATATTCTCCCTTTTTGTCTATTAAATTGTCTATTCCACTTACAGTTGAATCCACTATAACGATTGCACTGTCACACTTATCACCGCTCCCCTCTGCAGCAGAACCGACCATGGTGCCACAAATTTGGCTGTTGCTGTTTCCCCTGAGAGGCCATTCCCCTCAACAGTATCCAAAGCGTATTTCTGTTCTGCAGGACAATTGTCACAGGAGACTCCTGCACTACCTGCCTCGCTCTCTTGCTCTGTCTGGTGGTCACCCATTCCCTTCCTGCCTGCGGAGTCTGAGCCTGCGGTGTGACCACCTCTCTATACGTGCTATCCACGATACTCTCTAACTCGTGGATGCTCCACAGTGTCTCCAGCCGCCGCTCCGGCTCTGAAACTCGAACTTCCGGGAGCTGTAACTGGAGACACTTCCTGCACACATGCTGACCCTGGGGACTGGAACTGTACCCAACCTGCCACATGGAGCAAGAGGAGCAGACCACACCTTGTAGCTGTCCTGCCATGAATTGTTCCTTTAAATTTAAACCTTTAAAATTAAACTTAAGATGTTTTTGTGTCAGATTAAATCCAATCCCCGTGTACTATTTAATTAGCTTTATCCCTGAGTATTTATCTTGCTTGATCTTACAACAAATTAAATAGTTATTTAACTGACATTAAAAAGTTATTTAATTAAAATTTTAAAATTTATTTAAATCAATTTAAAAATAGTAACTTAAATCAACCCAAATATTTATTTAAGTGAGTTTTAAAATTTAAGAAATAGTAATTCAAATTAACTTAAAAACAGTAATCTAAGTCAAATTTTTAAAAAATAGTAATTCAAATTAACTTAAAAATAGTAATTTGAATCAAATTAAAACTCCACAAGTATTCAAATTTAGCCCAGTCTGACTTTCTGCCAATCAGGCCACAGTCTCCTGTGACATCACTTTACCGTTTTTTTTCCCCAGTTTTGCAGCTGTCCGACCTGCAGCACAGTGTCCCGCGCAGGTCCGCTCCTCTCTGCTCCGGGAAGATAAGTGAAGGCCTCGAGCCTGGCACTGCCTTTATTCTCTCCCCTGCAGCACAGTGTCCCGCGCAGGTCCGCTCCTCTCTGCTCCGGGAAGATAAGTGAAGGCCTCGAGCCTGGCACTGCCTTTATTCTCTCCCCTGCAGCAGTGTCCCGCGCAGGTCCGCACCTCTCTGCTCTCGGAAGACAATCGTTTCATGTTCATCATTAGATTCTTAATTCCAGATTTTATTGAATTCACATTTCGTAAACTGCTTTGGTGGGATTGTAACCAGGCTCCCTGAGTCACTAATCTAGTGACAATACCACTGCATCACCATTTCCCTGTTATTACTACATGGTCACCAAATGCCTAATACAAAAACAGAAAATGCTGGAATACTCGAGACATATCAGTGGAGAGAGAAACAGCGTTAAGGTTTTAGGTCAATGATCTTTCATCAGAACTTGGAAACATTTGAGATGCAAGAGGGTTAAAGAAGATGGTAGGAGAGATTAAATACCAAAGTTGGCAGGAACAGAATCACAGAATTGTTACGGTGCAGAAGTAGATAATTTGGCACATCGTATCGGCACCAGCTTTCCAATCGAGTATCATGGCTTAGTGCCATTCGCTTGCCTTTTACCTGTACCCCGTTTCGAGTATAAAAACTGGCAAGTAATACGACAGTTGGATAGAACATTAGTAAGGCCGCATTTGTAATATTGCGCACAATTGTTGTCGCCACACTACCGGAAGGATGTGGAGGCTTTGGGAAGGTGCAGAGGAGGTTTATCAGGGTGTTGCGTTGTCTGCAGGGTGTTAGCTATGTGCAGAGACTCTATAGACGTGGACTGTTTTCATTAGAACGATAGAAGTTGAGGGATGACCTGATAAAGGTTACAAGATTATGAGAGGCATGGATAGAGTGAATGGGCAGGCACTCTTTCCCAGGGTGGAAGGGTCAGTCACTAGGGGGCATAGGTTTAAGGTCCCTAGGGTAAGGTTTGGAGGAGATGTGCAAGGCAGGTTTTTTACACAGCGGGTGGTGAGTGCCAGGAACGCGCTGCCAGGGGAGGTTGTGGAAGCAGATACATTAACAGCGTTCAAAAGGCATCCTGACAAACACATGGATAGGATGGGTACAGAGGAATACGGCACTAGAAAGTACTGAGTATTTTGGCGAAAGGTGGTGTTATGACCGCACAGGCTTGTCCGGGCCGAAGGGCTTGTTCCTGGCCAGGCCATGGCCCAGCCTCTGCAGGCCATCGCTGAGGGCATCGGCGCCAGTGGCCATGTGCGTGCCAGCGTCGCACTGTCACAGACAGGGTTTGCCAACCCCCTGGGCTCCATGGCTGCAAACCTGCAGACCCCTGTCGATACCAGCACGGGCCTCCAGGACTGGCAGCGCCAGATGTCGGGGGGAGGGGCGTCGGATGGCCAGTCCGTTCGCATCCCCCACCCATGTAGAGGCCTGGGGGCCATCGAGCACCCCAAGGGAGGAGGAGGTGGTGTGGTCCGTCCTGGCTCCCCCTGTAGGGGAGGTCCCGGTACACCGCGACACCTCGGACCCCCCCCCCTTCCGTCCCAGGTGCATCGGGTGGGCAACGGGCAGGACAGGCTGGCAGCTCGCCATCCCAGTCGCCCGGGCCGCAGCCTGGCCCATCTTAGGCCAGGACGCCCCAGGAAACGGCCGCCAAAGGGATGGAGGTGGACTCCTGTGATTCCTGCCCTCTGACACTGGAGTGGGTAACGGGCCCAGACGTGCAGGATCATCATGCGGTGGTATGTTCATCGAATAGGTCCCCTTCCTATTGGTGAACACGGCCCTGTTATCTGCAGGTGGCCGCACGGTGACATGCATCCCATCGATCACGCCCTGGACAATGGGGAACACGGCCACGGCAGAGAAGCCCACGGCCCGGGCATCTTGACTGGCCGAATGGTCTACATCTGAACCTGCGGGGCACAAATATCCTGGGGGGGAGATTTGTTAGTGGTCTTTGGGGGGGTTTAAACTAATGCAGCAGGGGCATGGGTACCTGGATTGTAGTTTTAGGGTAAGGGAGAATGAGAGTATAGAGGTCAGGAGCTCAGATTTGACGTCGCAGGAGGGGGCCAGTGTTCAGGTAGGTGGTTTGAAGTGTGTCTACTTCAATGCCAGGAGTATACGAAATAAGGGAACTGGCAGCATGGGTTGGTACCTGGGACTTCGATGTTGTGGCCATTTTGGAGACATGGATAGAGCAGGGACAGGAATGGATGTTGCAGGTTCCGGGGTTTAGGTGTTTTAGTAAGCTCAGAGAAGGAGGCAAAAGAGGGGGAGGTGTGGCGCTGCTAGTCAAGAGCAGTATTACGGTGGCGGAGAGGATGCTAGATGGGGACTCATCTTCCGAGGTAGTATGGGCTGAGGTTAGAAACATGAAAGGAGAGGTCACACTGTTGGGAGTCTTCTCTCGGCCTCCAAATAGTTCTAGGGATGTAGAGGAAAGAATGGCGAGGACGATCCTGGATAAGAGCGAAAATAACAGGGTAGTTATTATGGGAGACTTTAACTTTCCAAATATTGACTGGAAAAGATATAATACATTAGATGGGTTGTTTTTTGTACAGTGTGTGCAGGAGGGTTTCCTGACACAGTTTGTTGACAGGCCAACAAGAGGCGAGGCCACATTGGATTTGGTTTTGGGTAATGAACCAGGCCAGGTGTTGGATTTGGAGGTAGGTGAGCACTTTGGGGACAGTGACCACAATTCGGTGACGTTTACGTTAAGGATGGAAAGGGATAAGTACACACCACAGGGCAAGAGTTATAGCTGGGGGAAGGGAAATTATGATGCCATTAGACGTGACTTGGGGGGGATAAGGTGGAGAAGTAGGCTGCAAGTGTTGGACACACTGGATAAGTGGAGCTTGTTCGAGGATCAGCTACTGCGTGTTCTTGATAAGTATGTACCGGTCAGGCAGGGAGGAAGGTGCCGAGCGAGGGAACCGTGGTTTACCAAAGAAGTGGAATCTCTTGTTAAGAGGAAGAAGGAGGCCTATGTGAAGATAAGGTGTGAAGTTTCAGTTGGGGCGGGGACATGAGAAGTATTTGGCAGGAAGGATCAAGGAAAACCCAAAAGCTTTCTATAGGTATGTCAGGAATAAGCAAATGACTAGGGAAAGAGTAGGACCAGTCAAGGACAGGGATGGGAAGTTGTGTGTAGAGTCTGAAGAGATAGGCGAGATACTAAATGAATATTTTTCGTCAGTATTCACTCAGGAAAAAGATAATGTCGTGGAGGAGAATGCTGAGCTCCAGGTAAATAGATTAGATGGCATTGAGGTACGTAGGGAAGAGGTGTTGGCAATTCTGGACAGGCTGAAAATAGATAAGTCCCCGGGACCTGATGGGATTTATCCTAGGATTCTCTGGGAGGCCAGGGAAGAGATTGCTGGACCATTGGCTTTGATTTTTATGTCATCATTGGTTACAGGAATAGTGCCAGAGGACTGGAGGATAGCAAATGTGGTCCCTTTGTTCAAAAAGGGGAGCAGAGACAACCCCGGCAACTATAGACAGGTGAGCCTCACGTCTGTAGTGGGTAAAGTCTTGGAGGGGATTATAAGAGACAAGATTTATAATCATCTAGATAGGAATAATATGATCAGGGATAGTCAGCATGGCTTTGTGAAGGGTAGGTCATGCCTCACAAACCTTATCGAGTTCTTTGAGAAGGTGACTGAACAGGTAGATGAGGGTAGAGCAGTTGATGTGGTGTATATGGATTTCAGCAAAGCGTTTGATAAGGTTCCCCACGGTAGGCTATTGCAGAAAATACGGAGGCTGGGGATTGAGGGTGATTTAGAGATGTGGATCAGAAATTGGCTAGCTGAAAGAAGACAGAGGGTGGTGGTTGATGGGAAATGTTCAGAATGGAGTTCAGTCACAAGTGGAGTACCACAAGGATCTGTTCTGGGGCCGTTGCTGTTTGTCATTTTTATCAATGACCTAGAGGAAGGCGCAGAAGGGTGGGTGAGTAAATTTGCAGACGATACTAAAGTCGGTGGTGTTGTCGATAGTGTGGAAGGAAGTAGCAGGTTACAGAGGGATATAGATAAGCTGCAGAGCTGGGCTGAGAGGTGGCAAATGGAGCTTAATGTAGAGAAGTGTGAGGTGATTCACTTTGGAAGGAATAACAGGAATGTGGAATATTTGGCTAATGGAAAAGTTCTTGAAAGTGTGGATGAGCAGAGGGATCTAGGTGTCCATGTATATAGATCCCTGAAAGTTGCCACCCAGGTTGATAGGGTTGTGAAGAAGGCCTATGGAGTGTTGGCCTTTATTGGTAGAGGGATTGAGTTCCGGAGTCAGGAGGTCACGTTGCAGCTGTACAGAACTCTGGTACGGCCGCATTTGGAGTATTGCGTACAGTTCTGGTCACCGCATTATAGGAAGGACGTGGAGGCTTTGGAGCGGGTGCAGAGGAGATTTACCAGGATGTTGCCTGGTATGGAGGGAAAATCTTATGAGGAAAGGCTGATGGACTCGAGGTTGTTTTCGTTGGAGAGAAGAAGGTTAAGAGGAGACTTAATAGAGGCATACAAAATGATTAGGGGGTTGGATAGGGTGGACAGTGAGAGCCTTCTCCTGCGGATGGAAATGGCTGGCACGAGGGGACATAACTTTAAACTGAGGGGTAATAGATATAGGACAGAGGTCAGAGGTAGGTTCTTTACGCAAAGAGTAGTGAGGCCGTGTATGCCCTACCTGCTACAGTAGTGAACTCGCCAACATTGAGGGCATTTAAAAGTTTATTGGATAAACATATGGATGATAATGGTATAGTGTAGGTTAGATGGCTTTTGTTTCGGTGCAACATCGTGGGCCGAAGGGCCTGTACTGCGCTGTATTGTTCTATGTTCTAACACGGTACCTGGAATGACCCCGTTGCATAAAAGTTCAGGGCCGCCATAACCTTGACGGACACGGGGAGAGGGTGTCCCCCGCCAGTGCCACGCGGTGACAGGTGTGCAGCAGGTGGCAGATGTGTGCCACGGTTTCCCGCCTCATCCGGAGTCTCCTCCTGCATTCCCGGTCCGTGAGGTCCTGGTATGACTGCCGGGGCCGGTCCACATGGGGCGCCCTCGGGTGCCTCCGTTGCCGTGGGGCCGCGACGTCCTCCTCCCCCTCCTCGTCCTGTCGGTCAGGTGTCCCTCCAGCCTGGGCGGCTGCCGCCTGTCCCTCTGCGGCAGCTTGCGCCGCCTCTCTGGACGCTCCTCCTCCTCCTGCTTGTTCCTGTGCTATATTGTTCTTTGTACTTCTTTGTTCTATTCAGTTAAAAATGCCATTTGAAAGACTCAATAAATCCTGCCACCACACTTTCAGGCAGAGAATTCCGGACCCCAACTATTCGCTTGGTGAAAAACTTTTTTCATTCATCACATTTGCTTCTTTTGCAAATCACTTTAAATCTCTGCCCTCTTGGTCTTGATCCTTTTACGAACGGAAACAATTTCTCCCTATCTACTCTGTCCAGACTCCTCATGATTTTGAACATCTCCTCAACGCAGCCCCCTCATGATTTTGAACTTCTCGTCTGAGCCTTCTTCTCTCCACGGAGGACAATCCCAATCTCTCCAATCTGGCCTCGTAACTGAAGTTTCTCATTCTTGGAACTATTCTTGGAAACCTCTTCCCAATGTATTCACGTCTTTCCTATAGCGTGGCGCCCAGAGCTGTACACAATGAGGTCGAACTAGTGTCTTCATAGGTTCAGCATAACCTTTTCGCTCTTGCACTCTTTGGCCCTATTAATAAAGCCAAAAGTAGCACATGCTCTCTGCACCTGTCCTGCCACCTTCAGGGATCTAATCACATACACCCAGGTCCCTCTGCTCCTGTACCCCTTTAAGAATAACCCCTTATTTTGTATTGTCTTTTTATGTTCTCCCGACCAAAATAGATCACCACACACTTCTCTACGTTGAACTTCACCTGCCACCTATATGGCCACTCCGCCAATTTGTCTTTGGAAGTCTTACGCTGTCCATTTCACAATTTACAATGCTTTTGAGTTTTGTGTCATCTGCAAACTTTGACATTTTTCCCTGCACATGAAGATCTAGACCATTGATATATACCAGGAAAAGCAAAGATCTCAATATCGACCCCTGGGGAACACCATTACAAACATTCCTCCACTGCAAAAAATATCAATTGATCGTTACTCTCTGCTTCCTATTATTCAGCCAATTTTTGATACATGTTGCTACTGTCCCTTTCATTCTGTGAGGTATAATTTTGCTCATATATCTATTGTGTGGCACTGTATCAAATTCATCTGTCGATCCATGTCGACCACATGAATTTAGGTGTATGAGTAAATACACCACATCAATTAGGTGTATGAGTACCAAATTAATTTTTTCCAGTTAAGGGGCAATTTACCCTGCACATCTTTGTGTTGTCGGGGCTAAACCCAGGGAAACACAGGGAGAACGTGCAACTCCCCATGGACAGTGACGCAGAGCGGGGATCGAACCTGGGACCTCGGCGCCGTGAGACTGCATTGCTAACCACTGCGCCACCGTGCTGCCCGTAGACCACATCAATAGCATTACCCTCATCTACCCTTTCTCTTAACTCCTCAAATAACTCCGGCAAGTTAGTCACTTTAGAAACCCATGCTGCCACTTTTTAATCAATCCACATTTCTCCATGTGAATACTCATTTTATCCAGAATAGTCATTTTATGGAAGCTTGGACACTGCAGGTGTTAAATTGAGTGGCCTGTAATTGCTGGGACTATCCTTATATAGAACATAGAACATTACAGCGCAGTACAGGCCCTTCGGCCCTCGATGTTGCGCCGACCTGCGAAACCACTCTAAAGCCCATCTACACTACTCCCTTATCGCCCATATGTCTATCCAATGGCCATTTGAATGCCCTTAGTGTTGGCGAGTCCACTACTGTTGCTGGCAGGGCATTCCACGCCCTTACTACTCTCTGAGTAAAGAACATACCTCTGACATCTGTCTTATATCTATCTCCCCTCAATTTAAAGCTATGTCCCCTCGTGCTAGATATCACCATCCGAGGAAAAAAGCTCTCACTGTCCACCCTATCCAATCCTATGATCATCTTGTATGCCTCAATTAAGTCACCTCTTAACCTTCTTCTCTCTGACGAAAACAGCCTCAAGTCCCTCAGCCATTCCTCATAAGATCTTCCCTCCATACCAGGCAACATTCTGGTAAATCTCCTCTGCACCATTTCCAATGCTTCCACATGCTTCCTATAATGCGGCGACCAGAATTGCACGCAATACTCCAAATGCGGCTGCACCAGAGTTTTGTACAGCTGCAACATGACCTCATGGCTCCGAAACTCAATCCCTCTACCAATAAAAGCTAACACACCGTACGCCTTCTTAATAACATTCTCAACCTGGGTGGCAACGTTCAGGGATCTATGTACATGGACACCGAGATCTCTCTGCTCATCCACACTGCCAAGTCTGTGCTGGGGGATGAGGCAGGGGTGTCCACTATCCTCACTACTGTCTACCCTGGCCATAGAGCCTTTGGAAATGGCGCTGAGAGCATCGAGCATTTGGCGGGGGACAGTGAGAGGAGGTGGGACATAGGGTCTCACTCTATGCAAATGATCTTCTCCTTTACATAACAGCCGCTTTGGGGGGGGGGGGGGGGGTTGCAGGAATTATGGGAATACTGGAGGAATTTGGCCGGTTCTCAGGTTACAAACTGAATATGGGCAAGAGTGAGGCCTTTGTAATTCAGGCAAGGGGGCAGGAGAGGAGACTGAGGGAAACACCATTGAACGTGGTGGGAAGGAGTTTTAGGTACTAGGGATTTAGATGGCAAGGGACTGGGGTCAGCTTCAAAAACTAAATTTGGGCAAGGTGATTGAACAAATGAAAGGTGACTTCCATAGGTGGGATATGCTCCCGCTGTCATTGGCGGGGAGGGTACAGACTGTAAAAATGACAGTCCTCCCGTGATTACTGTTCGTGTCTCAGAATCATCATACACAAGGCATTTTTTAGGAATATGAATGCGGCGATCTCAGGTTTTCTATGGGCCGCGAAAGTCCCGATGGTGAAGAAGGTCCTTCTTGAGCGGTGGCGTGGGATGGGGGCATTGCCCTTCCGAACTTTATTAATTACTACTGGGCGGCCAATATTTCGATCGATTGGAAATGGGCAGTGGGAGAGGGGTCGGTGTGGGACCAAGTGGATGCGGCATCTTGCAAGGACATAGGTCTGAAGGCTCCATTAACTGCACCTCTGCCATTCTCGCCGGCTTGGTACTCCAGAAACCCAGTGGTAGTGGCAACCCAGAGAGTGTGTGGCAGTGCAGGCTGCATATGAGACTGGAGGAGGCCATTGTGGTCACTGATTTGTGATATCACCGGTCCACTTCGGGGGGGGGGGGGGTGCTGGACGGGGACTTTAGGAGGTGGCTGCGGGTAGGGATCGAGAGATTTGGGAATCTCTTAATTGAGGATTGTGTCCCGAACCTGGAGGAGCTAGAGGAGGAGATTAAGTTGGCAGGTGGGAACGGATTTCGGTACTGTAGGTACAGAACCTTGTCCGGAGGAAGGCTCCAAGCTTCCCTCGCCTCCGTCTAAGGGGACTACAGGTTAAGGTAATTTCTAAATCTGGGGTTGGGGAGGCCAGGGTCTCGGAAATATGTAAGGAACTGATGGGCTGGGAAGGGTCCCAATCGGAGAGGTAAAGAGGAAGTGGGAGGAAGAGTTGGGAGGGGGGCTGGAAGTCGATTCTGGGAGAAGGCGCTGAAGAGAATTAATGCCTGATCGAAATTAAGGTGGGCCACAGGACTCATATGACTGTGGTCTGGATGAGAAGGTTTTTTTGAGGAAGTGGAGGACAGCTGTGGGAGGTATGGGGGAAGTCCTGCGAAGCATGTACATATGTGTTGGGCATGTCCATGGCTGAGAGGAATTTGGCAGGGGTTTTCAGATGTCATCTCAGAGTTTCTGGAAGGAAGGGTGACTCCAAGTCCAGAGATGGCAATATTTGGACTGTCGGAAGATCCGGGAGCTCGGGGGGGCGGGGGGGGGGGGGGGGGGGACTGGCCGACGTTTTGACCTTTGCCTCCCTAGTGGCCCGGAGACGGATTTTGCTGGGATGGAAGGAATCGGTGCCTCCAAAGTCTGATGTGTGGGTCAGTGACATGGCAGAGTTTCTTCGGCTAGAAAATATTAAGTTCGCCTTAAGGTGTTCATTACAGGGGTTTGCCGTTCATTGACTTCTTCATGGAAAGTTGGCCGTCAGCAGGAGGGGGTGGGGTGGAAAGGGGAGGCATGGAAGTGATAAATAAGGGCAGGGAATCTAATATATGGGTAGCGGAGTTAGGGTGGGGGAACGTTGGGTATGTTATTGTGGAGTTTTTGCGTGTGTTGGATCGCTCTTTTGTTTAGAATGTTAAAATATTAAAATTATAAACGCCTCAATGAAATGATTTCTAAAAAAAAACATGGATCCCCATTACCTGCAGAGGAGAACTCACACTTCCTGAATATAGAGGTGCGCAATGGGTTTAAGATCTGCTGCTGTTTAACTTGCAATCCACCGCCCATTAAGAAAAATCATGGCAGCACTCTACAAAACAAATCAGGGACGTCCATTGCAGTGGCACTATGGCATGCTGCTCATGCCGAATCCCTCAATGAAATTCAAACTCCACTAATCTCATGGCAGCCTGCCAACATCACAGCCAATCAGAGCCCTCCAGTTTGATTTGGTGGGGTTTGAATTTGTTGGGAGATGCTGCACAGGATTGGATGTTACTGTGTTGTAGTTCCTCATATTGGGAGTTGGAATGTCTCCCCCACCTCCCTCTGCCTCGCCCCTTCCACCAACCCCACCGATTTGCTGATGAGGAATTCCGGAACAGACTTTTTTTAAATGCTGGCAGATTTTTGCCTCTTTCCCCAGACAGGCCTAGTGGTAGTGCCAGTCCTGAGAACAGATGAGGAGAAGATATGGAGACAATGGCCTATTGGTGGTGGGGTCATGGTCCAGAAGGTCAGGGAGTTAGTGTACAGCCTCTGCACAGTGGATATGCAGCACTTAAGGTGTCCGTACGATGTTGTGAGCATCACACAGACGTGGCTGCAATGGGATCAGGGCTGGGATCTAAATATCCAAGGATATGTGTCCTATCGAAAGGACAGGCAGATGGGCAAAGCAGGTGGAGTTGCGTTGTTAGTATGGAATGAAGTAAAATCGATAGCAAGGAGCGATATAGGATCAGAAGGCATAGAATCTCTGTGGGTAGAGTTGAGGAATCGCAAAGGTAAAAGGACGCTGATGGGATTTATGTACAGCAAATGAAGGTAGAAAAATCACCTGGACTGGGTGGACTACATCCCAGGATTCTAGATTCTAAAATACATCATACTTCAATATGGACTGGGAAAATCAAGTTGGTAGTGGGTCTCAAGAAAAGGTATTTGTGGAATGTCTATGAGATGTTTTTTAGAAGCAGCTTGTGACAGAGCCTACTAGGGAACAGGCAAATCTGGATTTGGTGATGTGTAATGAGGCAGACTTGATTAGGAAACTTAAGGTGAAGGAACCCTTAGGGAACAGTGAACACAATATGATGGCATTTACTCTGCAGTTCGAGAGAGAGAAGCTGCAATCAGATGGAACGGTTTTACAAATAAATAAGGGCAACTACAAAGATATGAGAGAGGAGCTGGCCAGAGTTGATTGGAAAAGGCGCCCAGCAGGGAAGACAGTCGAACAGCAATGGCAATGTTTTTGGGGATTATTCGGAAGGCACAAAAGAAATGCATGCCAAAGAGGAGAAAACATGGCAAGTGGAGGAGAAGGCATCCATAGCTGACGAGGGAAGACAAGGACAGCATAAAAGTAAATGAAAAAGCATAGAAAGTGGCAAGGATTTATGGGAAGCCACAGGATTGGGAAGCCTTTATTTGCGAGCAAAGGACAGCTAAAAAAACAATAAGGGGAGAGAGGATGAAATATGAGTGCAAGCTAGCTAGTAATATAAAGGAAGATAGGAAGAGTTTTTCAATAAAGGTAAGAGAGAGGCAAAAAATGTAATTGGACTATGTGGCTGACGAAGTAATAATAGGAAATAAAGAAATGGCAGACGAACTGAATAGTTACTTTGTATCAGCCTTTACGGTAGAAGACTCCAGTGGGATGCCAGAGCTCCACGTGAACCAGGGGGCAGAGGTGAGTGCAGTGGCCATTACTAAGGAGAAGGTCCTGGGGAAACTGAAACGTCTGAAGATAGATAAATCACCTGGACCGGATAGACTACACCCCAGGATTCTAAAAGAGATAGATCAGGAGGTGATTGGTGGTGATCTTTCAAGAATCACTGGAGGCAGGAAGGTTTCCAGAGGACTGGAAAGTGGCTAATGTAACACCCTTTAAGAAGGGAGGGAGGCTGAAACGGGTAATTAAATGCTGGTTAGCCAAACTTCGGTCATTGGTAAGATTTTCGTCCATTATTAAAGATGAGATTGCGGAGTTCTTGGAAGTGCATGATAAAATAGGACTGAGTCAGCATGGCTGCGTCAAGGGGATGTCATGTCTGAAAAATGTATTAGAGTTCTTTGAGGAAGTAACAAGGAAGTTAGGCAAAGGAGAACCAGTATTCACCAGGGACTCCGCGTTTCTCCGCCTGTTAAATAGGTTAAGAACCCATGGTGTTAAGGGTAAGATCCTGGCATGATTAGAGGATTGCTTGATTGGCGGGAGGCAGAGAGTTGGGATAAAGGGATCTTTTTCAGGATGGCAGCCGGTGACTAGTGCTGTGCCTTAGGGGTCGGTGCTGGGACCACAACCTTTCACAATATACATTAGTGATATGGAAGAAGGAACTTCAGGTATTGTTGCCAAGTTTGCAGATGATACAAAGATCTGTAGAGGGCTAGGTAGTATTGAGCAAGCAGGCGGGCTGTAGAAGGATTTGGAAAGGCTTGCAGAGCGGGCAAACAAGTGGCAGATGGAATACAATGAGGAAAAGTGTGAGTTTATGCACTTTGGAAGGAGGAATTGCGGCACAGACATTTTTCTAAACGGGGAAATGCTTAGGAAATCAGAAGCACAAAGGGACTTGGGAGTCCTTGTTCACAATTCTCTTAAGGTTAACGTGCAGGTTCAGTCGGCAGTCAGGAAGGAAAATGCAATGTTAGCTTTCATGTCAAGAGGGCTGGAATACAAGTAAGTCCAGGGATGTACTTATGAGGCTTTATAAGGCTCTGGTCAGGCCCCATTTGGAGCACTGTGAGCAATTCGGGGCCTCGTATCTAAGGAAGGATGTGCTAGCCTTGGAAAGGGTCCAGAGGTTCACAAAATGATCACTGGAATGAACAGCTTGTCGTATGAGGAACGGTTGAGAACTCTGGGTCTGTACTCATTGGAGTTTAGAAGGAACAGGGGGATCATTGAAACTCACAGGACACTGTGAGACCTGGACAGAGTGCACATGGAGAGGATGTTTCCATTTGTTGGAAAAACTAGAAGCAGAGAACACAATCTCAGAATAAAGGGACGACCCTTTAAAATAGAGATATGGAGGAATTTCTTCAGCCAGAGGGTGCTGAATCTGTGGAACTCTTTGCCACAGACGTCTGTAGAGGCCAAATCACGGTGTCGTTAAGACAGATAGTTTTTGATTAATAAGGGAAACAGGGTTATGGGGAGAACGCAGAAGAATGGGGACGAGAAAAATATCAGCCATGATTGAATGGCAGAGAGGACTCGATGGGGCGAGTGGCCTAATTCTGCTCCTATGTCTATTGAGTACACAATTCATTTTGTTTCCAATTAAGGAGCAATTTTAGCGTGACCAATCCACCTAGCCTGCACATCTTTACGAACACAGGGAGTGCGTGCAAACTCCACACGGACAGTGTCCCAGCGCCGGGATCGATCCTGGAACCTCAACGCCGTGAGGCAGCAATTCTAACAACTGTGCCACCGTGCTGCCCCAATAAGTCCCTGTTGTGTATTCAGGATGTGTTCTAACCATTAACAACCTATGTAATTTGAGAGTATGCTGGATGATGTGTTCTCTTTGATCAGTTTGAAATTTGGAGATTTGAATAGTTGTGCGTGATTTAAATAATGGTTACAGAATTGTTTACTGAATATTTAGAAATAAATGTTAACTGTTATATCACACCCTGAATGGTGTCAACTGAATTATTTCAGTTTCCATCTGTAATGGTAAAAGGAGGCAGCTCCACACATCTTCTCAAGTTCCCGAGGGCAATTAGGGATCGGCAAGAAAGTTTAGACGAGCCAATGCTTCCAACATTGCATGAAAAACTCAGTCACTTACAGTGTCAGTCACTGAGCATATCATTCACTTGACAAAAAGAGTTACCTTGGACGTAAATCAGTGGGAATGTCAGTCATGGTGAATATCAGCCATCGGAAATTTCAATAAAAGGGAATGTCAGTAACTGGGAATGCCAGTCAAAGGGAGAATATCAGTTACTGGCAATGTAAGTCAAAGGGAATTCAGTCACTGGAAGTTTCAATCACCGGGATTATCATTCATCGGGATTATCAATCACAGGGAATATGAGTCATTGGGAACTGGGAATGTCAGTCACCGGGAATGCCAATCACTGGAAATGTAAGTCACAGCGATATCAATCACTGAGAATATCATTCACTTTGAAAATAAGTCCCTGGGCAAGTCAGGGAATGGGAAAACCAGTGACAAGGACAGTCAGTAACTGGGAGAGTCAATGAATGGGAGAGCCAGTGACAAGAAGGTGCTGTCACCAGGAATGTCAGTCAAAAGGAAGTTCAGTCACCTGGAGACACAATCACTGGGAGAGTCAATCGGTGGGCGAGACGGTCATTGGGAAATTCAGTCACTGGGAGAGACAGTCACCAGTAGAGGTAATCACGGGAATGTTAGTAACAGGGAGAATCAGTCACCAGGAATGTCTTCACTTGGCAAGTAAGCTACTGGGAATCTCAGTAACTGCGAATGTCAGTCACTGGGAAAGCAATGCAATGCAAAATGTCAAGCATTGGGAATGTCAGTCACCAGGAATGGCATTCCCCTGAGAGGTCAGTCACGGGGAGAGATAGTCACTGGGAATGTCAGTCAATTGGGATTTCAGTCAGTTACTGGCAATGACTCAATCACTGGGAGAGTCAATCATTAGGTGAGACAGTCACCGGAAGTGACGGTCACCTGAATGGCGGTCACTCGGTGACTGATTGTCCCGGTGACTGCCTCTATTGGTGACTGATTCAGCGTGACTGATTCTCCCGGTGACTGACTCTATCGATGACTGACTCTCCCTGTGACTGATTCTATTGGTGACTGTCTGTCCCGGTGAATGACTCTCCCGGTGACTGACTCTATCGATGACTGATTCTTCCGATGACTGACTCATCGGTGACTGACTGTCCCGGTGACTGACTCTCCCGGTGACTGACTCTATCTGCGACTGACTCTCTCGTTGACCGGCTCTAACGGTGACTGACTCGCCCGGTGACTGGCTCTCTCTGTGACTGACTCTCCCGGGGACCGACTGTCCCGGTGACTGAGTCTATCGGTGACTGACTCTCCCAGTGACTGAATCTATCGGTGACTGACTGTCCCGGTGAATGACTCTCCCGGTGACTGACTCTATTGGTGACTGACTCTCCCGATGACTGACTCCTCGGTGACTGACTCTCCCGGTGACTGTATCTATCTTTTACTGGTTCTATCGGTAACTGATTCTCCCGGTGACTATCTCTATCGCTGACTGCCTACCCCGGTGGCTGACTCTATCGTTGACTGGCTCTATCGGTAACTGACACTCCCGGTGACTGATAGTCCCATTGACTGACATGCGCAGCTGAGAGCAACATCAGGGTCTTAATTGTCAAGCAAATAATATTAATGTTTACTGACTCACCGAGTGACTGGCATTCGCAGTTAATTTTGATGCAAGCCGCTCTGAAACCAACTGGCAAATTACTCAAAATGCTCAACTCGCCGAGAAAATCGCTTTTTTTCCAAAATGAATGTTTGGCAAAAAATTGTTAATTTTGATGCAAGCCGCTCTGAAATCAACCTGCACATTACTCAAATGTTTAACTCTCCGAGATAATCACTTTGGTTCCAAAATGAATGTTCGGCAAAAAATTGTTAATTTTGAAGTAAGCCGCTCTGAAACCAACCTGCACTTTACTACAAATGCTTAACTCTCCGAGATAATCACTTTGGTTCCAAAATGAATGTTGTGCAAAAATTAATTAATTTTGATGCAAGCCGCTCTGAAACCAACATGCACATTACTCAAAATGCCTAACCCTCCGAGATAATCACTTTGGTTCCAAAATGAATGTTGTGCAAAAAATAGTTAATTTTGATGCAAGCCGCTCTGAAACCAACCTGCACATTACTGAAAATGCTTAACTCTCCGAGATAATCACTTTGGTTCCAAAATGAATGTTCGGCAAAAATTAATTAATTTTGATGCAAGCCGCTCTAAAACCAACTGGCACATTACTCAAAATGCTTAACTCGCCGAGAAAATCACTTTTTTTCCAAAATGAATGTTCGGCAAAAATTAATTAATTTTGATGCAAGCAGCTCTGAAACCAACCGGTCCATTAATCAAAATGTTTATCAAAAAATAGTTAATTTTGATGCAAGCCGCTCTGAAACCAACCTCCACATTACTCAAAATGCTCAACTCGCCGAGAAAATCACTTATTTCCCAAAATGAATGTTCGGCAAAAAATAGTTAATTTTGATGCACGCCGCTCTGAAACCAACTGGCACATTACTAAAAATGCTTAACTCTCCGAGATAATCATTTTGGTTCCAAAATGGAAGTTCGGCAAAAATTAATTAATTTTGATGCAAGCCGCTCTGAAACCAACCGGTCCATTACTCAAAATGTTTAACTCGCCGAGAAAATCACTTTTTTCCCAAAATGAATGTTCGGCAAAAATTAATTAATTTTGATGAAAGCCGCTCTGAAACCATCCTGCACATTACTAAAAATGCTTAACTCGCCGAGAAAATCACTTTTTTCCCAAAATGAATGTTCGGCAAAAATTAATTAATTTTGATGCAAGCCGCTCTGAAACCAACCGGTACATTACTCAAAATGTTTAACTCGCCGAGAAAATCACTTTTTCCAAAATGAATGTTGTGCAAAAAATAGTTAATTTTGATGCAAGCCGCTCTGAAACCAACCTGCACATTACTCAAAATGCTTAACTCGCCGAGAAAATCACTTTGGTTCCAAAATGAATGTTCGGCAAAAAATTGTTAATTTTGATGCAAGCCGCTCTGAAACCAACCTGCACATTACTACAAATGCTTAACTCTCCGAGATAATCACTTTGGTTCCAAAATGAATGTTGTGCAAAAAATAGTTAATTTTGATGCAAGCCTCTCTGAAACCAACCTCCACATTACTCAAAATGCTCAACTCGCCGAGAAAATCACTTTTTTCACAAAATGAATGTTCGGCAAAAAATAGTTAATTTTGATGCACGCCGCTCTGAAACCAACCTGCACATTGCTGAAAATGCTTAACTCTCCGAGATAATCACTTTGGTTCCAAAATGAATGTTCGGCAAAAATTAATTAATTTTGATGCAAGCCGCTCTGAAACCAACTGGCACATTACTCAAAATGCTTAACTCGCCGAGAAAATCACTTTTTTTCCAAAATGAATGTTCGGCAAAAATTAATTAATTTTGATGCAAGCCGCTCTGAAACCAACCGGTCCATTAATCAAAATGTTTATCAAAAAATAGTTAATTTTGATGCAAGGCGCTCTGAAACCAACCTCCACATTACTCAAAATGCTCAACTCGCCGAGAAAATCACTTATTTCCCAAAATGAATGTTCGGCAAAAAATAGTTAATTTTGATGCACGCCTCTCTGAAACCAACTGGCACATCACTAAAAATGCTTTACTCTCCGAGATACTCATTTTGGTTCCAAAATGGAAGTTCGGCAAAAATTAATTAATTTTGATGCAAGCCGCTCTGAAACCAACCTGCACATTACTAAAAATGCTTAACTCTCCGAGATAATCACTTTTTGTTCCAAAATGAATGTTGTGCAAAAAATAGTTAATTTTGATGCAAGCCTCTCTGAAACCAACCTCCACATTACTCAAAATGCTCAACTCGCCGAGAAAATCACTTTTTTCACAAAATGAATGTTCGGCAAAAAATAGTTAATTTTGATGCACGCCGCTCTGAAACCAACCTGCACATTACTGAAAATGCTTAACTCTCCGAGATAATCACTTTGGTTCCAAAATGAATGTTCGGCAAAAATTAATTAATTTTGATGCAAGCCGCTCTGAAACCAACTGGCACATTACTCAAAATGCTTAACTCGCCGAGAAAATCACTTTTTTTCCAAAATGAATGTTCATAGTTAATTTTGATGCAAGCCGCTCTGAAACCAAACCTCCACATTACTCAAAATGCTCAACTCGCCGAGAAAATCACTTATTTCCCAAAATGAATGTTCGGCAAAAAATAGTTAATTTTGATGCACGCCGCTCTGAAACCAACTGGCACATTACTAAAAATGCTTAACTTTCCGAGATAATCATTTTGGTTCCAAAATGGAAGTTCGGCAAAAATTAATTAATTTTGATGCAAGCCGCTCTGAAACCAACCGGTCCATTACTCAAAATGTTTAACTCGCCGAGAAAATCACTTTTTTCCCAAAATGAATGTTCGGCAAAAATTAATTAATTTTGATGAAAGCCGCTCTGAAACCAACCTGCACATTACTAAAAATGCTTAACTCGCCGAGAAAATCACTTTTTTCCCAAAATGAATGTTCGGCAAAAATTAATTAATTTTGATGCAAGCCGCTCTGAAACCAACCGGTACATTACTCAAAATGTTTAACTCGCCGAGAAAATCACTTTGGTTCCAAAATGAATGTTGTGCAAAAAATAGTTAATTTTGATGCAAGCCGCTCTGAAACCAACCTGCACATTACTCAA